>NC_087207.1:79772173-79779673 GCF_015104395.2 Macrobrachium nipponense
CACTTGGTCTAAAAGAGTTATTCCATAATGACAAAGTTAGTGTTCAGAGACGGATGAATCAGGATGTTACCAAAGGTGATTCCTGTTGTGCCAGTCAGGTAGGAAATGTTAGTGATTATCCCAACAAGAGTATTTTAGATAGCGAATCTTTAATGTCTAACCAGAAGAATGATCCTAGTCTACAGAGATTTTCACTGAAGCCATTCGGCCAGACGAGCTTATTGACTTTTCTAAACCTTATCTTATTGATAATAGAATATTGTATTTTCTTAGTCGTCCACAAAACATAAGTTGTGAAGAAAATGGTAATTATAACAAATTAATAGTAGTGCCACAACAATATAGAGAATCAATCATGAAACTAGCTCATGAGCAGAACAATTAGAAAGATAATGAAGCTTTTTTTTTTTTTTGGTCAACCAATGCGCAAGTACATTAATAAATTCTGTAAGACATGTCATCATTGCCAAGTAGTAGGCAAACCTAATCAGTTGATCACTAAGGTTCTATTACAGGAAAAAATGATGCCCGATTATGATATAACTAGTAAAATTCGAGAGTTTAAGGTAGGTGATAAAGTTCTAGCGTTATTACCAACTCTAGGACTATTCAAAACTAAATATACTGGACCTGGTGAGATTGTCACTAAAGTGAATTATGTAAATTATATAGTTAATTTTCCAGGGAGACGTAATAAACTAGAAATGTTAACTTACTTATTTGAGCAGATTTATTTTACCTAGTATGATTTGTATGACTATTATCACTGAAACTGGAGTAACAGATAGCAAATATAATTGTGTCCGGAATAAAATTATAAAATTCTAGACGACTTGCTGAATTTCTTAAATCATTTGCATAAAGTTGAAGTTAATGATATTGTTAAACTTATTGAAATGTTTCCAGAAATTTTTAAAGACGAACCTGGTCTTGTAACTTGTATTGAACATGAAGTAAATTCAATTCCTAATGCCAAGCCTGTAAGACAAGCACCGTATAGATGGAATCCAGAGAAGACAGAGAAAGTTAGTCAGGAAATAAAGTATATATTGGATTGAGGTTCAATAGGTCCTAGTGATAATCTCTGGACTTCATCCGTAGTAGTAGTTCCGAAAGAGAAAGGTGAAATACGCTAATGTTTTGACTATCGTAAAATAAATTATTTAACTGTTCCAGATAACTTTCCACTGCCACGAATGGATGACTGTATTGATAAAGTAGGTAATGTAAAAATAGTCAGTAAATTTGATCTCAAAGGATATTGGCAGATACCACTCTCCCTAGAGGCACGTAAAATTTCTGCTTTCATAACTCCTAAAGGTATATTTGAATGTCTAATTATGCCATTTGGTATGCAATATTCAGCCAGCACATTCCAACATTTAACCCCATCGCCACTGGGACGTACACATGTATGTCTTTTATGGTCTAGTAGTAAAAGACCGCGTCGTACGCTTATACATCTTTCATCCCTCCTAGAAAAGCAAAGCTGTTTTCTATTGCTTGGACGGGTTGCAGACACAGTATTGTGTACGAGAGAGGTGCTTAAGCTCCAACCACTATTCATTATAATCAATGAGTGTCCGATTGTCGTCTTGACGTCATTTTTATATGGTATTGCAGGAGGGGTACTGGCCAACATATACCAGTGCGCCTCAGGCTATTATGTATGAAGGATATCACGATTTTGTGAGTAAACCATGAGGATTTGAATCCAAAACTTTTTTCAAAATTTTCCCTTTTTTTTTTTGATTGCAGTTATTTTTTTTTTTTTTCAGTGTCATGTCGTATGATAGGGTTTCAGAGTCAGGGTCTGAGTATCTGCCAGATCTATCAGATGAGGATTATAGCGACAGTGGTGATAGTTTCTTAGAGGATGACAGTGACAACGAGTGTTTGGAGGACAATGAAGCTATTGTCGATGAAGGTTGGCGGTTCATAACCGATCCATTTTGTGACATGCGCCCAGACCTATCCCCCGATTTCACGGAGGGTGAGAATGGGATCTCTCCTTACACACCAGATTTCCCCTGCCCACGAGATGCATTTTGTTATTTCTTTTGTGGTGATGTAATTGACACATTATGTGAATAGATGAATGCTAGGGCAGATGAGTATTTTCGCTCAACAGGAAAGCATAAGATGAATGGACTTATATAGAGGCCTGTTGCTCGTAATGAAATGTATGTTTTTTATAGCTTGCTGATGATAATGTGGGTGAATAAAGTGCCCCGTATGTATATGTATTGGTCACGAGATGCCATGGTAGGGGGTCCAAGGATTTTTTGTAAAGAAGTAATGTCTTGAGCAAGATTTCTTTGCCTGCTGAAATTCATGAGGTTTGCTCCATTAGACCAAGTGGATAAGAAAAGTCCTAAGATTCGTATTGAACCCTTTTTTGACTTACTGCTCCAACGTAGCCAGACTCTGCTCACACCAGGGAAGGATATTGCTGTAGATGAGGCCCTGATACTCTGGAAAGGGAGGCTGGGATTCAAACAATTTATCAAAACAAAAATATCCAGATTTGGAATAAAAGTTTTTTATACTATGCCCTTGAGATCCAAATTGGAATGGTTATTCGTGGAATTTCGAGGTGTATTATAGGAAGGATACAAGTTTTTCTGTACCTGACCCAGTTGCTGCTAACCATATCCATATCGGAGATCATCGTAGTTCATCTAATGAGGAAATTGCTTGACAAGGGACGTCATGGTAGTTACCATAATTGGTATACCAGTTTATCCCGCCTTGGTAATTACTTACTCACCAGGAACACATCACTTACTGGAGTTGTAGGAGATGGCAGGGGACCCCCTAACAAATTTATGAATGAAAAACTCTCCAAACAAACAATTAGCCAACCAGTAGTGATAAAGAATATATATATAATATATATATATATATATATATATATATATATATATATATATATATATATATATATATATATTATATATATATATATATATATTCTTCACCATTGGTTGGCTAATCGTCTGTGATATAGCATGGGGATTCGGAAGGACATGGCACATAACAGAGGATTTTTCATTGCTAGCAACATTTGGAGACAAAGTCTCATCTTCAGGCTAAAGGCACGAAATAAATGTTACATCAATACAAAGCAATTAATCAAGTTAACGTAAAATTATTATCAATTAAAGTATTTCTAAGTAAAATTAGGAATTAGAAAATTTCAAAGAATGAGTATTACATCAATACGTAACACGTTTATGCCATATACAAAGGTACTGAGGTAGTGTGGTTGTTAAGTGAAGGTTCCAGTTTCTTAATTGCCAAACTTTCAAGAACGAGGTGGTGTTCGTATGGTGACGTTATAATGACCTTAAAGATGTTATAATTTATGTCTGCCTTACAGATTCTGGAGTGATTCCTGATATTTGATTGTCATGGGTGGATAATTTGCTGCCCGTTCGGTAACTTACACCTCTATGAGCATCACATCTCACTTTAAGCAACCGGCGTGTACTTCCTACGTAGATATGCTGATTACATCGGCAGCAATGAAATAAACACACTACACTGGATTGCATCAAGGGGATTAATTTATCTTCGTGTTTTAGGAAGCTACATTTAGCACAGAAACTTTGATGGGATGTTTTTGCCTTTCCTCAAGAAACTTTTAAACCAGCAAACCACCATAATAGTTTTATGTAAATCCACGCATAATTAGATAAGTAAATAACACATTGAAATTTACATTCCATTCCTCCATTTCAGGTGGTAGATGTGGCCATCGGAGTAGGGTCGACTGCGGGCATTTTGTTGGCATATCCGAAAGGTAAGTTGCCATAGCTGTATATATTCTTGTTCTCTATAGAATTTGTGGTATTCTGGTAGATTTCCATGCATAGATATCATATCTTATAACAGTTACAATGATTTTTATTAAAAATTTTCATGGTGAAAATAGGTCAAAAAATGACCTTTAGATTTGACCCCTGAGTTTAATTTATACATAAAAAAAATTAGCCATTACCTATTTGATTTAGGTACCAAAATATTTTGTGAAATTTTAACTTTTTTTGGCCAAAAATACTTACAATTTTTTTTTTCTCTTTTCAGATTTAGACCTCTATGGGTCCGACACCTTCTCTGGCAGTCACATATTGTAAATAGTAGATTACAGAAGGATTCCCTCAATTTTCGTGTATATACAGGCTATTTTGTATTTTTTGTAAATATTTTTGCAAATGATTTTTTGTATATACTTATTTTTTTACTATATTTTTAATAGATAATACCCATCTAATTTGTAGATGGGTATTATTTATCCTTTCAGCAGTGTTCTGCAATGGTTAAATGGATTTTATAAATTAGAATGTACAGCAAAAATGAATTAAGTGATTTTTGCAAATTTTTCTGGGCGCTCGGGTTGAGCTCGACCCGCACACACCTTTAACGTGGTACCAATATAGCAAAACCTATCCAGGGTTAAGGATGAGGACTTGAGTCTTCGCTGTCATGGTAATCAAAGTTGTAGGGCTTGGTTAGATACTCAAGAATTTCTTAGGATAGCCTATAGGTCTAAAGAGTGCGGAGGCTTAGTTCAGCATTGAAGGGGATTTTATAAAACCCAGGGTAGTCAGAAGTCTTTGGGTGATTTTAGTTCTGAACTTTGTGTAGCTGCAGGGGGCTTACTAGAGAAATTGAAGGTTTGGATGGGTAATTTATGACAGTATTTCCTTGGATGATTTTCAAAGATTGTTATGTTCTTCTAGGCTCATACATGAGGTCCCTGATGTGGGAGTAAATGGTATTGATAAGAATACAGACTCTGTGTCTGATAAAGCATGACCTTTTTCTCAGGTTAGTGGGAATATGCTGAAATACTGACCAGTTGTTGGCACTTTTTCTGAGCGGCTAACTTCTTCTGATGCAGAACCAAAAGAGGATTCAACTTTTGCATCTGGGACTTCTTGCGGGAGAGTAGAAACTGATAGAGAGCCTGATATTGCTAGCAGTGGCCATGTGGCCAAAGTCAATAGTGATAGGAAATTTGAGGATAAGATCCACGGTTCACTTGTTTTAATTGCAATAGGATAGAGCATTATTAGAAAGTTTTGGAGAATTAGATATTTTGGTAGTTTTAGTGGTTCTGATCATCATTGGCGGTCTTGTCCATATTTTAAATGGAACATTGTTATTCCTGTATTTTAGAGTTTTCATAACTCAGGTAAGATAGCTCATAAAGGGCATTATTCGAGGAGAGACCCGTCAGTTGAATTTAGGGACAGTATCTGATTTAGCAGTTTTAATATTTTCCAATACTGGGGTGTTAGTTAATTTGTTGGATTATAATTTCCATTATTTGATGTTTTCTCAGTACCCATTGAAACTTACCATGGAAAAGGCTTGCATGTGAAAGAATTTTATTGGGTAACGCTGCATGCCGGAGTAATAAAATCCCCATAAATTCTGGGGTTGGAGGTATAACAGTTGGGGTTCCTGGAATTTTCGTCCTGTATGTGGGTGTTAATAATAATAGGGGTAGTACTGATGCTAATGCAGGTAATGTTGATTTAAAGGGTGATGTTCATAATGATTGCGGTGTTACTGATGTTAATGTGCGTAATGTTTATGATAAGGTTAATTTTGGGGTAAATAATCCGTTTCAAGATGGTATTGTGCCTGATGGACAGAGGAATAGTATATATAAAGCTGTTTTGGTTAATAATGTTATTTCAGAGCCAGGTATGGCCGGTTTGGTGAAGGCTCAGTTGAAAGAAGCCAAAGTCCTAAACAGGAGTGTATTGCTAAAGTTAGAAAAAACCTCAAAGTTATAGTGATGTGTCAGTAAGCAATACATGGGTAGAATGGTTGAACTTTATGACACAGTTAGGATGTATCAGAAGAATCCGTAGAAGTTAGATTTTGGAGAATTGATTGATGATGAAAAATTTTGTTGCTATTTTAAGGGAACAAAGTAAGCTTTCTGAGACAGAGATGCAAGTTAGGAAACAGGTTTTTAGGGATCTTTTAGCTAATCTGGGTTATGAGGAATTTGTAAGCAATAAGGTGATGTTTTGGCTGATTTTCTAGATATAGTCGCACTGAAAGGGGATAAGTTAAGATTAACTAACGTGTTAGAACACAAGGTTCACCTTGAAGAGAAGACAAAGCCCATTTATGTCCCTTAATATAGGATTCCTTTTAAGATTAGGTAACAGGTAGAGCAAGTGGGAGAAAGAAGGCATAACTAGGCCGAGCTCCTCTCCCTTCAATTTCCCATTGCTAGCAATGCAAAAGGAACATGGCTCTTAGTCCGAATCTGTGTGGATTTTCGCAGACTGAATGAGAAGACTATTCCAGACAGGTAACCAGTAGCATGCTTGCCAGAATTATTCATAGAGATAGAGAGAAAAGGGTTTTATTTATCGATAGACTTCATGTAAGGGATTTTGCAAGTTCCCCTTAGTGAAGATAGTCAAGAATTCACTCCTTTTTCAATCCCAAAGGGGCCTTATAAGTTTATATGAATGGCTTTTGGTGTTCATCAGGTAGTCCTATGACTTTTACAAGGTTGGAGGACACGGTTTTGCAAGGGTTATTAGGGAAGACTATGTTTGTATATATGGAAAATATATTGATTGCTGCAGACTCCATAGAGGAACATTTGGAGGTGATTAGAGAAATTTATGGAAATCTCAGGTTAGCCGGTTTGAATGTTAAACTAGCAAAATGTGATTTCTTGAAGAAAGAGGCAGTTTATTTGGGTCAGGTTATTTCTACGGAGGGTGTTAGGGTAATTCACAATAAGGTTAGGGCTATTGTAGATTTTCCTATCCCTAGCACAAAGAAGCAGGTCCGTTCCTTCCTAGGAATGGCTGGCTTCTTTTGTAAGCTTGTATGGGGTATTTCTATTTTGTCAGTGCCTTTAACAGACATTTTAAGGGATGATATACAGTCTGCATGAGGTGAAGCTCAGTGATTAGCCTTTCAGAAAATTAAAGATGCTTTAGTAAATCCCCCAGTGTTGAAGCTCCCAGATTTTAGATTGCCGTTTACCTTAGTGATTGATTCCAGTCAGGACGGAATAGGAGTCTGCCTTATGCAGAAATTTGGAGGTAAAGTCAAAAGTTCAAGATGCTGGTTACTAATGAAAGGTTGATGTCCACAGCTGATAAAGAGACTTTTCTGCCGTTTCTAATTTAGGTAATTTCTAGATGTTGTTCATGGGTAACAAAGTTTATGTCTCACTGAACCATAAGCTGTTATTGGATCTTTTCAATAAGCCAGATCTTTCTTCCAAAAGGACAAGGTGGTTTTTGATAATTAAAGATTTTGATGCCAAGCTAAAGTATATCAAAGGTTAGCATAATGTCATAGTGGATGCCCTCAGCAGGAGTTTCTATGATGAGAGGTGTTCTCATGTTTGCTGTATAACTTGTGATTCCATAGAATGGGATATTAATGAGGTAGAGAAGAAACAAGATACGGATAAGTTTTGGCAGATGCAAAAGCTTTCCTTAGAGG
>NC_087207.1:79787173-79794673 GCF_015104395.2 Macrobrachium nipponense
AAGTGAAACGGGAACATTTGTGTTGTTTCATTATGTTCAAGTATAAGGTTATTAGACAGCCCACTCGGGTAATGAGAGTTAAGGCATGTCCACATGATCGGGCCTGATCGGCGGACCTCCCCTCTAACGAGCACACTTGACGGGTAAACTGTCAAATTGCCCGATTTGTCTTGTAGCAAAATCACCATGGTAGTGCCCATACGTTAACCATATACATTTCTTTTACTGAGCCATTCTTTGCACCATATTCTCTTCTTTTTCTTCTTTTTCATCACACACAAAGCAATTATCATGCTACACAATATCTTTTTCTTTGCGGTAGGCACCATGTTTATCATACCGCACTGAACATACTACTGGCATCGTCGGGTACGCCCACCTCTCCATCGCCTCAGCCGTGTCGACAACATTCATGGGTAAGCCGACCAGAATTTGCCCAGCAACCCCAGAGCACGCCGATCAGGCCCACTCGTGTGGACAGGCCTTAAGTGTTCACGTCCTGCTGGACAGTACGAGCCTGGTACAGTAGAAATACGAATTTCTGGTTATAAAGTAAAGGGAAGGACGTGACATTTCTGGCGACCGTGACAAGGATCCCATTAACTTTCAGTGAAGGAGTTGGTTGGTGAATTGTTTGCATTGATAGTTCAGTTGTTCTTAACTTTCCTTAAAGGTTGTGGCTGTTAGGAGAGATGTGAATATCAGTTATAGCTAGTGGTGATGCGTGAATTATTATGCATTTAGAAAAGTCTTTTTAAATGGTAAATATTTTGATTTTCTTGCTATTGTTTTGATTGAATTAGTGTCCTAACAATTTCGTCACTTGAGAGGTTGGTGGAGTTAGGGAAGGAATTAGGATATGAGTGTGAAGATTTAATGGATTTTGTTCAGAAACAGCAGGCTGATGAAAGAGAGAAGCGTGCGGAGGAGAGAGCAAGAGTTGCTGAGGAGAAAGAGAGAGAGGGAAAGAAGAGGAAGAAAAATTAGAATTGGAAATTGAATTAAAAAACTTAAACAAAGTGAGAGGGACAGATCAAGTGAGAGTAATGTTGAGCAGCATGCATGGGGAGCTTGGACAACTAAGTTAATTGCGCATTTTGATGAAGAGGACGTAAAGAAACTCTTTAAAGCGTTTGAGAAGGCAGCTACCCAGGTAGAGTGGGCTAAAGAATCATGGGTAATGCTGGTTCAGTCGGTTTTCAAGGGATATACACAGTTGGCATATTCTCCTTTGAGTAGCATAGATTCCTCTGATTATGATAAGGTCAAATCTGCTGTTCTTGCAGCTTATGAATTAGTTCCTGAGGCCTATCATATTTTAAGGTTTAGGAATTACGTAAAGCCTGATAAAGATACATTTTTTGAGTTCATTAGTAGCTAGAGTTTAAAGTTTGATGACTGGTTATGAGCAGCAAAAATTGAGACATTTAATTCTTTGAAGAATGCTATGGTTCTTGAAAACTTTAAGAATAATTTACCACTAAGCATTATAGCTCATTTAGAGGAGTTTAATGTAGTAATAGCAGAAGGAGCCACTCAGGCTGTAGACAGGTTTGTGCTAGCACATAATCTCTTGCATGAGAGTCGAGTTTAGACGGATCCTCCAAATGTTAAGAATTTTGGTTGAGGAAATTTTAAGGTTAAATCTAACAGGCAAGACAGGAATAATAATACACGGGTGGAAGTGACTTGTATGGAAGTCAACGTAGGAAATAAACCTGATAGTAAAGAAGATAGAAAACAGATTATTTGTTAAATGCCAAAAGTTCGGACATAAAAGGTCGAATTGCCAAAATGTGATTTGTAAGATATCCCTTATTAAAAATAAAGTGAAGTCTGTAAGTAACCGTGTCGTTATATCTGTAAGTACTCCTGACATTAAAAGAAAATTGTTGAAAGATTATGGCAACGTTTTTTTGGAAGGTGTAATTAGAGCTAGTATCAAGGATTTGGGATAGACTACCATTATGCTTAGAAATACAGGATCTACTCAGTCTTGTATTTTAAGGTCAAGTTTACCTAAGAACTTTGTTTGCAGGAAAATTTTGTTTTACTTGGAGGTTTTTATTCTGCTGGTTTTTCTTGTCCCCTTGAGGAATTGTATCTGGTGTTTGATCAGTATAAGGGAGTGTTTAAATTAGCTGTTGTGGAAACCTTACCAATAATAGGTGTACAGATCGTAATAGGCAATGATATTGCAGGTTAAGAAATGTTATTTAATGGTATGTAATGTTTAAGTTTACCCACAGACAGGATCCAACGTTATTACCATAATCACAAATCTGGGATTTCCTCTTGAGTCTTTATAGATTCATTAAAAGAGGGTGATAATTATTCGGGAAGCAGTAAACCTAAACAGTGTAAGACTGCACAATGGGGACAAGTCTTGTGAAGAGCAAGGCATCAGTAGTAAGAGTTCTTGTGAGGCAGAGACCACTGTAACCCAGCAGACTAGCCCTTAGCAGTCATACTATGGTGAGAGGAGAGCGGCCAATGGTAGACACCTCAGTATAAGTAGTTTCTCAGATGATCATTTGCCTGATGATAAAAGGAGATGATATTATTCAATTCCCCTTTTACTTTTTATAGTCTTCATCGCTGTTGTTACCAGACCATATGTTGACATGAAGATACAGCTTCTGCCAATGCTTAAGTATGTGCTGGCATTGATCTGCCAAGTTAGTACAATATTACCAGAGCCTTTCCTCCCTTGAACTAGCCTTGAGAATCAAAGCACGAGTGAAGCTTCTTCAATGACTTCTTCTGTCAGTAATTTCCCACAACACAACAGAAAACTGGATGCCATTGTGTGGTGATGGGTCAAAGACTGCATGCTTAACAGTACAAGAGATGTCAGCTTTCAAATGAATACTAGATGTGCTTGATGTTCCGGTAAGGCAACAGTGTGCAGTCCTCTGTCCAATAAATTTTTATTTATATGTAATCACTTCTTGAGGATGTGAACATGACGTCTCAGGATAGGAATTGGCGTAAGAATGGTACTATGGAAAGGGAAACCTTGGGCCATGCATTATTGCCTTTAAAGCATTTGAAAGTGGATGCAACTCCACGTCTTATGCCTTTGAAAGTGTTGATTGACTATAACCTTCTTAAATATTTGAATAAATTTGGTGGTAAGAATAGATGTCTAGTTTATTGGAGCCTAATTTTACAAGAGTTTAATTTCACAGTAGACCATATAAAGGGTAAAGTTAATATAATTCCAGATTCACTGTCCAGAAACATTCATTAATAGGATTTTTTTTTCATTTTTACCCTAAAACTTTCATTTTTTGTTCATATATCGCTTATTGTTTAATTTAGCTATTCATTATTAGCTCTTGTATGGTATAATCCTTCACAATTGCTAATTATAAGCATGTATTTTAAATTAAGAAATAATTGTTGATTACTACTACTTATATTGCTTTCATATTCTAGTACTTTTTGGTGTAGTAAGGATAATGGAGTTTTTGTTAAAATTTTTAAGGACTAAAAATCTTTTAAATGTAAGAGGGCACTTATGGTATTGCTAAGTTTCAAATGAAATTGTTTAATGGGTGTAGGAAAATCTGATAAGCTTGTTGGTGGCGAGTATATTCATAAATATGCATGGGCTACTTTGAATAGGTAATGGCAGTGGTTAACAAGCTATGAACTGGCATCATCATCGTCGTCATCATCTTCCGGGATCGTTGATGCTAGGTTTATAGAGGTTCATTCCGGATCATCATCTTCAGTTATTCGTCTTTTCATAGTCTTGATCATCCCTGGAAACACTGTTTCTTAAATCTGCGACACAAAGAAAGCTTATTACATGTAGGGAATATTTGATGCTATATTTAACAACTGCTATACATTCCCATTCTAATAAGTCAACACTTAAGCAGTTGATCTCTGTTATAACTGATTTCGTCTTTTAGGGTTTTCTCCAATTGTCCACTCATCAGCCTGTATATAGCCACATCTAATCAGAGTAAAATATGATGAATTGATCTTTGGTAGAGTGGCAGCCCGGGCCATTGATATGCAACGAACGAGATACCGACTGCAACCCTTACTGGTATTTAGGATTAGACTTGTAAACTATGAAACTGACCGCCTGCCAAAAATATATGGGTGGCTTACTTAACCAGCATCACTAATTTCTTGTTAGATTTTGGGTCTAGATCCAGTATATGAGATACCAGATGAAACTAATATATAATATATCTACAGACTCTCCTGATTATAGAATGACCAGTGATAAACATTCTGGAGGGTGGGTTCCCCCTAACAGACACTCTAAAAAGGGGGGGGTCAATTGGATCTAAATCCAACTTAGGAGATACCAAGTAAAATTTACACTACAATAGCACTGCACATCCTAGTAGACTGTGGTGGGAATGATAGACATTTTAGTCGGTGGTTACCCCAGACAGACACCCTAAAATGAGTGGGGAGGGGGAGACAAGATCTGCATCCAAAATCGGAGATACCAAGTAAAATTTGTACTACAATTGAGCTGCTCATCCTAGAGTACTGACACCCCGCAACGAGTGGGGTTGGGGAGGGGGAGACAGGACCTGCATCCAACATTGAAGATACCAAGTAATATTTGTACTACAATAGCACTGCACAAGTGCACATCCTAGAGTACTGTGGTCGTAATGACAGGCATTTTAGTGGGTGGATACCTCCTGACAGACACCCACACAACGAGTGGGCAAGGTGAGGGTGAGGGGGGGGGGGAGGGGGGACAGGATCTGCATCCAACATTGGAGATACCAAGTAAAATTTGTACAACAATAGCACTGCATATCCTAAAATGCTGTGATGTTAATACCAAACATTTTCGTGGTTGCTTTCCCCCTGACAGACAGCCTAACAGTAGGCTACTATTGACTCGTATTATACATCATCGTGATATATTTAATAAATAATCTTATCCTTTCTATATCCTTTGTATTTATTTAATACAAATATTATTTCTGGTTTCATATAAATAACAGTTATATGTAGGCCCTTAATAATTCGGTCATATTATTATTTTGTCAAGCAAGCTGACTTCAATGATAGTACTCACTTAAGCTTTGTTTACGAGATGAACATTAATGTAGCAGTGGCTGGAGGACTGGCACTGTAAAGCAGCATGTAAATTCTTACTATTATTAGTGAGTTTTTGCTGTAAAATGTCTATGTATATAACATTTGTTAAACAGAGTGATATGTACCCATTAAATAGATAGGAATACATAATACGTAATAAATACGCTAGTCAGAGTACAGATCATAATAATTGCGCTATAGCCTACTTGGTTTGTTTTATCGAAGCAGGAGTACCTTCTTTTAGTTTTAACTGACTTTCATACAAATGAAATCATGGATACATTTTTGTATTGTCAGTTTTAGGAATGAATACTGTTGTTACTAAAGTCGATTTATTTTCGGCTGTTGTATCTCTATTTCTTAAACTACCTCTCCACACACCGAGTTATTTCGAACATTTACATCCTCTTAAGAGTTTAGTGACTGTTTTATGTTTTAGCATTAAGTGAATGTTTACTGAGTCTTAACGGTTTATGAATGTTATTGAATGTTTATTGTGTAATTATTTAGTGAATTTTTGTCTTCAGAGTTTTTGTGAATGTTTTGTGAATGCTAAGTGAACGTTTAGTGAATGTCTTGTGAATGTTAGTTTTTAGTAAATATTTACTGTGTAAATATTCAGTGAGTGTTTAGGGTTTAGTGAATTTTTCGTGTGTAACTATTCAGGGAATGTTTAGTGACAGTTTAGGCTCAGTTAAAGTCTTGTGACTGTTTGTGTGTGTCGAATGTTTAGTAAGTATTCAGTGAGTGTTTAGTGAATGTCTTGTGAATGTTAGTGTTAAGCAAATGATTAGTGTGTAAGCGTTTGTTGAATTTTTAATGGGTGGATGTTCATTCGCTGTTTAGTATTTAATAAGTATTTAGGGTTTGGTAAGCATTTAGTTGTTAATGAGTGCTTAGGGTTTAGTGAGTGTTTAGTGTTTAATTAATGTTTAGGATTAATTGAGTATTTAGTGAATGTTTACCGAGTGTCTGGGCCATAATGAGTATTTAGTGAGTTTAGTATTTTAAGTGTTTAGTGAGTATTTAGTGCATAGTGAGTGCCTAGTGAGTGTTGGATATTCAGAGCGTTTAGTATTATTGAGTGTGAGCGTATGTTAAGGGTGTATGTATGTATAGTGAATATGTAAGTGCGAGTGCTTACTGAGTGTAAGTGCATTGTAAATGTTAGAGTTTAGTTATTGTACTACATTACTGTTTAGTTAGTGCTTCACTACTGTATGCAAAGAAAGTCCTGTAATTTACACAGGAACCATCTATACTTGACACTGCTTAGATGCAAGAGCAGATGCTTAGGCCTTGACCACAATGGTTGGAGCGTTTAGCCCTGTTTTCGTAAAGTAATTTTTCTCTGTGAAATTGGGTTAAATAATAATGATAATAATAATAAAGATTAAAAAATAATAGTAATAAAGTATAGTACTAAGAGCTGGACCGAGACCTTTCAATGACCTTCCGAAGTCACTCTCGTCAGGGAGATTGCACTTTAGGTGGTCCGATTTTCATGATTGTGTTGGTGGCACATTAAAAATCATATTAGCAATAGTAAATGCATTAGCAATAGTAAATACATTGAACAGATGTGAGGAAATAATATGATGTTAGTGCCCGTCCACAGGATATAATGAACAATTAAAGTAAAAATATTGCTAAGAAAATTAGTCGAATATTGGTCGTCAAGGCCGGTATCGATAGAATGTATTGAAACACATTGCGTAGGCTGGCTGTGGTGCGTGCCGGCGGGAAGTTAAGAGAGACACTCAGCTGGCTTTAAACATCAAACTGCGGGCAATTTTCGCCTTAATTTGCCAGTAAGTATAATTTTTTGTTGAGTTTATATTTTCTTCCCTGAATGTATATGGTACCGGATACTTGGTGGTAGCGTACAGATCAACATGAGTGAGGCAGCCGAAAATAAGTGGACTTTTAGATAATTAACATGCTATTATAGACCTACGTAATTTGGGAGTCAGGAGCTCCAAGTTGTATAATCTTCAACTTCGAGAGGGGCAATATAATGGGGCAAAATGTTTTGAAGTTAGCTTATCTTGAACGATCCTTTCACATTTCCGTTTCCAGTAATTATTTGTGTTGTGCTACATCATCTCTTTGTAAATGTGCGGGTGTTAAAATGGTTCTATATGATGGGACTTTGGTCTTAATATCAATATCTGATAGAATATCATCTCATCTGCACGAACCAACCGCAACTCAAGAACAATTCAGTTGATGGTAAGGCACGGTGGGTACAAACCTCGACATGGCTGCAGTGCCCTTACTATGGGCCTACTCGGCAAAAAGAAAAGAAAATCATCAAAGACGCTATTAAAACGAGAATACCTATCTTACATCTCTTTTTATAGAAGAATTGATACTGGCACCATATATATATATATATATATATATATATAT
>NC_087207.1:79799673-79812173 GCF_015104395.2 Macrobrachium nipponense
TGTATGAAAATCACCTTAAAAAATGAACCAGGTAAATAATATAAGAAAATAGCCCCTCAATTACTATTAAAATGGTCTCTCGGACTCTGATGTCTGCGTTAATCCCTTATAATGAACAAACTAATAAAGCAATTCATAACGTTAACCATCAGGAACACGTTATCTCCCAACAGCAACTTTACATTGTCTGAATTCACATTACTTGACTCAGACACTTATCATGCCTTTGACTCAAAAATACTGCTGAGGCACGCATGTCACTCTCTAGCCTGGGCAACCAACGACTGAAATGAAAAATCACAACAAGAAGATATAAATAACAAAACAAAAGCATATCGCACCAAACAAATAAACAATGCCTCAACCAGCGGCATCACATTCATGCAATGACAAATTGTATAAAAAACAATCCATCCCAGGTGCGATTATTGCCCCAGTTTATGACTCTAAGAGCATCGAACACTAATAGACACTATGTATCGCCATAATTTGCACCAGACACTCTTAATATCTTACTTACAAATTCCGACTCATAATCTCCAAAAAGGTACTCCGGGCCACTATAGTGGCAAACGTATCCGCAGAAAGAAAAAAGATAGCAACCACTTCTGCCTTTCATTCACTGATGGAAAACCACCCACAACAATTCCAAATATACAAATCCAAACATCCTCCCCCCCAAAAAAAAAAAAAAAAAAAAATCCCAAAAGATGAATCCTTCGAATAGAAAAAAATCTATTAAAGATAGAAAAAAGAAATGATCTCCATTTACAAGAAGTAACGCTCGCTGGCTAACACGTAGTGCACACAGAAACATCTATTAAGGAAAGCATATTCTTAACCCCCCAAAATAGCCTACCAAACTTTCGACGAGCAATGTCAAAAACAGATGATAAACAAAACCATTAGGACTATGATCTGCGTCATATCCCCATTATTATCAAGACATTAACGGACACATAATCCACTTACTTAACAAATTACCCCTTAATTCCAGACCTGCAAAAGAGAACTTATAACTCCTACAATCAAATTCCCGTCTAAGAAAAGCCTTTAAACTGCTAAAACTTCAACGTCTTCGAGTTTCTTCTTCATTAGGCTAATTGTCTTCTCATAAAATCATCGGCTATATGGCAAACATGGTAACCTCTATATCATAAAAAATCTCTATTGAGAGCATCTGCTACAACATTGTATCTATCTTCAGTATGTTTCAGCTTGGCATCAAAACCCTAATTGTCAAAAACTATAACACTCTCAGGAGAAAAACTGAAAAAAAAATCCAACAAGTTATAACCTGAAAAAAAAAACATATTTGCCACATTAACAAAATCTCAAAATGGGTGTAATTTACCCTCAACACATCTGCATCAATCAGGCATCCTGACTCTCCTGACTGGCAACTGACACTATCGAGCGGCAAGCAAAAATCCAGAAATTTCAAGAGTTAGGAAATCATTGAAGCATCTTAACCCTCAGAAATGGTAACTGGTGGACTCGCCCCAAGAAAATTGTTTAAAAACGTCTGTTAAGGGAGAAAACGAAAAATAGAAAAACTCCTCCCAAACTTATAAAAAAGAAAAGCTGCAAATACCTATAAATGGCTGCACCTGCTTATTTCAGAAATCACATATGGCTAAATTCACTTCCAAACCAGCAAACTAAAGTCATCTAAGAAATTCCCTACCAAATCCTGCAAACCAATATTACTTATACTGTAAAAATAGCAGGGCTGCCAGGCAAATAAAAAAACAATTATGTAAACTTATAATGCCCTTTCGGAAATTGGAAACAGCGAATTCATGACAAAATTTTTGCAACCGCAAAAATTCTTACAAGAAGGTCAATTAAAGTAAGAAAAAAAAATACATTTATCTATATTCCTTCCCCAAATTCAAATTAATAAAACAATAGAACCCCCATTCAGAGCAATTACCTCAATTAACTTCAAAGGGCAAAATAAATAAATAAATATATAAATAAATAAAATAAAACAAAAAATGAAATAAACAGCTTCTTCCCAATTAACTTTTATGCTCTACCACATTTGTTAACCTGAAATTATCTCCTTTAAATGCCACTATACCTGAAAACTGCTAAAACATCACCCAACCTCTCTATATATTCATAAAAACAGTATCAATTACAGGATCCGTAAAAAGGTATTCTGACTTCTATATCTGCTGCAAAACACCAAAATATTGAAACATTATCACCAAACCAGCTCAACCATAGGAAATGCCAGATATGAACCAAACTTAGGCCGAAGACTAACCAAAACAATAACTAATAAAAGACAGTCAATTCCACCCCAGTAACCCCTATATTTCACAATTCAAAGAAAGAGTTCTCACAGCAGCTCGAAGCTTCCCGTTAACTCCAACTAGTCCCAAAAAGAAAATGCCTATCAACTATCGCTATGCTGATCATATTAGGTTACATAAAACATCAGCTAAAATAGCATTACAAATACAATTCACCCGCCCTTAGGGACAACATCCCCTCAAATCTGGTTACTCAATGCAAAAACAACACTAATATAAACAACACCCTCATTATTATCAATATCACCCCACCAAAAAAAAATGTTCCCCTCCATTTCGTCAATACCCACATATGGAATAAAAAAAAGCACCCCAACTGTTATACCCCCAAGCAGGGTGACCCATCAAAATTCTCTTCCCTAACGCTGCACCCAAAACATATCACGGATAAGCCTAAATATTACTAAACACCTTCCCTCACGAAGGTTTCAATTGGCACTAAGAAAACATACTAATTATAAAATCATAATCCAATCAAATGACTGAAGCATCGATACTCAACAAAAATAAAAACATCTGCTTTGAACAGAAATCAAAACAGCGGACCCCTTCACACCATAGGGTTAGGCTCTGGAGCCTCTCCCAAAAATACCACATGGCCAGAATTATATATACCTTTTCTCTTCATGATCGACTCTCATAAATTTTTGCAGATCCTTAAACAGCCGACAAAATTGTTGGTTACCAGTCTAGCATAACTCTACTAAGACAGACGAGACCGCGAAAATGAAAGTATCAATACTCCCAAAATTGTCACAGAACTCAGCAAAAACTCTTCAGTATGCCATAATCTATTACAAACAAAACCACAGACCCGAAGTGTCTGACCCACATCCTCCCCCTATCTACTTTGGCACACAGGCTGCCAGAAACTTAATCAAGTCTTCCATCACTAGCGATTTTGTTACAGAAACAACCATGAACAAAGACTAAATTCCAATACGATAGACATTTGGCAATATTTGCGAAAGTACCGGCAAATCTCAAAAAATCTAAAAAAAAAAAAAAAAAAATCAACACCCAATCTGATATAGGCTCTATCTCACTATCAAAACAACCTGACATGCAACAAGGATATTTTGCAAGAGCCGGAGAAGTGCAACAACTGAAAAATATATAAAAAAAGGGTTATTATTCAAATATCCAAAATTATCTTAATTCTCCATTCAATCTCTTGCAGCATCAAACAGCTGAAAACTAAAAATTTTAAGGGTTAAGAAAGAAACCCAAAAACCCGAACTAGAAAAGGACGGAAAACCAAAGCCACAGGAGCACGACTCTACCCTGCTCAACACCTGTCATCAAAGGAACATTAAAGTGTGGTTAAAACGGGCTCTCGAAATCATAAGATAACCAAAACCTCAAAAACATAAAGAAAACCTACACAAAACCAAACAAAAAAAGAAATGCACCACATTTATTTCCCCTTCGCCTAGAAGAACGCATATATTGTTCGAAAAGCCCTGCGGACGTAAATCATCTCTCACACTCGTGATTTCACATATCTAAGCCAAGACACTGAGTCTGTGTTTTCAAGGCCAAATGCAGGAGACAACAGGAGAGGAAAAGAAGGAAAAAAAGAATTTACCCCCTCAACCCTGTAAAAAAAAAAAAAAAAAAAGTCACCCTCTTTCGACACTAACCCTTCAAACACACAAGCTGCAGGAGAGAAAAAAATAAGTAGCCTCTCTGTGCTGGTTGCTCAAAGAAAACCGTTGAGTGCGTGCAAGCAGAAGTGAGGACTGTCTCCAGGTCACAAAAATGTAACTTAAACCCCCGAAGAACTGAGCCCCAATTACAAGACCTCCTCAACATGGACACGTATGCAACCCAAAAATAAAATATATCTCCAGCATACAATAAATTCCTGATAAATAAATGCTAAACCAACACATCACAAAAGAACTTAACACATTCTGCCCCCTTAAAAAAAAAAGAAAAACTATGCATGGCGCTTAAAACAAACAACTAAACTGTCCTTTTAATCCCGAAACGATTCACATGCAAATAAAAAATAAAAAACTCACACAAGTTGGAAAAGTATTATCACAAAAAAAAAAAAAAAAAAAAAAAAAAAAAACTGAACACTCACGTTTATATTGAACCACCCCGCCACTGCACTAGTTAGTATATTTAATCATGCACGCGACCGGGGAATTTGTAAACTCACGTCAATACTCGTGTATTTACTCACGCGTAATCTATTACCATGAATACCTAACACTCCGGAATACTGGGGTAAACACACCGTATTACTGAACAAGCCGTATTATGATCTCACTAACACACCCACAGGTGTCGAATGACTAAGTGGAACTTCGACAGTTTCTTAATAGACAAATCTACTCACCCTAGTCAAAAGGAATTCTTCCCAGCGACAGAGCACCATTCGGCAACCTCTAACTAAATCCTATAACCTAAGGCCTATTTGAATCCCTAATTCGTTTACACTACCAGCCTCTCCAGGAACATAGCCCATAGGCAGAGCACTGCCTCTCCACGTCTGCCACCAAAATCTGTTACGACCTCGAGGAGGTCACGAAATGTAAAGCTTACCTTTGCGAGGTATTATGGTAACGTTGAACGGAGCGGCGAATCTTCCTCTCTCTCGCTCTTAAAGTACCCTCTCTCTCTCTCTCTCTCTTAAAGTACCCTCTCTCTCTCTCTCTCTCTCTCTCTCTCTCTCTCTCATACATAACCCACAAATCATAATTGCGTAAGGATGCTAAAACAGCTCCAGAGTTTATTTGTAAGAACAAATGAGTAACTAAATAAGTAAAACTCTGAAACTCTAACAGAAAGCGTGATGATAAGCACAAAATGATACACCAACCAAGGTAATGATAACTCGAATAGGAAGCCAAAATAAAAATGGGTAATGGACGGAAACCTTTCTGCATCCCTCAGTCAAAGGTTTACAATTTATAGTAATTCACCAAATAAAATAAAAATACATAACTAATTAAAAGTAATTAGTCTCCCCCTACAACATGCACCACTCCATGGGGTGGATTGCCAGATCCATCTGAGAAAGAGAGAATCCCACACAAATAAATTGCAAATAAAATCAAAACAATAATAATCAATTCTCCTGGAACAAAAGTCACATATGGAGGATAATACATCTGCAACAGCAGATGTAAATGCAGCAACTCTTGTTCAAACAAGTAAGATAATGCTAATTTTGATAATTGTTGAAATAATTTTCAAGTTCAGTTTTAGTTCTTTCAATATTCTAATATACTAATGTGTAATGTAAGTTTTTAATGTTGAATAAATGACCAGCAGCTATTGGGGTAACTTTACAAAATGACCAACGATACTAATAGTCATTTTGCAAAATGACCAAAATTCTGGTCATTTTTCAATATTCTAATATACTTGTAATGTGTAATGTAAGTTTTTAATGTTGAATGAAAAAAACACACACCTTTATTAATACTTAGACTTTTCCTAATCAATTTTAAGTTACTATTTGTTTATTTTTGCATAATGACCAGCAGCTATTGGGGTAACTTTACAAAATGACCAACGATACTAATAGTCATTTTGCAAAATGACCAAACTTCTGGTCATTTTCCAAAATGACCACAATTATTTGGGGATTTTGCATACTGACAGATATTTTGGTCATTTTCCAAAATGACCGGGCAGTTTGCAAAATGACCAATTCCTCAAAAGACCGTAACATATAGATATATATATATCCCATATATATATATATATATATAGTTATATATATATATATATATATATGTATATATTATATATATATATATATATATATATATATATATTATATATATATATATATATAATATATATATATATAGGATATATATATATATATAATTATATATATATATATATATATATACTATATTATATATATATTATATATATATATATATATATAATATATATATATATACATATATATATATATATATATATATATATATATATATATATATATTATATATATTTTTATATATATATATATATATATATATATATATATATATATATATATATAGGATATATATATATATATATATATATATATATATATATATATTTATATATATATATATCTATATATATATATATATATATATATATATATATATATATATATATATATGATATATTATGATATGGATATTATATATACTATGTTATATATATATATATGATCCACTATATATAATATATATCATATATATGTATATATATCTATATATACATATATAAATATAAGTATATATATATATATATATATATATATAAGATATATATATATATATATATATATATATATATATATATATATATATATATGTATATATATATATATATATATATATATATTATATATATATATATATAGATATATATATATATATAAATATATAATAATACCCACCCAATGAATTTAACCACTCAGTAACATAAAAATTAAAAGTTGGACTAGCACAAAAAAAACGTTCCCTCTCTCTCTCTCTCTCTCTCTCTCTCTCTCTCTCTCTCTCTCTCTCTCTCTCTCTCTTCGTTTGTCTGCCGTTCACCCATCTTTGCAGAAACTGCCGGGCATGTGCTCCCTAAAGCCGAGAATTAATCAAGAAGCTGCCTGAGGGCATAAGAAGTTAATAGAAGAGGTCAGTGAGTGAAAGTCTCCCTCAGTTGCTCAGTCATCGCCAAGTCACGCTCAGTGACTCTAATTCACTCCTCAGAAGCCCAACTTCCCAGTGAAAGAGGGAATCCCCCATCTGCTGAGCCGCCCTTTTTCGTGGTGCTTCACTTGGCTTCATTTTCTTGACCCTATCTCAACGCCATTGGATTGCAGTTCCCTTCCTTCTTCAATGTCCTTCATTAAAGAAGCGGAAACCAGCTACCAAAGGCAGTAATGTGCGGAATCAGTTAGCAGTTACTTTTGTCTCTTTCGAAAGTTTTCCCCATCTTTGTGCTTGTGCGAATGTTCATAGCTACCCCCTGTTATCCCCACACAGCTGTGCTTCACTGTTCTATAAAGCTAATCTGGCTTGAGAGCTGTGGTTCCCATGAATGTGATTTACTAATGCTCATTGCTTGAATGACCTCTCGGTATTAGCAGCGACTAAGAGAATTTATTAAGGGAGATAATGGAAGTCGGTGTCCGTGTTTCACACCCTCCTATTCAATACAATAACGTTATGTGAAGTAATTCAGTTATTTCTTGCCCTATGAGGGAATTCCAAGAACGTAAGGTTTACATGAAGCAAGTCAGAAGACTTTGGTAGCATTGCCGCATTTGATCAGTTCTTTATATGTTGCACACGTGTTTATATAGAAATACCTTGTTTCAGTTATCCTATCGCCTTCATTCATGCTGTGAGAGGTGGCTGCTCTTCATCCTATGCTCTGGGCATAAACTCATATTCGCTCTCCAAGTCCCCAGCACGTGTCGGTCACCTGGCACGCAATTTCAGTGCTACAAGCAACCTTGAGAGTCCCAGTACATCTAGTAATTAACTTGTAAATACATTCCCTGTAAATTTGATCCTTAGAGCTTTCCTTACATTTTTCCTTGAAATCTAATCTCGGCCCTAAGCTGTAATTTTCTGTTCATAAACTAGACCTCATAATGCCATCTGTTTGATTAAGTTAGATTTATTTCAACCTTGCTTAAGCTAGAGGATCTCAGATTTATGAAGTCTGTGACCATGCAAAGAATCTCTGTCAACAGTTAGCAACTACTAGAGTATATTTCACTATAAAAACCGACCTGAAATCCCAGCACCGTTAAGCCCATAATAGCAAATGAACGAAAGAAAACCCCTCACAACAGGTAAGGTGTTGTTATTCAAGTTTTGGGTATTTATAGTTAGAGGCAGGAAAGGCATAGGATTGTGTGCATGCCAAAATTTTAGTTACTAGAGAGTGGTTTCAATCACTAACCTTAACTTTTTCGTCTGCGCCATGCATAATTACCAGGAGACAGTGCCAGGTTTCCTTTTCACTAAAGAAATTGCCAAAATTTATTCATTTTATTGACACCTACGTTTCGGGAATCTTTTCCCATCTTCAGGGCTATAAAGAAAATTAATTTTCACAGTATTAAAAAGTATGCTAAAATAACCTAATAATTATAAGAAATATAGTTTGTCACTAAGGTAAAAGAAAATAATAACTACAAAGTGACTTTAAGCTAAAAGTAAATTACAACACTGAATATTCTTAGTAAAACAACAGATCCAAAAGCAAAACAAAAAATATAAATTGAAAAAAATAAAAAAAGACAGCATTATGCCAGACTTAGTGTTAAGAGGTTTGGTTGTTAATTAATGGAAAATGGCATAGTCAAAAGGCGATGTTAGAAGGATAAAAAAACAAGGGGGAGAGAGAGAGAGAGAGAGAGAGAATGCGAGTTATAGGCATTAGGCAATATGTAACGGTGTGGAGGTAATTTGGAGATTCTAAAAAAAGGAGCGAAAGACAATCAGCAGTTTGACAGAGTATTTTGAAATTATTATACATAACGTCAGTTTTGCATTTTAAAATCAAAAGAATTTTCGGCCATAAGGAACCATTCAAATTCAATATCTCCCCCCCAAAGCCCCCATCGTAGATGCAGATGAGAGAAAGAAAAAAAGAACCTCTCATTTGGCCGCTGGACCGAAACCCAACAATCGTGTTTCACCTCGCCCGAAACCTGAGAAGTGATGTCACGTAGTAATTAACAATCTGCGCTCATCGGTGACGCTAGACGCCATTGTGGAGAGGGTCAAGTTTCTCACTGGCTCTGACCCACTCATCTCTCACGAACTCAAATGCAAAAGTAAACATAAAGTGGCTTACAGGATTACCTGCCTATTTCAACAACTCAATGTTCTTAAAGGCGATAATTTCGGACCTAATATAATAGATTTAAGATATAGCCTAATCCAGGACCAACTCCCCCCCGGGGAACTTACTGACACCCCAACCAGGGTCACTTCCACTGCAAGTGCCAGCCATCCACCCATGGCGAGTGACTGCCCACTCCCCCATCCACCCAAATCATCAGCTCATTCATCTCACATCTTCATAGGTAGCCATGGATATATTAAACATAATTTCTTGGAATATTTATGGTCTCAAGAGGAACATCCCTCCCCTAAACATGTTCTGAAAGTCATCATTGCATTGCAAGAAACGCTCCTCTGGCCACATGACCTTGTCATGTGCGATTCAATACATGAAGACTTCAGAACCTTCTCGACTTCATTGATGCAAGTTGCAGATCAAATCGTAGCCAATCACCCAAAAGGGGGCCTTTCTTTCCTATGGCACAAATCATTAGACAACATGGTAAATGTGAAGACCTACAGGAGTGACAGATTGCTGGGGCTTCAAGTGACAGTAGGGAACACTAAAATTCTAATTATTAATGTTTATATGCCCTGGGAAAATAACAATAATTTTGATCATTACTGCATGATCATAGGTGAGTTACACAGTATTATTCACGATTCTCCTGCTGATCAACTTTGTATAATCTAGGACCTTAAGACTATTTTATAATGAAGTTACTTCTGTCAATTCATGCTCTCCATTTTAGCGATGTAATGCTCCTCCCTCCCTCGCTCCCCCTATTCATATATACAAAATAGAGTGGACACAATTGCAACCTCCTGGCTGGACCATTACACATCTCCATAACTTCATGATTCTATTATGATCTGCAATATCCGTTACGTTCTTGCAACAGGCTACGATCACATCCCATTACAGGTGTCATTCAGTACGCCGTACCTCGCTACTGTGAACCCCCTAACTGACTGCCTACAGCTGTAAGCTGGGATTTTAAAAACCAACAGAAAACCAGATGCTTTGGGGTGATCACGGAAACCAGGTTGTGGTCAATAGTTCAACCGACAGACGTCTTACTTTGTACTAACACAAATTGTAGAAACACTATGCTTGCTTCGGGCAAGGCTGCCTTTAGACTTCGTCAAGGTAATTCTCGTAATATACCTGGATGGTATGACTTGGTTAAAGATATATATTCATATTCACGAGAAATGCTTTTACTGAGGAGACAAAATGGTAGCCTGAGGGAAGGACACACTGTATTAGTAATGAGACAGGTGAGGGCGCAGTTCAAACTTGCTCTTAAGCACTGCAGATTAAATGAAAAACAACTAAGAGCCGATGCAATGTCTAGAAACCTGGAATCCGGTGATTACCCTCATCTTTGGAAAGATATCTGGGTCTTAATTCCCAAAACTAAAAAGCTATAACAGAGAGTAGGAAAAGCAGTCGATGACGAGGCTATCGCAAGTATGTGGGGTGATCACTTTAGAAATATCTTGAATTGCATAAACAATTAAGACTACGAAAGGGATGTACATAACCTCCTCACTGATGATATTCAATTTCATTTTGCAGATGATAACGCCAGGTAACACCAACGATGCCATGAACAACCTACCTAATAATAGATTGCCCGGGCTGCGGTGGTATTCCCGCAGAAGCTTTCAAATTCGTCCACCCAGTAACCTACATTTTGTTAGCTGCCCTATTCAGTACGTGAATAATTCACCAATTTCTTCCAGGCTCACTACTCTCAGTTCACTTGAAACCATTAATCAAACCCAGGCAATTACCGGCCGATTGCAATCACAACAATCGCATCGAAGATACTTGAATCGGTTCTTCTAGTGGTAGCTGTGTGGTTACAGGTGCTTCACTGTATGTCCTGATTTCTGGGTTCCTAGGTTCGCACTCGGGAGCCGACGTAATTATTAGCAACTAAACATTCCTCTTCAGTTAACATATATGAAAATATATTAATTCTGAGGTAGAGCGAGCGAATTAGATATTAAAGGACATTTGTAGCTTAATGCGTATATATTAATCACAGTGAAGTGACCAGACTCATATATATATATATATATATATATATATATATATATATATATATATATATATATATATATATATATATATATATATATATATATATATATATATATATATATGTATGTATATATATATATATATATATATATATATATATATATATATATATATATATATATATATATATATATATATATATCTGATGTTTCTTGATCTTTTTGTTTACCTTATAACTTTCTTTTCAACAGTATCCCACTTGGTATTCGACAATTTCGGTTTACAAACAATTATCCGAAAACAGTTGTTCGAAAATAATTGTTCGAACTCAGTTTTTTGAAAAGTAATTGTTCGATTCTACAGTTGTCCGAATTAAAAATTGTTCGAAAAAGATAACTATAAGCAGATTTTCGAAAATATTTATTTTGTAAACACTCATTTTTTTATGAGTATATAAATAATTTATACACTTATTACTTATTTAATTCTTAAAAATTTCATTTGTTTATTTCATTCTTCATGCAATTTTTTATGTATATGTCTATCTATTCGAAAAGACTGTTCGAAATTATTTATTTTATAAACACTCATTTTCTTTTAATTATGAGAGTAAAAAAATATTATTAAAGGTTATATAAAAAAAGAAACAATAAAATTGATATGACTTTATTTCTGAGTAATTTAAGATAAAATTAAGTTTTAATGAAAAAAAAATTGCAAGTTTAAGTACTAAAATTAAATTAAATTGCATGTAAATAATCGATCACATTCTGATACTCAAAGAATTTATCAGTAAACGACTTCAAGCGTTCTGCAGACTTCCGATATTTCTTTTTCCTTGTGTTGCACTCGATTCCACCTAGTGACTTTTCGATATTAATTTCAGTCAGGGCTGGTTCTCTTCTTAATGCTGCTAAGAATTTCCAGATAGTTGGACTACAACCAGAAACTTGATGAAGAAATGCTGGGTGCCATCCCTCAATTACGTTCTTTGTCTTGGGCAAATCAATCTTCTTGTACCTCTTCAAATCAGGACCACATCTCAATTTTAAACTTAGGCGGGCGACGCGTATTCCTACGACCGGGCCGCCCAATCCAGGTATCTTCAAAGTAGTCGACTATAGGTATTCTACTAAATATATATTTTCATCCATTAGAGCATTGAAAATTTCAACGACTCTATCTGCAGGAACAAACGCAAGGGCTAAAAGGATGCAGATATTTAACGAAAACTCAGCATCAGTGTCATACCTTCTTTTGAGACCCCATTCACACACTTTTCTATATACAAACTGA
>NC_087207.1:79817173-79834564 GCF_015104395.2 Macrobrachium nipponense
TAGAGTGCTCATTTTGATAAGCGTGTTGCAGTATTTGGTCAAGCAAATATCATGTGAAAGGATTGCTTTAAACTTGGCTAATGAGTAACTACAAGAATATACTTAATGCAATAATATTCCGAATGTCATATATTAATATACAAAGATACAGCATATGTTTGGGCACAAAAATACACCATGCGTTTGTTTGAGAAAAAAAATAAATACCGATTAAGTATACAACCAAAGAAGGCTGGATGATTTTCTGTCAAAATTCTCTGACTTTGGGTGGTTTGGTGTCTTCATCAAATACACAACAGGTCGAATTCCTGGGCCTCCGTCACCTATCTTCATAAAACAGCTCCTGAGATTCTAGTATTTGGTCAGGAGTGATCAACAGAATTATTCTGCAGATGCATGGATCACAAAATATTTATTACGTGTAATAAAAAAAGTAAAATAGTCAGATACTCAAAAATAAAAAGATACTATCTCCTTTGTTTGTGCGCCACATACTGGGGCACACAAAAGTGTTAATTTTTCATGAGATACTAATAACTCCACAAGGAATGAACCTACCAACATACAAACTATGCTAACATGAGGCGCTGTAATTATGATAATACTTCCGTTTTTGTTTAAAACTCACTTTATTGCACATTATGTTCAACATTTATTCCGAATCATTTAGCCATACTATCAGTTCCCACAAAATAAATTCCATAATATACAAAAACTAGGATAGATTTAATTAAATAAACTACAAATAGAGAAGTATACCTCTTAAATTATTTTTAGCTTTAAAGGTTCTTATATGAGTAATTACTTTTTTAATATAATTATAATTAAGAAAATCAGAATAATCTTAGGAATTAGTACTGCAAAGGAAGGAGGAAATTAGTGTTTTGAATGAAATTCGTATTCATTTGCCAATATTTTATGGTAATTCAAAGCTTTCCCGAGCATAAGAAAGTAAAACGTCATTTCCTAATAAGATACCGCAAGATCGCATGTAGATTTTCATATTAGCAAATGGAATACGGTGGGCTCTGAAGTAAAGGAGTGAAGATACTGATTAAGAATATGGAAACAAAAACATAAAAGAAATGAAAAAAAAATCCAAACTGTACATAGCATAAGAAATATCGTGCTTGTTTGTAGCTGGAAAAAAATTAGATAAAGAAAAATACATAGAAGCTGGAAAAATGTGTAACTGATTTTTCAGTTTTGATTAATAAGAGTGAATATGATGAACTATTTTGAAAAGATAAGTACAATTATTTGTTTAATGGATAAGTAAAATAACTCTGGTGATGAGTCTACCTTTTTTATTTACATTTGCATGCGCAACCAAGGAATTCATGAAAAACGTGGGTAGATACACTAGAAAATAAGTTTTTTTTCACGAGAGAAATCGCAAAACAGCTAGGAAATTTCTGAAATATTCTTAATGCTACTGCCATTTCTTATACAAATGGTAAAATTGGTGTCAAAGAACCAAACAAAACAAAAAATGGGGAGGAGGAAGGTGCCAGAAAAGAAAGGGAGAGGAAGCAGTTGCAAAAGAAAAAAGGGAGATGAGGAAGGTTCCAGAAACGAAAGGGAGAGGAAGCAGTTGCAAAGAAAAAGGGAGATGATGAAGGTTCCAGAAACGAAAGGGAGAGGAAGCAGTTGCAAAAGAAAAAAGGGAGATGAGGAAGGTTCCAGAAAAGAAAGGGAGAGGAAGCAATTGCAAAGAAAAAAAGGAAGAGGAGGAAGATGCCAGAAAAGATAGGGAGAGGAAGCAGGTGCAAAAGAAAAAAAGGAGAGGAAGAAGGTGCCAGAGAAGAAAGGCGGGGAAGAAATTACCAGAGAAAAAAGGGAGGGGAGAGGAGGAGGTGCCCAAGAAGAAAGGGAGAAAGAAGGTGCCAGAGAAGAAAGGCGGGGAAGAAGTTAGCAGAGAAAAAAGGAAAGGAGAGGAGGACGTTGCTATAGAGAAGAAATGGAGAGGAGGAGGGTATCAGAGAAGAAAGGAGAAGAAGAAAAAGAAAGAAGGTGCCAGTGAAAAAAGGGAGAGGAGAGGAGGAAGGTGACAGAGAAGAAAGGGAGAGGAGACGGGGAAGGTGACAGAGAATAAAGGGGAGAGGAGGAAGGTGACAGAGAAGAAAGGGAGAGGAGGAAGGTGACAAAGAAAAAAGGGGGAGGAGGAAGGTGTCTGAGAAGAAAGGCAGAATAGGAAGGTGTCAGATAATGAAGGCAGAGGGGGAAGGTGCCAGAGAAGAAAAGAAGAGGAGTGGAGAGGAGAAGGTGACAGAGAAGAAGAGAGGAGGAGGTGGCAAGGTGGACAGACAAAGAGGGAGAGGGGGCCAGAGAGGAAAGGGAGAGGAGAGGAGGAAAGTGACAGAGAAGAAAGTGATAGGAGAATGGTGCCAGAGAAAAAAGGGAGAGGAAGAGGAAGAAGGTACCAAAGAAAACAGAGAGAGGAGGAAGGTGCCAGAGAAGAAATTTAGAGGAGGAAGATGCCGAGGGAAGAAAGAGGTAATTTGATGAGCGGATGATATTTTATTTCTGATAAAAAAGATAAAATCTCTTTGAATAAAGTATCGAGTGAACGAACTAAGGAAATATTTATCGTAGTTTAATTAGAACTCACTTAATTTGGCGATTGAGATAGCAAATCTAAGGGAAGTAATTTTGAAAAAATTATCACATTCTTATAAAATAAAAACTAAACTCTTTCTTGACTTTCGTTCTTGGGTAACGTCGGAATTATTTTTTTTAAACAGATAGACTGAACGATTTTTTACTTTAGTAGAAAATAAATATCTATTTGAGTTACCAATCGCTTCCAGCGAACTCGCTACTTGAACAACAGTTTTTGAGAAAAATAAAAAGATGTCCACAGAATATGAAGGTAAAGCTATTTAATTCTTATAAATAATGATTCATTTTCCCACCAAGAACTTTTGTTGAATATCATCAAGTTCTTTAAAAAGCATATGTAAAAGTAGTTTTAAAAGTAATTATATGACAGACAATCGCTGTTACGACGTTAATTAGTCATCAAGACAGATCAAGTGGGTAAAATTCTGATTGGCTTGATAGTAAACTGAGAGAAAACGCAAATAAATAATGTACAATATAAATTTCGATATCAACTATCAACTTCAAAAAATAAAACTCCTTTATTATCAAATGCAAAATAAATAAGAATGTAGAAAAAATATAGATAAATAGAGAATATTACTATCTAATCCAATGAACAAATTATTAGAGTGCACCAGATTGGTAACATGCTTCATGCTTCACAGATTCTGAATATTAATGAAAGTATAATTATGAGTCTCTTGCAAGATCTTCCTCATACCAGACGGGTGTCATCATAAGAATATCAATTTCGAAAGCATTCGTAAAAAATTCTAGGAAGTAAATGACACTTCAAACAGGCTGAGAAAGCGGAGAGAATTTGCAGCTGTCGTCGAATTGCGCCTCACAAGATGTTATGGCGTGCAATGATGAAACTATAGAAGACTCATAATGAAAAGCATACAAGCAAAACGCGTTTCACTTGGTTCTAATGAGAATTTCTTTTCTTCCAATGTTTCGTAAATAGTATCGAAGACTGCGGTGTTGCTAGAATGATAAAACTAAAACTCAGCTCTGCATTCTTTTTTTTTCTGCAAGATAAAAAATTTCCCTCTTTGCAGTAAGAACTGACAGTCGTATACATTCTAATTACAAACTAGAGTCATTCAAACATATTGTTAAAATCAGTAATAAAGATACGGTATGCAGCTACGAATGCTATTACGGAAATATGTAAGAAAATATTTTTTACCTAAGAGGTACATTAAAAATATTTTTTTTTTTCAAATTTCAACTCTTTCAATCTAAGTCGAAAGTGTTTCTTAGGAAGAATAAGGGGAACAGTAATTTACAATCTACCAAGAAAGGACTATTATGTTAACAAGTTAGTGATTTTACTAAACTTGCACATTCCAAAATTGTTTTCCTGTGAGTCTTCTACTAACCCTTTACATTTCTTTCATACGTTCTGTAATTTGTAAGCCTTTCATACAGCGTGCTAATGGAAATTTGCTCGCTTAGTCTCAGTGATTCATTTGACCCCCAAACTAAAAAATAAATTTAAAAAATAAATAAATAAAAAGCAAATGGGTACCTGTGGAGAACGCATAGACTACTTTGCAATAATATACCTGTTTGAATTTAGGACCTACCATGACACACTGGAAATAATGACAGTAACAACGAATTTAGGTGACTCTTCGATTAGTGCTTGGGTAGTTGTGGCGATTGGTCACGGATATAAGAATGTTCTTAAAAGTAAACGCAAATGACGTACCTTAAATTATACGATGGAAAGGTCACAAATCGTTGCAAAACCATTTGTGACCGTTCCATTCCGTTATGAAGCGGTGTTCTGAATACTAACTGATTGCGCAAGATGGTGGTAAGAACAAATGATGTATAAATATACGGTGAGAGACGAAAGAAAACAATATAATGTGCAATTAACATGGCGATAATCCATACCAATGGGAAATTTATCCGACGTAGATACATCTACACTAAAAACATAGTGTATAGCTAAACATTGATATAGGAAAAAAAATGCTATGGGACAAAGAATTACGGACATATCTTGGATGAAAAAATAATCATATTTGGGTAAACACTTGTGAAAGCTATGAAAAAGTAAAACTGCACAAAGCAAGGAATTTAATGCAAATACGTATTTATGTATAAAAAAAACAAAGGATTTTAAAGAGAGAGATATATGGTTATTAAAAAATACAGCATGAAAATAAATATTGATATGTGCGCTAGAAAAAGATGGCAATAAACAATTATATGCAAACATCAGTTTAATTGAAAATCTGTATGCCATTGTTCTGACGTATTGATGGAAAAAAAATTTCAATGAATGTCTTATCGTGAGTGCATGCATTTACCACTTACATTATTTGACATATATTTTTTACTAATTGGTTATTGACCAGACTGATCATTAGCTGTTACGTTTTGCTTTTAACAGAAATAAAAAAAATGAATGCAGACATTTTACGTTAAAGGGGAACTTCTGGTTGCATGTTAGCTGTTCCATGTGTAGTATTAATCCATTCAGTTTCCCTGATGAAATCTTCTTTTAAAAGGGGCTTTTTCTTATTTTTTACAACCAATTTCCTATTGCACCAAGGGCGCCGCCATTTATGTGTGGCTCATCTGTCATGCGTCACATCATGTCGCGGTAGGCTCAGTCAGACATGCGGAATTATTCCGAGGGTACAACATCTTCAGATAATATCCTTTTTGGTTTGTATTTGTCAGCTGAAAATATATGATTGAAATGGTAAATACAGAAGTAGCCTGAAGTAGGCCTAGTTAGGCATACAGCTTTGAATTCTAAAACCCTATTAATTACATTGGTAAAAAAGGGCAAAATGAAGGCCCTCATCAATTCATGGACACACACACACACACACACACACGTGTAGAAAACTGCCGTTCACCCCATGGCACCACGCACATGGCGATTGACAAGAATAAATTTCAGTTTAAATGCGGTACTGTGGTCTGTTCAGAGGGAAATAAGTTGCCAAAACGTAAATAAATTTCATAACCATACCTAAGAACCTGATCCTAATGTCATCTTTTATATCTGTTGCCAAGAAATGGTACGAACAGACAATGGTCTGCGTCGTAGGTTGAAGGTTAAAAAGTTTTGATGTTGATATCCTGCCTTTGAAGAGCCATCAGCCAACGACTTGATTTCTCTCTATTCGACGGAATCCTGTGGAATGTTATGCCTTTTGGACACTTGCCAGAAGTATAGGCGAATACAATACGTGTGCTTCGCTGCGCTTGTTAGTGGTAAGCGACTGCGACACTACGTCATCGTTACTAATCCACCAGATGGCAACATAGTCGGATCCTGGATAAATGGCACTCTCCATTGAAGTACTTCGGCATTAATTTGAAATTCAATTGTAAAAAATGGGATTACATACTGATTCGAGCAATGGCTCATTTTTTAGCTTCTTAAAGTTCTGTTTGACGAAATTTAATGGTTATTAACCAGAAGTTCCCTTTAAATGAATTAATTTGGTACGTAAGTATTGTTTTTTTTTCCGTTTGGTTGTTAAACCACACTGATCTCTGCTTGTTGGAAGTCTACTGTGATTAGCAGCAGATTCTGCAGCTTAAACCTGGAGAAAAGGGTGACTTGGGCCTCACCATCCCACAAAACTACTGGTACTGAATTTCTGCTGGCATTACCTTTAGCTATGGGGTTTTATTTTGCATGCCTTGTCATTGACTATATATTTGTAGACATTGCCATGAGACGGGCTGTTAATTGGGGCCCGTGTGAGGGAGAATGTTTGGAGGAGAGACGGGCCTGGGAGGTAGTGATGAGCAATACCTATGAGCAACCCACCGTACCTGATGAGGTCAGAGAGTAGACATTCGGAGGTTAGCAACAGTGTATTCCACCCATATTTTCCTCCCTTTATCAAGAAAGTAACTTTCAGATGGCTCTTTAATTCAACGGAGTAGATGCTACTACTGGTCAGCAGGTGCAGTTTGGTGTCTGGTGGGCACTGGCAGCCATCATTTGATGTGTGTAGTATGAATTTGAATGTCCCTCTTTTTGCCAAGAATCTGCCAAAGTCACAATCGGTGATGAATATTTGGTAGTCATCTTGTCTCCTGGCCGTTTTCCTGAATTTATGATACTGAGAACGCTGTATGAGATGGGGGTGCACCCTTTATAAGGTTTAGATGGGTTCGTAGATTTCATAGGTAGTATGCTGTGAGGCCAATCTGCTATTTTCAGTAGGTCCATCAATGGGTGTACTGTTGGTGTTGGGAAGGCTGGTGTAGATGTGGTCCAGAAGGTTAACTTCTTGTACTTCTTGTAGTTTGCTCTCTGCATGAAACTCTTGTAGCATTAGGAGGGACTTGAGCTCGTCCCTGATAGCCTTCACAGATGCGTCCCCAGTTGAGTGTTAATAAAATCAAAGGCTCATATGGCGCAAATAGGTGGCAGCAAAGAGAATTCCATGTTTGTAACAGATCACTCCACGGGTCTCTAGTCCAAAGGTTATTCATAAATTGGATGCCCCGTTTACATTGATTTACCATAAAATTTGATCCCCTTTAGAGAATGTGTGGAGAGAATAAGGTTTCAAACCATAATGGATCTGGTAACGACAGTGATGTACAAGCATATGTTTGAAAGGATGCTCTGATTACTTGCCGATCTTACTGGCTTGATCCAATTTGGCAGTAGAGCCAATTTTTCTCTTACCTCTGTTAGAAATCTTTCTTATTATTTAAAGTAAATTCCAATAAATATTTCATTGCATAAGGTACATCATAATTTTTTTTACCACAGTGTTATAAATTCATTTGGTTCTCTTTCTTAGCTAGTTTCGAATTGAAAATCTTTATGGGTATTTTTCATTTTTATAATTTGGTTATTATGGTTACTAGACTAGTTTATGAAGAAAGAGAAATAAGAGTAGGTGGGAATTAGTAGTTAAATTGTACATTTGATATTGGAAAAGAACCCCACAAGACCATGCAAGGTGAAACTAGGCGTAGAGAAATACATTTGTCAACATGAAAGGTATTTGATATAAAAAAAATAAAATCAAACAAATGTGACAACTGAGTTTGTTTACAAACAGTTTCCAAATTTGTCATCTTATAAGATGACAAATACTCAACAACAAACATTAAAAACAACCAAAAGCTTTGATTGTTTGATAAATGAAAATTGAGCCAAATAAACTTATGTTTAATTGTACCTCGAAGTAAAACAGGGCAAGGCAATAACAGGAGTACGCTAAAATTATCAACTATTTTTAATCTTTGGGAGTGAGTGCCAAAAATAATAGAGTGGAAGCTCGAGTAAAATAGGTATATCATTATTTTATTATTGTATGGAAGGGGGGATTTACTCCTCTTGTTCATAACATAGACAAAAGGAAGAATTGTTTTATTTTCTACTCTCATGTGGAATGACAGAACAATAAAACAACGATTGGATTACTGGAAGTTTTTTCTATTTAGTTTCTTAACATGAGCCTAAAACGCGCAATACTAAGAAAGATTATAGAAATAAATTTGGTAATGATTACCAGTTTAGTTATATCCAGAATGTCACTCGAAAATATTACAAATTAATTGAAAGGAACAAAACTTCTATTTATGTTTGAGTGATCATTACTCAAATGCCCTCTTTATTTGAGGAAAGCACTTGTAATTAAGCTATGGCAAACAATGCATATCCGTGTTGTATAAACAATATGGCTTGTGACTTGTCTTTTAATGTTTTATTCTTTCAAGTAAGGTTTTCATGAGGAATCAGAAATCTTTCTGGATATCAGTATCGAAAATTGCTTAATGATCTAGGGATTTATCAGTACAGTTTATTTCGTAAGCGGAGAAATACAGAAAGGTAGGCCTAAATATAGAATTATTTTATCACGTCATCAGCAAAGCAAGCATCCTTTCAAAGTTGAAACGAAGAGAAAGTACTTAGATAACACCTTATAAATTTACTTTCCATATAAGAAATCAAACAGATATATTTCTATCAAATCTATCCATTAAAGTTAAGGTTAAAACTATTTGGTTTCTCTGTATACTCTTCTGCTGCAATGGTCTTTACTTATCCCTTTACTTTTCTTAACACTTAATTTTAATCTTTCTATACATCCACGCAAGTTTATTCTAGTAAAAATCAGTATTATCTTTTTTCTAGAGGTCACTCAAGATTTAATTGATTTTGTACGTCATACCATAGTTACGAAAGATGTTAAGAAAAAGACTTTTTTTAAACAGTGAAATACAAAGAAAATTGCTGACATGTAATATAAATTTTAAAACATGTTCCTGTTGCCAATTATCAAAATCATTGTCTGTATTCAGTTTGTATAACCAAGGACATAAGCTGATGGGCATTTAAACATGTTAAATAAATAGTGTATGAAATATATTCTCTTAATTTTTGATAGAAGAAAATCTCAAAAAAATAAATAAAAGAGGTCGTTATACAGCTTGGGAAAGTGGATAGAGGGATTGAAAAAATGGACAATAATTCGACATCGACAATATAGGAGAGAGAGAGAGAGAGAGAGAGAGAGAGAGAGAGAGAGAGAGAGAGAGAGAGAGAGAGTTGGCATGGAAATAGGCTGAGCGTTACCGAGTTTAGAAACATCGAAGCAAAAGAATTGAACAGAAATCGATTTCATGGAGAAATTGCAACTTGAGAATTAAGAATTTGTGGTTTACGAATAACAGAATGAATAAAATCCTGAATAAAAAGAAAATATATCTGCCAAACAGTCAGTTGGTAAAAATAAATGTAATTAAGCATTAGTATAAACATTCACTTTCACAAGAATTAATTCTATGCAAAACGAGGAGAGAAACCATATATGCTTTTATGTACACGATGAATAGTACAAAATAAATAGAAATAGTAATGCCTGAAAATATTAAAACATGAATAATAATAAGTAAAGAATGAAGACAAGTGCAAAACTGTAAAGATAGAAGACATCTATAAAGAATGAAATAGGGTAATAATGACGAAAACCCGCTTAAAAGTCGAAACTAGCCAAATAATTTGGTAACTTTCATATGTATATTACACTTTTTGTAATTCCCTTTGAAAGCTTTCTTTTATTGCCATCATTTGCTCTATTCCATCACTTAAAACACATACTAGCGACCAGGTGTCCCCGAGTCAATAAAACTGCCATTAGCAGTGTAGATGAAACCTAGACGTCATTATCCAGGAACTGTAACTCCTTCGAGGATTACATCTCACCAAGCCTATCAAGCATGTCTCAAGCTCCCTCTACATTTTTTATTGTTGTATTCGTAATACCCTGCTGTCGATATTGCAACCTCATTGGTCTATACTTCTGTAATTTGCTCGATTTTAGGTACTTCCTTTAGACCAATTTATCTAGTAAACGGTCGCATCCAGCAAGGTATATGTGAATTTCCAAAATTTATTTACATGTTTCAAATTAACTTGAACTTTACTCTATGGTGTGCTTTATGGTGACCCTTTGAAAGAATTGATCGTGATTATTATTAAAATAAACTTCAAAATCATGTGTTTTTATTCAGAACACAATCAATCGCTTTTCCAAATTTCACTGTACCTGTAGATTGTTTAAACTATTAGACAATTCTAATTTTGCACTATTATGATACACTTTTCAGAATCTTTTGGAAAATTTTTTTTTATACTGTAAAATTTTTTTTTATATTAGCTGGTAAGACATCAAGTTGGTAGCCTACGCACTTCGCAGAGCAAAAGTCAAGAGCTAATCAGTGGCTTCCTTAATAATAATCACTTTTCATATTCTCATAGTGCAGGGAAAGGTGATGTGTTCACTTACAAATATAATTCTATAAGGTAATCGGAAGAGTAAATTACAAGAGCACTGACTAGCTTTGTGGCACTGGAACACTTTGAAAGTAATTTGAGTAGTTTGTATTCAGGTTTATTCTTTTATCTGATCATAGTTGCAGGCCACACATAGTCAGTATTATCGTTCCAATTCCAAAAGGCTTCGTTGAATAGAGCCAGCCTTTTTAGATTACTCAAAATAAAACTATGCACAATATAAAAGCAAATGTGCCACTGGGCTGTAAGCCAAAAATCCACCAATTCTAGAGATCACATATGGTGCATGAAAAAATGGATCTAGACCTTAAAATTAACAACAATAAGCAACATTACATGCTGGAGCACTGTAAGCAAGCTAAGACCCTACTTAAATCTCAGGAAAACTATCTCAAGACTTGGCACTGGCAGAAAATGATTAGTGGCACTGTTGAACTTACAGGAGTCACACAACGGGAAGGTCTACACGAATCTGAGAGCATGCAACATTGTAACATAAATACTAATGGCGGTCAACTTACGTAAAATGATAAATGCAAAATAGGAAATTATGCAAAACACATGAATCATCAATGAATCAATACTACGTTTACACCACGAATATCACAATTACACTAATTCCCGTGGGTCTCTGAAGGACACAGAATAAAGAAGGGTGGGAATATGAAAAACAATCGAAACAGAGAATGAGTTAAAGGAATAGTAGGTGAAATGCCGACAGAACTTCCAATTGAATTATCTTAGTATGTGGACGAGACATGCATAGATAGAGCCAGGGCACCACCAGAAGGACTTTGATCGCTAGCAGGTCTTCATCAGTGTGCACCCAAGTATTTCAGAGTATGACAGCTTCAAGAGGGGTGTTGGGTCTGACTTCTAGACAAAGTCCAGTCTCTGGACAGCGTAGTATTAGGGGAAGTTAGTTATGTTCATCACTAAGACAGGTATGCTAGAGCAGATGGTTGAGGTTGCTGGACGTGACACCACTTTTGAACGGGAGTGATACCATGATTACTGGCTAGGGCTGAATGCAATTTGGTAGGCTATACAAGGCCCTATTTGTACTCAATTTCAAGAGGTTCCAGAAACATCTTGCCCAAATTGGAGTGATCTCCTTGGGTCCTTTTATTACTGCCGCTAATCTTTGCAGGTACGTGGAAAGGTCGTTGAAGGCTGATAGAGGAAGTATGGAAAGAAAGGGTACAATGGGTGCTAATTAGATCGAGCTTTGGGTCGGTAGGCGGAAATGCAAGTGTGAAGAGGCGGAGTCAAAAGCACGGGATGCAGCAACAACAATGGCAAGGGAAAGGGTCAGGTCAAATGGGTAAGAGGTCATGTCAGATGGACCACACGTGAGAAGGTGTGAATTCTAGCAAATTGAGGAGCAATTCTCTGTTAACGACTTTCATGAAATTAGACTTGGGACAACATTACAATGGTAGAAATAGGGTAGCTGTCCCTTAACTGTCGTTGTCCCTTCTCGGGATCAGGGTTGTTATCAGCTTATGACAAGTGAATGACAAACAACATATCAATTTTGACAAGCCATTCAAATGAAATTTGATGTGTTTTCCATCTAAGAGACATTATTGGGAAACAATGGGAAAGAAGCTAAGTCAGAAATGTCTTGGCTTTCCAATATATCAAAACAACATGGATTCGTTTTCCATTATTCCTTACATGAAGCAGTTGCTTTAGTTCTTTTGATTTTCCATACATTACGAATTTTCCCTCATTCTCAAAATTTCCTTTAAGTTATTTCTCAAAATTTCCCTCAGTTTGAGATTTCCCTTAGTAATTTCTCTCAATTTGTGAGTAGCAAAAGAAATACACAAGTTTCAGAAAGCTGCTTATAGCACCTCCCCATTTTATGAAAATGTTAGATTGCCAGATGGCTGTTGACATCTACTATTCTTTTTCAGAAAACAAACATGAGTGCATCACTCACTCTCTCTCCAAAATAGCACAAATTATAAAACATACACAAAAAGATGCATCAAAATTATTTCTAGCAATTCAGGCTTTCATTTTAAATTTCATGCAATACTCATTTCCTTCGCAAATTTACTTTATGATTAAACATACCTGTCAATATGTTATACTCTATGTAAATCAAAAATTTCATGCAAACTACAAATGTCTTACCCATGGTGAATAAGAAGCTTTCACCTTGCATTTCCTTTGTCATCCCAGTTTGTGTTAATACTGACACAAAGAACAGCACTGGCAACAGTATAGAAAAGCAAAAGGTAACTAGGTCGGGATACCAAAGGTGGTAAAAGAACATTCACATTAGGCGGGTTTACTATAAGATACAAGTGCTTACTAAGAGAAAGGTATGAAGATAAACAGTTCCATGAATATATTAAATTTTCCAGTTATAGTTTCTCATGCCTAAGCTCCATCTCCTTAGACGTCAATATCAGTTTCAGAACTTGGTTTGATACCATAAAGGGTTCAGGCTTCTAAAAGATAAAATTAGACACACAGGGGTTACTTAATTGCTTTCTCTATTATAGGCAGCAAATACAGGTAAATGTGGAAACCTGACTCGACAGGTAACTCAGATCATCAGAGTTATACAGGAATCTCAGTATTATAATTGACTGTGTCATGACATCTAGCACTTGGCACTCTGCATATCAATCAACGCAGAACAGGTAATGTAACACAACTGTATAAGTAAACTCCTACTGAGTCATAAATGAATATTACTGTAAAACAAAACAAGGTATATGATCCAATACAAGAAAGAAGATTTTCAATTTACAAAGAGTTAGGTAAAGTAAGTGACTGGACAACCGACTCTGAACTACGATGCTATATCAAGAAGATGGGTAGCACTGTGCCAGGTTGGCACCAGTGTCATGAGAACTAACTGGCTTTCATAGGCAACCTGGGTGTTTACTTCTCCATTGAGTCTCTCATGGTTTGATGATGCAGTGGTGCCGGTGGGGGCACAGGAGTGCCACCTTTCCTTTTTGTTGCGACACTCAGAGCAGAGCAAGAGTTCTTTACATCTATCAACTGTTGGCACAATTCCTTAAGCTCTGCCACCAGCTGAGCTTTAGAAGAGAGCCCCATCAAGACCCTTCCTTCTGATGGCAGAGATGGTGAGGAAGGGAACATTGAGGGTGTGGAAAGCTCACAAGTGGGACGTCAATCTCGAAGTGGTATTGACACTGTTAGTTTAGCAAGGCCAGGCTTATAGTTGGTCTCATCATCTGGACTAAGAGGGTCTTGGCACTACCCAGGGCACACAAGTGGCACTGGCAGGGAGGTGGTGTCACTTTAGGGGTGTCCGGAAGAGATTTTCAGCATGGTATCTGTTACTGGTACTGAGGCAGGGCCATCCAAAGGGAGTGCTTTGGAATTTGTCCCGATATCTGGACAGGACAGAGTATGGTACTGCCTAGTGCACTGAAGTGGCACTGGCAGTAAGTTAGCAGTGTGTACAAGTGGGATCTCATGGAGGGAGATGGGCGTGGTTTGTTGTCACTGGCAATAGGACAGTGTCACTCATGGGTGTGAGCATTGCTAAGTACTCGATATCTGAAGGGGACGAAGTCTGGCACTGACCAGTAGGCCTAAGTGGCACTGGCAGTGAGGCTGGAGTGTGTCTCCAGACATATTCTACCCCGATGGAGGCATTCAGTAGCTATATATCCTACTGGGATGTTTAGAGTAAGCAGGGGCTGATGTATCCCATCCCAGCAGGAGGTCGTAAACTCCTGTAAGAGATTTGACAACAGCCTACTTGTAGATTGGAGACGAATGAGGCATCATGAACCTCAAACAAAAGGTGGGAAGTATTAGCTTAATGCCATTTATGCTTTCATTGGTTATGAGTTTAAGGGGGTCTGCTTAAACCTCATGAGGAAGTCTGTCCTCTCTTATGATGGATATTTGTGTGGCAGTGTCATCGAATGCTCGAAGATGGCGCCCTTGGGAGTGGTGGTTAGGAGGTGCCACATTGATAGGGTTTTCTGTAGAAGGGCTGAGGGAAGTTTGGGTGGCTGCAAAAGCAATGGTGGACGTAGATGATTTAACTGTGTCCTGATTGCCATACTGAGGATGGTGCACGTATCGAGCTGACATGTGCCCTCATTGCTTGTAATCTCTGCAGATTGCTTTTTGGCAGGAGGAGTCGTATGGTTATTTTTAGGTTTGTTGGGGCATTTATCAACTCTGTGTGGAGCCCGATTACAGAAATATAACAGGAACTATTTAGAAACAGCAGCATTCTTTGGTTGAGCAGCTGCAGCAGTAAATCTGGGCAGCGAAGTCTTATTAATCAGGAAACTCGGCTGGGCATGGAGGTAGGAAGCAAGGGCACTCGACGTATAATAGAAAAAATCCCCAATCTTAAATCTATCTATCACAGCTGCGAACTCTCAGGCAGGAAAGGATTCCATCTAGTGGTTAAAGTTCTTGTTCTTGTGGTATATCCAATGGGTCTAGATTTGATTGGCAAGCAAGTATGACCCCTCTGGGCTTCTCATTCCTATTCCTTATGTTCTTTGTATCTTTCATTGAGCTTTTTCCACCTGGGTAGTAGTGGTATACTTTGTTCTTGGTTGCCCACAGATAGGTAAGATGGCACCTAAGTGTGGAATCCTTCAACAACAGGGTGTGAGGCACTCTCTGGCACTCAATAGGATATGGACAAATCCCACAGGACAAAGCTTAACAAAGCTCTAGTGGCCCTCAATAGTGCATAAGGATGTTCCAATGAATGCAGATGACACTCACAAGTGCAGACAGGTAGTCCCCGAAAGGACATAGAGGGAGGAGTGCCAACGGAAGTGGCACTCGTGGATAATGTAAAAGAAATGCCCACAGATAGAAATGAGAGTTCCAGTAAACTCTGTTTAATTTTTCCTCAGTCAAGTACTGTCACCTATAGTGCAATATTCTCAATCCAGGTTTAGGTGAGGTACTCTCAGGCACACCAATGCATGTAAAGGATTAGATGGCACCCATAGGTGTGTGGACATGTTTTGGAAGACATAAGCTTAACAAAAGCTGCAGTGGCACTTGGTGGTGCGCTCAGTGTTTCCTAATAACGCACAGTGAAGGTGTGCCAACTAAAGTGTCACTCGTAAGAGTGAGGTTAGTGTTAACAAAGGTGGTACTCATTTTTAGGATGAAACTTTGATATTGGGCATCGAACAGACAGACAGGTCTGGGTAAAGTGCGTTACTCCTAGAGTATGTAGGTCTATATGAGGCTCTAGCACCCATCAGGTTAGTGTTGGAAGGCAGCAAAATGTCCTATTTCAGAGGTTTTGCTCGGATGAGCAAAGATGATGTGTTTTCCCAGAGCACAGTGGCACTCTCAAAGTGTGTAAGCAAGTAGCACACCAAAATGGTGTGCAGCAGTTCCAATGGAATGCAACAGTGTCGTCAGACATTCAACATGTATGTAGCAAAGCTTTGGGTGGCACTGTCCAAGTGCACAAGCAACAAAGATAGGTAACTGGCACTCACACCAGTATATTCCAGCAAATAATGATTCCAGGTGGCCCTCTAAATTGCATATGTAACATAGGTGAGTAAGACACGAAAATATGACTAAAAATTATTTCCGTCCCAGAAACTAACACTCAACAACAAAAGCAAACAGGCAAGTCTCGCATGACTCTGAAGTGTGTTGCAAATGGACTGGGTAAACACACCTGTTTCAGATTTCAAACGGGAGTCATCAGTTTTCAGGTAGTCTTGGCTCATGGTTAAATAGGTTTCTGCTTCTAGCTGTAGTAAAACAAGTGTTTGTAAGTGTAAAAATAAATATAAGAACAAAAAACGTAAAATAGGACTGTTCTTATAAAGTAATAATAATTTGCTTAGCTAATTCCGAAATAAGTTAACTAAATTTCTGAGGTATAAATAAGGAATAAATAGGAGCATCCCTGCTACTTGTCAAACTTTGTGCTAAAGTTGAAGAGAAAGTGATAGATTTAGGCTTGGTATTTAAATTGAACAGTCAAGGCCACTGATCTGTCAAAATATAGAGACGAACAGAAATTCAGGTAAATACTCGAATGAATAAGTATTTAACCGGGCATTTGGCCAAAAGGAGCTTGGTACAAACTCTCATACACTATGGGTCTACACTACTCTTGTTGCCTTTAGGATTTACAAAGACAGTACAGTGAAAAGATACGGACGTTAATTCTAAACAATTCAATAGTGATGATACTAAATTTGCAAGGCTAAGTTCCAAGAACAAAATTGTAAGACAGGTTCAGAAAAGAATAAATGATTTCCAAATTCGTGAGTTGGCCACTGAGCAATATAAGGTTACATCTAGACGACTGAGCGAGTTTCTGAGTAGACTTGCGAGAAAAGAATTTTCTACAGCGTATGGTTATCATGAATTTCAGCAGGGGGGGGAAATAGCAAAAAAAAACAAAAAAAAAAAAAAATCCCATGCCCCAAACCCTGAAATAAATCAATATTCCCCTATATCATGACACAGCTGCGACATACAGTCTCAAAAGTAACACAATGATTGCACTTGCCAAATTTAAAGTGTTAGCGGCAAATGGTAAATCAGATCTCAAGGCTACTGATCGCTACTCTGACACTTTAGGTTGAGCGGGTAGTTTAAGCACTCGGTATTACACTTGAATGAAACGTAGCACTTCGAAATATCACTTGATTAAAGTATAACATACAAAATAATATTACTTACCGTTGTGTGCTGTAGTCAACAGATTCTGACATAAAAATGCCATAAAATAGGAAGTAAAATTTCAGTTTTAGCAAGTTAAAACTGATCTGTTAATTAAATGAATGATTTATGGTTGTTTTGTAATTGTTGATAAATCTTACTGTTTGCAACAGAGTTCTAAGATCCTATACAAGGTCACCACTGTCACAGTGCACGGCAGGGGTATCGAGTTTTGTTTTAAGAAATCTAAAAAAGACTATATATTCAACAATGCCTTTGAAATTTTTAAAAAATGACAATATTGA
>NC_087207.1:79835064-79855064 GCF_015104395.2 Macrobrachium nipponense
CATACGTTTGGCAATAGAAATTCACTGTGATGTGAAATCTGTCCATTACGTTATATGCCCCACACTTTAGCTTTATCTGATGATGATTCTCATGAATCAAGTCGCTAATAGTAACTAAATCACATTTCAATATATGATGCCTACGTTTCTTTGCAGCAGGCTTATCTAAAAAACTTGAAATATTTTTCTTGATAATATCGCCCTAATGACTTTGTTTGATACATTACATATAATTTTAAGCGAAACCTTCATACTTTTACAGTTCCATTGCTAACATTTTTAATCTTATAACAATATCTGTTTTCCTTGTATTTATTTTCTTGTCGATAAATATGTTTTCAGAAACTTTAATTTATCCGAAATCCTCATCCACATTTTTTTTATTACGCTTAATTTCTGTGGAATCAATTATCAGAAGAATTTTCTAAGAATTTCATTGTTCTCTCGAATAATTTTCCTCTCTTAATGTTGACCTCATCATTCACTTCAACCCCTTTTGCGGAGATATGTTTATATATGCCCTCGCGTTAACTCCAATTTCTTTTACATAACTTCCCACTCACTTTCCAAATAAGGTCTCAGCTTTTCCAATCATTCCACACACATCACAGACCCAGCTTACCTTTTTAATGTTTTCACTTTTCCCTCAATCAAGGCTGGCACATTTCTTGAGTGCCCAGGCACTACAATATTTACACCCTAAATTGGCACTGTCCTTATCTCAGGTCTCATGGCACGAATTTCAAACGCTTATGGAATTCATGGTCATATTAAAAAGTCACCGTAATGTTTCAAAACAATCACAATGCACCATTTGTTAAGAGCTAGATGCAGGGGTGAAAAGAAGGCCAGTCACTAATCTTAATTTAACTGGAGTATATAGGAAACAATAAATATTTTTCTAATAACAATGTGAGAAGTTGTTAGCTTGATTGAGAAAAGTATACGCCATCATCTAGGATTCTTACTTTCTCTCTCTTTTATGAATCTTATATAGCTTATTTTATTTATTGCTTGTTTCTTCATAAATGGTCATTTTATTTATCTTTAATGAATCATTATGCCTTTTGTTTTCTCAAAATATATAATTATTTATAAAGTTCTGTGATTTGACAGAAAAAAGATAAATGAAATCAAACGGGTCATATTTAAAGTATTTTCAACCAGTATCTTATAAATAGTAAATTCTGCTAGGGTATTAATAATCAAGATTTGTTTCCCCTTCGGATGCCCTATAACTTATTCGCCATTTTTCTACAATTCCTTTTAAATATAATTATTCGTGGTTTACAGAACGGTACGTCCATTTATGACAAACAGTTAGATTTTAAACAAAGCGGCAACCGATCATGAGAAAACAAGAGCTGATAAATATCGACCGCCTGATCCTAAATATTGAGGGTGATGTTGAAACCTGCAATTACTCTTGATATACGGTAGCTGCTGCTCCAGTGAACGTACGCAGGATTTCTCCATGATTGAGCAACGATTTTTTTTTTATAACGGGAATTATGTTAGATCAACTTAAGCAAACCGTTGCCAGATCTTGCCATGTGTCATCTACATAGCGATGCAAGACGCTGGTGAATGAAAATTGATCGTAAGCCGCAATATTTCTCTAATCCTATAACGAATGATAATTCAAGTAAAGTGTCGATAAACTTCGTCACTGAGCCATTGAAAGGTTTTCCTAGATGAAGAAGTGTTTTTTTTTTCTCCAAATATATGTAGTATCAACCGTTTCTATACATTATTTATTGCTGTATCAAAATACGTAGTAAATAACTAAAAGATTTTATCCTCATAATTAATTAAGGTTAGTTTTTAGTTATCGGATAAACAAGGAGGTTCTTACTTAAGTTATTTGTACTTACATTTATCAACTAAAAAAATGTTTTAATCAAGGACTCCACAATCACTATTACTTTTGGCCTCGAAGGGACAAACCAAAGCTGTTGGTGTGTTGCTCCATTTATTCAGTATTAAAGCCGATAGCTACCTCGAATCTTAGTAAAGAGACGGTAGGTACACTTTCATATTATTTTATTGACTATTTTGTAATTAACTAATTCCTACTTATAATTTGACTCTTGAAGTTCGTTGTTTCCGTTTATATATATATTATATATATATATATATATATATATATATATATATATATATATATATACATATAACACTAGGCGGAGAGGTAAAGGCATGTTTTAGCGTAAATAATTTGTTTGCCGACGTTTCACATCGCTTCGATGCATTTTCAAGGCTGGGGAATTGATATGAATACAACCGCATAAGACTTGTCACCAATAAAATACGGTGCAATATTTGAATTGAACGCTAGAACACTAAAATATTTAAAATGTAAAAAATTACTGTACAGCAAAACATTAGGTTGGAGAGACAACCTACCATAGTAAAAGTTAGAAAGTGACTGAAGAACAGAGCGGGGGGAGAGAGAGAGAGAGAGAGAGAGAGAGAGAGAGAGAGAGAGAGAGAGAAAGGAAAAAAAACACACGCACACACAAAACTAAACAAAAGACGAGAGAGTAGTTAGGCTATGAACAACTGAACTGACGAAGACTGGGCATTTAAATTCGGTACATTGGTTTTGATTAAAATGGATTCCAGTGTTAAAATCTCATCAACTTTATTGGCTGATACAGTAATTTTAAAATCACCAATGTCCAAGCGGGAGCGACAGGTAATAGTGTGATTACGGATGCTAGATAGCTCTGGATTGGATAGTTTGCATCCTGTTCGGAAACTGACTCCTTTGTGGGCGCAGAAACGGACTTGCAGTAGCCTCTTCGTGCATCCAACATAAGTACCCCGATTACATCTGGGACAAGTGTATTTATAGACTATGTTGGACATCAAAGGGGGTGCTTAATCTGTCTTTGGCTCTGAAAAGAGATAGTTAGAGGATTTTTCGGAATTAATCTTAGATTTAAGGCTGGTAATTCCTTGTTGATTAATTGCATAACTTTCTTTTTGAAGGAATTGTCATGGAGGAAAGGGAATTTAGCATAGATGATTAACTTGGGAACGATATGTATAGGAGGTGGGAGGTTCATTTCATGTTTAAAAATTTATTTAGAATTCTATAAAAGTGCACTGAGGGGAAACAGTTGTTAAAAAAGTTTACTAAAAAATCTAATTCGTTGTGGAAAGAGACCCAACTGGAAGTAAAGGAGGGCGGAGAGGGCATACAATTTAAAATTAAATTTACATGAGTTATTGAAATTTATCCCTAAGCCTGTGAATGTACTCTTTCTGTAAATTCCTGTATGAAAGCTATTATTGTCTCTGGAAACAAGTAAATCTAAAAATGGCAGGGAGTTACAGGATTATTTCTCTATGGTGAACTCAATATTAGTTAGATAAACTATCGAAATTATTTTAGATAAACTCTTTCCTCTGTCTGATTCTATTTCTAAAGGTTTCACTGTTTCGTTATTTAAGCAACTTTTAGAATTGGCCGTGCAGGACACGACTTTTATTTTTAAAGATTCTTGTTTAAAGCAAATTGAAGGGATGCGATGGGCAGCCCACTTGGTCCCACCTTCGGTAATATTTTTATGAACTTCCTGAGGAGACCATCTTTGACAGTTGCCCCCTCAACATGTACCGCCTATTTTACAGAAGGTACGTGGATGACACGTTTGCATTGTTTAGGTTTGATTTTAATGCTGAAGCTTTTTTTAGAATTTATTAACTCCCAGCATCCTAATATTAATTAACAATGAATTACCAGCCTTGAATCTAAAATTAATTCCAAAAAATCCTCTAACCATCTGATCTCTTTTCAGAGCCAAAGACAGAGTAAGCACCCCCTTTGATGTCCAACATAGTCTATAAATACACTTGTCCCAGATGTAATCAGGGTACTTATGTTGAATGCATGAAGAGGCTGCTGAAAGTCCGTTTCTGTGCCCACAAAGGAGTCAGTTTCCGAACAGGATGCAAACTATCCACTCCAGAGCTATCTAGCATCCGTAATCACACTATTATCTGTCGCTCCCGCTTGGACATTGGTGATTTTAAAATTATTGGATCAGCCAATAAAGTTGATGAGCTTTTGACACTGGAATCCATTTTAATCAAAACCAATGTACCGAATTTAAATGCCCTGTCCTCGTCAGTTCAGTTATTCATATCCTAACTACTTGTTTGTTTACTTCAGTTCTGTCTCTCGTCTTTTGTATAGTTTTGTGTGTGTGTGTTCTCTCTCTCTCTCTCTCTCTCTCTCTCTCTCTCTCTCTCTCTCTCCCGCTCTGTCCTTCAGTCACTTTCTAACTTTTACTCTGGTAGGTTGTCTCTCCAACCTGATGTTTTGTTGCACAGTAATTTTTACATTTAAAATGTTTTAGTGTTTTAGTGTCCATTTTTAAATATTGTACCGTGTTTTATTGGTGATAAGTCTTATGAGGTTGTATTCATATCAATTCCACACCCTATAAAATGCATCGAAGCAATGTGAAACGTCGGCAATAAATTATGTACGCTGAGACATGCCTTTACCTTTCCCCTCCGCCTTTTGATATATATATATATATATATATATATATATATATGTATATATATATATATATATATATATTATATATGTATATATATATGTATATATATATATATATATATATATATATATATATATGATATATATGTATATATATATATATATATATATATATATATATATATATATATATATATATATTATATATATATATAATGTATATATATATACTATTATATATTATATATATATATATATATATATATATATATATATATATATATATATTATATATATATATGTGTGTGTGTGTGTGTGTGTGTGCCGAGGGGACAGACGTTAGGAGAAGAGTTCAAGACCGAGCTTGTAAGACTTTTTCGCCGCACAGTGACGACGGATAACTGCTTCATGACGTTACTTCTCGCCTTGGCACTCGCTGACGTTGGCTTGTATTTGTGTGGCACCAATCGGCAGAAACCTTATGTTCCTAAGGAACTTTCTGAGAGTGTGCTTCCCGTCAAGGACTCAGTGGCCGTGTTCATTTACAAACACAATTGGACTCTCCAGTGTCAGCAAGTCAGCACGACTAAGAAGGTGATGCTGTTAAGTTCCCTGCATCATGATCCATCTGAGATCGAAAGAAGGAAGACTGATATTCAGATGTTCTATAATGCAACGGAATGGGTGTAGACACATTTGATCAGATGTGTTCTACATCAAATTGTGTTCGTAAGACACAACGCTGGCCACTTTGTCTTTTCTACGGGATATTGAATATAATTATGGCGAATTCTTATAGTTTCTATTCGGTATTACACGTTGACTAACTTTTAGGCTGGCTGAGCTGGAGTAGAGACCTCTTCCTGCCGGTGGCCACATCAAGCTGCCGAAGCGTGTTCGTCACCAAAGCTTGCTTGCATTGCAACGCGCCCGTCTGCCTACAGCATTAAACTGTTTTGTGTCCAAAGTGTCTTCTATGCAGGTAAGTTACATCGTGAATCTTTTTTTTTACTACTTGTTTGTATAAATAATATTATTTTTATCTTTACAAAATATATATATCATCCATTTTTTACCTAAAATATTGCAATACTTTTTTCATATTTTTGTCGACATTATTTCCAAATTTTCAAAATTATTCCCTTTTCGAAAAATTTCTTTGTGGTCATATATTTTTTTTATAGCTGCAGAATAATGGTCAAACGTCCAGCAAGCCACCATTAAAGTTTCATGCAAATCCACGAATAACTAGATAACTAAATCACACCTTGAAATTTACATAACCTTCTTCCATTTCAGGTAGCAAATTTGGCTTTCGCACTTGGAGTGGTTGGGGGCCATTTTGTGTATATATCCGAAAAGTAAGTTGCCATATCGCTATATATTCTCGTTTTCTATAGAATGTATGATAATCTGGTAGATTTCCATTCATAAATGCCATATCTTATACTAATTACAACGATGTTTATAAGAAATTTTCATGGTGAAACGAGGAGGTCATCAAATGAATTTTACATTGGAGTAAGTTTTTTTGGGTCAGATTTTTTTATGGCTGCAAAATAATGTTCAAACATCCAGCAAGCCGCCATAATAGTTTTATGTAAATCCACGTATAATTAGATAAGTAGATACCACATTGAAATTTACATTCCATTCCTACATTTCAGGTGATAGATGTGCCCATTGGAGTAGGTGTCGACTGCGGCCATTTTGTTATCATATCCGAAAGGTAAGTTTCCATATCTCTATATATTCTTGTTTTCTATACAATTTGTGATATTCTGGTAGATTTCCATGCATAAATATCATATTTTATACTAATTACAACGATTTTTATAAGAAATTTTCATGGTGAACCTGGAAGGTCAACAAATGCAAATCCATGCATAATTGGAGTAAGTCTTTTGAGTCAGATTTTTTTTATGGCTGCAAAATAATGTTCAAACATGCAGCAAGCCGCCATAATAGTTTTATGCAAATCCACGCATAATTAGATAAGTAAATATTACATTGAAATTTACATTCCATTTCTCCATTTCAGGTGATAGATGTGCCTATTGGAGTAGGTGTCGACTGCGGCCATTATGTTATCATATCCGAAAGGTAAGTTTCCATATCTCTATATATTCTTGTCCTCTATAGAAGGTTTTGGTATTCTGGTAGATTATCATGCATAACTATCATATCTTATATTAGTTTCAACGATTTTTATAAGAAATTTCCATAGTGAAAATAGGTAAAAAAATTACCTTTAGATTTGGCCCTTGTTATAGCAGCAAATAACATCTTTGTGCAAATTTTTTTACATAATTCTGTTCTAGGATGAAAGGACTTTATTTTATAAAGAAAATTAGCCATTTCCTATTTCATTTAGCTACCAGAAAAAAATTCGTGAAGTTTTTACTTTTTTTTTCGGGGGGTGGTGCCAAAAAACTTGCTCTTTTTTTTTTTTCAGATTTTGACCTCTATGGGTCCGGCACCATTTCTGGCAGTCACATATTGTAAATAGTAGCTTTAGAAAGTATTTTTCAATTTTTGTGTGTATATAGCTTATTTTGTATTTTTTAAATATTTTCGTAAATTATATTTTGCATATACTTTTTTTTTGTAATAGGTATTTATTTTTGTAGATGTGTGTTATATATCTTTTCAGTAGTATTCTTTAATACTTTAATTGATTTTAGAAATTAAAACATATAGCAAAAATTAAGTAAGTGATTTTTGTCAAATTTTTCTAGACGCTCGGGTCAAGCTCGACAAGCATGCACCTTTAACGGGATACCAATATAGCGAAACCTATCCAGGGTTAAGCATACATTTGAAGCATATACCCTGTCCTTTCTAAACAAACACTATTCCTCCACTTGCAATCCTTTTATCACCCACCTTATTTTCTTATTTAAAATATTGCCATGCATATAGACTGGTATAATCCAGGGGATTGGAAACCTCCAGCCCGCCAGCCACATCCAACTGCGGAGGATGTCATTTTGGCCGCCAAATTAATACTTGGACACAAATTATCTAACACGTCTTACCTAGTTTGAAGCATTGAGCAATCCTTATAATAAATAAGATATCATGGCCCTCCTCTAAGAAGCTGCATAGCTGTCTAGTCTGCACTTTCCAAAAGGTTGCTGACCCTTGTGGCATACTATGTAAAATTTAAACCTTTTAATTATGAAGTCCTTTCCATTGTATTTCTATTTGAAACATTTACCTCTTTCAGACGTACCTTACAAACCCTGGTTAGCCATTCAGTCTCATTATCACCTTAGTACAGAAGCAACTATCATTTTCACGAGCACTCTCAAACTCACCCAATGCAATTATGTTTTACTTCTCCCATTTCTTTTATATTCAGAAAAAAATTCACTTCATTGACACAGGAGTGCATTTATCAGTATACTCTGCCTTGATATCTCTGTATTCATCAGCATTTTCATAAAGTGACTTCCATATAGAGTAACCTTTTATTCTTCCTAATCTATTGTTCGCATTCTGCAATTTGTTTCTTTTATAGTTTGTCTTCTTGTTCTATCTCACTTGCTTTTGAACTATCCCAAGCATCTGTATGCATACTTGTGTAAGATCTCTATTCTGTTATTAGAATTTAAGATCAGCACATATTAGGAATCCCCGTGGATAACTAATTATGATTCCGTTAGCATGGTAATTTCTGATTTCATTACCTACTTACAATGCAAATGCAGAATAATTTATTAATTTTGTATAAAACCATTTCTAACATTGTAAACCATAACCGACTTCAATGTAGTGCAATCTAGATATTTCTAAATAATTACGCACATCTTGTTCTAGCAGAGGTTCAAAGGCAAGCTTCCGTTGAGACTTTAATTATAGGTGTAAATAGCCAACAATAGGCTTGGTTGTTATGTCGCAGCATTTACAATATAAATTACATTGAAGGAAATTACAAGCATATCTAGGTGAAAAATTAGTGGACAAGGGAGACAAGTTTTCATAATAGGAAAGTGAATTATCTTATAGTTGGCAAATCTGGAAATTATGTTGGTAATTGATAAATATCTTCTATATAATTAAAAGGCAATTTCTGTCTGTTTGTTCGCTGTGCACGCCGATACTATGAAAGCTAGGGCTACCGAATTTTGGCAATATATCCACCCAACCCCCACTCACACATGGTTTTAGTTAAAATCCAAAATTCGAGGGCCATTTCTGAAGGGTCATAACGACTCTTTTTCTTACCCTCTAATTTCTTAAAACTTTCTGAGTTGAGAGCTCGAATTTCCAAATTTTTGCCATAGACTCCCCCAACACGTCCCCAACCCCAGAAGGTTTTGATCAAAATCCAAAATTCGAGGGCCGTTTCTAATAGGGTCATAACTCCTCTTTTTCATGGCCCCTCTTAGAGTTGACAGCTAGGGCTACCAAATATTTACCATTGACCACCCTTACCCCTACCCAGGAGGATTTTAGGCAAAATCGGAAATTCAATGGCCATTTCAAAGGGATTCATAACACTTCTTGTTACACCCCTTATTTTTTACAACTCTTGGAGTTGACAAGTTGAAGTATTTCTATTTGTACAAACAGGCTCCTCACAATTGGGGGCCATAAGGCACCATCACCAGTAAGGGAGCAACTCCCTCCAGATTGGGAAGGGGGCTTGAGGGTTTCCCGCAATATTAGGGGCCAGAAGGACTATGCCATTTTTTCCTTACCAACCAGGGTGTCGTAACCTACCTACCTCGACCTTCATAGCGAGGTCCAGAGGGTCAAATATGGGCCCTCTGCCTTCAAATTAGGTACCACGAGTTTACATAAATAACTACAAAAGCATTTAACATCATTATCAGAGTTTTATCCAGGGCCATTTAAGAGAGGCCTTGTGATGAAAGTCTTTCCCGAGCAACCTGGCATTGTCAATAATAGTTTCTGTATTCTGTAAGTCTCCCTTACTACTCACTCATTCCTCACACCACACACACACACACATTTATATATATATAAATATATATATATATAATATATATATATATAATATATATATATATATATATATAGATATATATATATATATATAGAACATAGTTTGTTATTTTTTGATTAAGATTGGAAAGTCGTTACTTATCTCTTATCATCACAGCTTACTTTCTTTTTCTCTCAAATATACTGACTCTTAGGCATTAGATCAAGTGGTTTCACTCTTTGTAATAGTGTCAATAATAGTTTCTGTATTCTGTAATAGACTCCCTTATCACACACACACGAGTGGTAAGGGAGACTATTACCGAATACAGACATTATTATTGACACTATTACAAAGAGTGAAACCACTTAATCTAATGCCTAAGAGTCAGTATAATTGAGAAAAAAATGAAGTAAGTTGTGATGATAAGGGATAAGTAACAACTTTCCAATCTTAATAAAATAAATCACAAATTATGGAAGAGTTATATTCAGAATCACACACAGATTTGGAGCGTTATGCTGGGTTTTAATATCTCCACACGGAAGAAGGTTCGTCACTTTATGTTTCTGAGTCTATTTCTTCTCAAATTTATGTTTTTTTAAGTAAGTTGTGGGTGATCAGACACAAAGACAAAACAAACAGTTGACGACTATTCTGTAGCCGTGAGTTACAAGCAAGCTCCACAGTCTAATGCACAAGGGAAAGGTGAGATCTCAGGTAAACAATTCCAGATTTATCCCTTGTAGACTTGGTGGTGAGAGAGAAAATGGGCACAGAAAACGGTCATGATGAAAATAGTAAATAATGAAATTTAGGAGGGATGGTGACCAGTGACTTGGTAGATATGTCATGTTAACTAAGTTGAGGATATGGTATAAAACAGTGACTCTCATGGTGGACTAGATTTAGAAATGCTCATACTCGTACCCGAGTAGACCCTGGAGAAGCAGCTCATTCATAGAAGGGGGAAATTATATAATCAGAGGGACGATAAAGTAAAAACAATATTCCCCAGTGATCAACCTTTGATGAATATATCTGTCATTTGTTCCTGCCAGCCGCAGGATAATGCCACCATAGACTACTCTATTAACAATAGGGGGTAATAAAATGGTTAATGAGCGTGGGATCAAGTGACAGTAAAAGGAGGAAAGGAAAGATTGCTTCATTACATCGCAGCATTGTTTAAAATTTTATAGAAAACACCCTAAACTCGTCTGAATTAGAACATGCGACGCTCTGTACATAGAACGCGAATGAGAGAAGTTATGCTCCCAAGTTAATTAAAATAAAAAAAAGATACATTATATTTCTCATAAAGGAAGATTTTTGCGAAATCAAGAAAATGATTTACAGAAAAAAGGAGTAATTGAAGAGGACAAAAGAATGAAGAAAGAAGATGAATAAGAAAGCAAACTGAAGACATCCAAAAACACGAAGCAAACAAGCAAAGAAGGCTCTACAGGACGAAGCAAACAAATAGAGAATTCTGCATTGCTAACTATACTGAGCGCGTTAACTGTGATAGCAATTGTTTGGGCTGACGTACACCTAACTAATATTTAAGACGAATGTCAGCTCTTTTGTGGGTTGTAACACTATCTTCTGATCTTTTATTATTATTTACCTACCAATGCACGAATCTGTATTGATTATTTAAGTATTTTATCGGAAAAAGAAATGAATAAATACATAAAGCTTTTCCTTTCTTTATCTATAACTACTGGTGCTAAACCAGGTTTAATTCAAAGACTTGAGAATTTTGGATGAAAGGAATTAAATAAATAAATAACTTGAGATATATAGACAAACTACAAGTAAGCTGAAACTCCTCCATTGTAGATAGATATCTTTATTTCATCATATTGAAATTTATACCTATACTTTATTATACTGGGTCCGGATGCACTAACATTTGTGATATTGTAAAGTTTAGTGTTTGTTCGTTACATTACATTTTTGCGTTCTTTACGGTTTTTTTCAACATTACATAGTCACATACCAGGTCGTATTAAGCTTTTTTTCAAACATTTTTCTTCAACTGTTGACAAATACAAATATGTTTCTCACTATATTATTCAAATATTTTATAGAAAAAAAGAAATATTATCTAAAGGAAAACCAGAAAAATGAGGATACAAACACTATTGTAACATAGGACGTCGCAACTATGTTTAGTGCATCTAGGCCCTACACTGCAAATATACATATTAAGTATAACACATGACTGAACTTCATAAATTATTGGTTCTTTCGCCTGCAACTAAAAGACTTTTGTTTGCATCTTTTAAAGTATGATGAAGGCGAATGTGTATAAAGAGGATGACAATGAAGAACCTGCAGTTGCAAACAGAACAACCTAAAACGTTGTCTCCATATTTTCCTCCAACCCCGTCACAAGTGTATAGTGAACTCTTTTTATTTGGTAAAAGTCAGAAACCAATTTTCTATATTCGTTTTCCATCTGAGTTCATGAACTTGTTGGCTTCGAAGTGTTCAGCACAAAACATACAACTTCCAAACAGATATTCGGATGCTTTCCGTTGAAGATCTGCCCTTCTTGAATTCTGAACACATCTCCCTGACTTACAATAACAGCACTTAGTAACCATTGTAGTCTATTGATAAAACACTGAAATTAAATAGCATGGGCAGTAAAAGCGTAGCATGATTCCCTACAGCAGTTAGTAAATATTATTATCCATAGATAAAACACTGCGATATAAATAAAGAATTTAAACACTCTTTCCAGTAGACTCATATCTTTGTGCTACTCATCAATCTCTCACTTTTTTTTTAATCCCATATACACAAACAACACAGTAATCACATATACACAGACAAACACACTATACATACTCAGATTGGATAAGTAAAAGTTAATAATTGTAAGCAAATTAAGTAGCAGGACGAGGAACAGACTAAGGTGGGTGGAGGGAGGTAAGTTGAGTGGAATTCTCACACCTTCCTCCCCTTTCTGAAGGTCACGGACTCTTGTACTCTAAAAACAACCCACAGTACATTCCTCATCATGAGCATTTGGCAGTTTATGAAAGGATATATCAACAAAATTAATTAATTAATGAAATATATAATCGAGTAATTTAAACAAACCTTTACTTAGCAAGGGGGTGGGAAGGGGGTGACATAAAAGTAACCAAAACCGACAAGTATTAGTGTCTAATCCAAAGTTATCGAGGTTGCTGAGATGAATAGTGACTCCCGAAGCCCTTCAATTACAATAAGAAGGAAGGGGTGGGGTGAAAAGGGGTGGGAAGGTATAGATATTGTAAAAATAATTTATGATACAGATACTAGAGTCTAATCCACAGTTTTTGGGGTAAATGAGATGAACAGTGACACTCTCAGTGCCCTATAAGTCCAACGTCACCTTGATAGGAAGTGGGGCGTGAGAAGGGGAGGGAAGGTGTTGACATTTAAAATTAACCATAAACTACAGATATTAGAGTCTAATACATAGTCATCGAGGTTGCTGGGGTGTATAGAGACACTCTCGATGCCCTTCAAGTCAAATTTCAGCGGCCGATAGGAGTAGGGGGCGATAAGTGAGATAATTAAAATGTTTCAATTGCTAGACAATGTAACTGAAGCAATAATCATAACAGGAATGAAAGAGAGAGAGAGAGAGAGAGAGAGAGAGAGAGAGAGAGAGAGATTGCATCATTTATCGAAAATCGTGAGAACTTTATTTCAAAAGTAAACTTGAACAATAATATGTGATAATCTACTTTTATGTTTTCAGCGTGATATCAGCATAAAACACAGACAATATTTGGTAAATGACTCATTATCTATTCCATTGTATTCACATTTTTCTCCAGAAGTGGAAGACGTATGTAATTTACTCTAACTGACCTTGGCATAAAAAGAAATTATTCAGATGATTAATTGATTCCTATAGTATTGCATAATATGTAAAACATCACAATAAGCGGAAATTGGAGTGAATAATTATTAAAAATTCCATAAAGGATTACTTATTGAACGCGGAAACTAGTTGACATAAAGTTTTCATTAAAAGCATTGCATGTATTCTCCGGAGTATTTAATAATGCACAAATTACAAATACTAATAATGATGAATTTGCAGGTGAATGGCTATTACGCAAATAAGAGCTTAGGTGAAATATACTTATAACTGGTTATTTTCAAACACACTAGGATTGAATTTTAACAACCTCTACAGTGATTTTGTAGACGAATGTGTTGCTTACCTAAGAAGGAAATACACACATACACACACACGATATATATATATATATATATATATATATATATATATATATATATATATATATATATATATATATATATATATATATATACATATATATATATATATATATATATATATATATATATATATATATATATATATATATATATATATATATATATATACATAATATATATATATATATATATATATATATATATATATACATACATACATATATATATATATATATATATATATATATATAGTATATAATATATATATATATATATATATATATATATATATATATATATATATATGTATATATATATATATATTGTTACGAAATTCAGGGCAGAGTACGCAGTAAAAGAAAACCCATCAGGAAGTTACAAACAGCAAGCACAACATTAAATATGTAAAAAGTAAATAATACGAAGATCGCCAAGTGAGAATCTGGTTTATACAAACACTACTTTATTTTACTCACTTCTCGATAAATACAAAAGTTAGGTTGACAACAAACAAACCTCATTAATAGTATATGGATAGTACAGCACAACAAGTAGGTACTCTAACAATAACGTAATTGAGATATTCTCTGTAAGGGTATCTGAATAGACCACCTGCAAGAGACACTTTTAAAAAATTGGTAATCATAGATATATCTCTCAAGTTGGGCAGACTCCTCTTGGCGGGATTGTGGCACCAAGGAATGAAGGGGATAAAAGACCCTATGATATCCATTATCTCTAGTAATAAAATAATTCCAGGCAAGACTTATAGCGAAATATTATTTCTCTTAACAATCTCAAAGTACATATTAGACAGTATGGCATTTAATATTCTCATTTTAAGCAAGGAGATTGAATTATAATTTTCATTGTTCAATAAACACACTGATTAACTATAGTCTGTGCAAATGGAATACATCTTAAACCCCTCCCACTTTTTTGCCAAAGGTCAATCAAGTAACACATCGCACAATCCTCCAGGCAGAGAATTAGTCAGTCTCATCTATTACCATACACTCGTGAATAGTGATAGATGAACTGTGCATAAACTTAATAAGTCTGAGAGTTTCAGATCCTTTTATTTTACAAAAATTCTTTTAAGATATGCAAGATTAGAGACCAAACCAACTCATTATGACTTATGATATTACGGAAAATTATTGCTAGGCTTATACTTAACCTCATGTGGGCCTATAGTTGTCAATGTGTGGTTAAATCACGTTTACTCTCTCATTGTAGCGCAGTCTTATCCATCTGTTATTCATTATATTCCCCTCTTCATCTTCCTCTTCAAAATGTTTGTCTTTAATCTAGTACTTAAGGCCGTATTTTTAAAGTTTTCGCCAACATGAAGACATTGTTGTTAGACTTCTGACATGAGTTCTTTGTCTGTCTGTCTGAACACAGTTAAAATATCAACCATATGAGACCATATACAAGAGAGAGAGAGAGAGAGAGATAAACGAAATCCTAATAGTATAATAATGTAATACTATTATTGATATACAGTGTAACCAAAGTTTATGCAAATATTTTGGGAAATGAAAGAAAGTCACTGAGCAGAAGATGTTTTATAAACATGTACATTTTAAGACTTAGTTTGTCCCCGAGGTGAATTTTTAAAAGTAATCGTTATCATTAAATGGGCAAGCAAACTAGCACACACGAGATGTTGGAGTGAGTAGTCATAGATATGGGGGGTGGGGGTGGGGGGGAGGGTTGATGAAGCATGTTAAGCAACTCAATTGCTAGCCTTATGAATTGCTATTTTCCCTTGAAGTTTATTGAAAAATGTAACAGCACTACAGTCCCTGCAACTAATAAATCACCTATGAACAGACTTCATGTAATTAAGTGTAATGATTAGCTTTATGTATTAAGAAAGTGATGTAAAAGTTGTTTAGTGACTTTTGGTTTATGGTAGTTAAATTCAAGCTCACTCTGTCTTGCATCCTCGCCATGGAATTGTTGAGTCAGGAGTCAGGGCTAGGCCTACACCCATGCTACTAAATGATAGATAGTGACAGTAATCATGGTGACAAGGGATTGTAGGTAAGGAGGATACTGCACTTTAAACAATGTCAGTTTTTTACCTCTACCGATTACTGTATGAATAGGCTCCCTTTGACTGGAAAGAATAAAGAAAATAAATTTTCCATAATGTTCCCATTCTTTTCAGTCTGACATCCATATGCCACTTAATTGCCCCTTTAATAATAGCAGTTATTTAAAAAATTCGCCTCACTGACAAATGAAGACTTAAAATGCACATATTTATTGGACATTTCTGCTCAGAATTACCTTTTCTTTCAGTTCCCTAGATATATGCATAAACTTGTGTTAATATTGCAACATAATATAATATAATACTAAGCAATATTGCTCATTTATGAATTAATACAAATAATATAATGTAAAGAATAAAAATAAGAATATAATGGTCCCTTTAATAAAATGATAGTGAACCCAAAACTAGCTTCCTTCTCCTCCTCCATTCAACTTTGAATATCATTAAGATATCACCCTATATCACCCTAAGGGGTGTGTTCTTAAGTTATAGCCAGATTGAACAAACTATAACAACTGGTTGAGCAAAGATGAGGAATTGATTTGAGCGAAAAATTTTGAGAGAGGTAAGACATTGAATCATAGAAAAGAAACACTTTCTTCCATAGACCTACTGGGCTTTTTTCCACATGTTGTATGCAGTATTCTGCATTGATGAGATCTGAGCCTCCCTTTGTTAAGTGTTGGCCACATGGGGAGAGATGTCATCAGGGTGAAAGGTGAGTCTTAAGATGGGCAAAGATTAGTTGCCTCTCTGCTGTTGGTGCTTACATTGACCAGCGTGGAATAACAGAAGATTTTGGGGGCTAAAGATTAAAAAGGGAGCAAGCTATAATGATCAGGTGTATTCCCTCGTGGGTCCCAATGGCGAGCCTCTCCTTGAGATGCCAGTTTCCAGCAGTATCTATGGGACAGACTGGGGAAGTCTACTGCATATGAAATTTTCCCCTAACAACGAAGAGAGATCAATCACACTGGTGAAGAAAATCCATAAAAAAACTTCCCCTTTAAGTAGACATTCCACTGCCTTTTGTTTGTGAAGGTCTGACGTAGCAAGCTGTCAGTCTCAGTTACATTAATTACGTCCCCTCAATGGATTTTTTACCTATGCCTTGATAATAGACTATGGTGATCCTTAACTTCTTAGGAGGGGTATGAGCTTACTGGCTTACTCAACATAAGGGTGTCTGTGAGTATTTAGCCCGCTGTGTCTGACAACTCAGAATTTACTACTGGCAAAATCTTAAAGTCAAAGTAGCAGATTATCACTAACATTACATATGGGTAAGCTGCTTCAGATCCAATTCAATTGACGATTATCTAACTACATGTGGCATTATTAAAACATGAGTTCCTAACTCTATGACATATGAAAAATATTTTAAAGGATAAATGCAATGCCATATATTAACAGAAGGCAAGTGAAATGTGAAGGTGGTTTAGACATGTCCTTCAGCTTGTTGGGATAGAGAACAGTTTTAACTCACTATAATTTACTTAGTTTAAGCACAACCTATATAATAGGAATACTCTGATATATGAGGCACTATGCCAAAAGTGCCATGGAGCTTGCCAGCTCCAGTACATATGCCAAATTTATAAATTAACTACTTGTTGCTAATAATTTACAAAGTCTTGTAGGTAGACTTAGTGCCGAGAGAGCCTATCAGCTATCTTATTATTATTGATTTATTAGGTTGCACACTTGTAAACTTGGAGCTCAAGGCACCAGTGCATTAACTTTTTATTCTGATTTCTGAAGTTGGTTAGATAGACCAGGAGATTGTGATCTGTCGAGATTAGGTACTAAATGTCTGCATGATATGACTCAAAATGCTTCATAGCAAGGATTAACCCCAGGAGATCCTTCTTGATGGTACAGATGATGATTCTCTTGGAACATGACTGGTCCTAAACCTATGTCGCTGCCATCTATTGTCAGGTAGAATGGCCAGTCATAGCCTGGGGACCTTATCACATGCTTATTGATCAGGGCTCTTTGAGGTTGAGGTAATCATATGATTTCTTGCACTGCAGGATGCAGTGGAATGGCTAGTTCATTTGAACAGTTTGTTTATGCAGGAAGCTGCTTCTGAGACGTCCTGGATAAAATGCACAAAGTATTGTGCCTTACCGATTTGTTCCCTGGATCTCAAGGAAAGGGACATTGAACTAATCCGTAAGCAGCCGTGATCTTTAAAGTGCCCTAGCCATATAATTAAAAAAGTGATTCATAAAGCGAACAAAATCTCCAACTGTCCTACTTAAAAAAAAAAAAAAAAAAGACCAGGGAGATGCCCAATAACAAAATAACCTGTAATATATACACATAGTTAAAGGGTAGTTAGGAGTTTTGAATATAGAGTCCAACGAACACAATTGGAGTTTTCATCTAGCAGTCATGTGTTGTGGATAAAGCTTTGAGACGTCAGTGGATGTTTTGTGTAGATGTCCAGCAGATGCCAATGAGGTAAAACATGTCTAATCGTGGAGTTGTGAGCGCGGGGGCTCAAACTGACCAAGCGGGTGGACTACGTGTCTTGAATTGTCACCTGATTGTGACGTCATTGAACATGCAAACAGAGCTCTTTAGAACACTCTCGTATGCGTAAATACGTTCATCAGGGCGTGTGCAAAAGACTAGAAGGAGTTAGTGCGTTTGTATGAACTAAAGTCGTGACGCGGCAGTGGAAATATAATGGGTTAATCGGTGAGAAACGATTCAATACAGGCCCGACTGTTCTAAGTTAATTCCAGTGGGAGAGCCGTTGGGAGCCGCAAGGAAAAGATCGTGGAAAGGTAATTAAGATGAAAATTTTTTTGAACATTGAATATATAATAGGTGCCCTGAGAAGCCGTAGTGCAGTGGAAAAACATTGAATTCTTAGTCGTTTTTCTCCCGAGTACAAAGAAACATTTCTATTTCTATTCCTATTTTTTATGTTCATCCATTTTTATTTTTGATTTCAGATAGGATAATATTTATTTTTTATTTCAGATAGGTTAATATTTATTTTCTATTTCAGATAGGTGGATTCAATGTCTCCAAAATGAGAATAGTTACATCTATGTGAACTATTGTGACTTAATGTGGTAACTGGTGTGGTAGTCATTTGAGATGGCTTGACGTTTTTTTTAGTTGGGCTTTCAATTCATTTCATATTTTTATCATGTTAGTGTTTTGTGAAATAATAATTCCATTTTTGTATCTTGGAGTTTGGTCTAGACCCAGATTTATTTGCCTTGAGAATATTATCAGAGATGCAGTTAAGTTACCAGTTTTTTTTCCTTTATTATTATTTAGACAAGGCCAAACTAGGCCTTTTTATACATATATCATACGCCTTTTTCTAAAAAGGTGTCTCTTATTTTCCTTACCTAGTGAGTAAAGATAATTTGACGGTAGTGTTTGCCAGCCTGGCTTCTCTCTCTCTCTCTCTCTCTCTCTCTCAACCCACAATTCATAACTAAGGTTGCTGAATCAAATCCAGAATTAAAAAAAAAAAAAAATTACTTTATTCGTAAAGAAACAGTAAGGCACTGAATTACTAAATAAGTCGAGTTCTGAAACTCGATCTTATTCATGAAACGTGAATAAAATCCAAATGACACACCGACATGGAAAATGGGAAATCAAAAACATAAAACCGGATTGGACAAAAGTAAAAATAATATTCTCTCCAGCAACTAACATATCTTTAAACACCAGTCAAAAACACAATTAATTCCCAATAATTCTCCTTAGTCTAGGACATACAACTAACAGTTCCAGTCAATTTCGACATGTACTGCTCCATTCCCAATCATTAGGGACTTCCACATCCATCTGAGAAGGAAGGAATCCAACATGAATAAGCAGATATAAATGGTAATCTTCTTCTTCCCAGCTTGTTCCCATTTTTATATGGGGTCGCCGTTTCGGATGAGCCGTTTCCATCTATTTCTATCTTGTGCTTTTGCCTCATCAATTCCCTTCTCATTTAAGTCTCCTCTCACACAGTCCTTCCATCTCTTTCTTGGTCTCCCTCTTTTTCTTCTTTCCTTGCACCTCCACCCCCATAGTATGTCTCCCAGCGTGGTCCTCATCTCTCCTCAACAGGTGTCCATACCATCTCAGCCTCCCCTCCTGCACTTTCTTTGATACTTCCACCACCTTAGTTGACCCCCTTATGTAGTCATTTCTGATCCTATCCACTCTTGTTACCC
>NC_087207.1:79860064-79870064 GCF_015104395.2 Macrobrachium nipponense
TCAGGAGATGGGAGATATCTTTCACATTATCATTATTGGGCAGTACAAGCAAATTTTATGTTGTTAGGTAATTTTTGGTTTTAATACATAGTCTTTTTTGCCGCATCTAAAGCATTGTTTAGCACACTGTCAGGACATTTCCGTTTCTTTGCTGTCTTCCGAATCTTATCTATTTCCTCATCTGTATATTCTGGGCTACATACACGAAATGCTCTTGGAAACGGATGTAAACACTGATTTTTTAACATTGCGGTTTTGTCCAGAATAGAAATGCACATAGGAAGGAATATCAACAGGTTTTCTGTAAACATATTCGAACAACTATTCATTTGTATGAGAACATCCAATAAGGGGTAGGCATCCATCATTTTCCATTCCCCAAGTAAATTTAATTAATATTCCTTCCTATGTGCATTTCTTTTCTGGACAAAACAGCAAGGTTAAAAAATCAGTGTTTACATCCATCTCTAAGAGCATTACGTGCATGTAGCCCAAAATATATAGATTGGAAATAGATAGGATTCGGAAGACAGCAAAGAAACGGAAATGTCCTGACAGTATGCTAAACAATGCATTAGATGCGGCAAAACAGACTATGTATTAAAACCAAAAAGAACCTAACAACATAAAATTTGCTTGTACTGCCCTATAATGATAATGTGAAAGATATCTCCCATCTCCTGAAGAATGTTGGCGCTAATGTCGCTTTTAAAAACAATAAAACAATGAAACATGTACTTATCAAGAACTCCCCCGACAATACTAAAGAAACGGAAATATCCTGACAGGTGTACTAAACATACGTTAGATGGGCGGCAAAAAAAAAAAAAAAAAAAGAAACTCTCAAACCCCCGCCCCCCCCCCAAAAAAAAAACCCCAAAAAAAAAATAAACTGACAACTCAAACAATTTGCCAGTACTGGCTTATAATAATACTATGAGAGATATCCCCATCTCCTGAAGAATGCTGGTGTTAATGTCGCTTTTAAAAACAATAAAACAACGAAACATGTACTCATCATAAATCCCCCTGATAATCCTAATGGATGTGTATATAAAATTCCATTTAAGTCTTGTGACAACTTTTACATTGGTCAAATTGCTAAAGCACTGGAAAAGAGAATATAACAACATACAAAATGTTTGTGATATGCACAGGGATACAGTGGTGTTTTTGAACATGTCAGTGAGAACAATAATGCTATTAACTGGGAAGTAGCAAAAAGGATTGTGTATTCTAATAGGCACAGGAAAGGAATATCATTTAATCTGGCTTTGTAAAAGAAAGTTACAACCATAATATGAACGTCCGTCAAAGGATGTATAAAATTAATCCTTTAATGTCAAAAGAAATTTGTAAATTGTTTAAATTTTAAGGTAGGCAGTATAGATGTATGGAAATATGATTATCGTATTTGTAAACACAGTAAGGGGTTATCAGTGCTAATGAGATTTCCAACCCCATCTCCCTGACACTTGCCAGGTGTGGATTTGTGGTCTCTTGCGGTAGGTACGTTAATGGAAATATCCTTTGAGTGTGTACCGTGAATTTTAGCCAAATGAGTTTTGAAAACCACCCCTATTTTGACACCCGCCTGTCTCTGTAGTATATATATTTGGGACTTCTAATACTATGTATCGGTCCTTCGTCAATGGCTTGGAAATAAAGTCGAAACCGGACAAGACCTACACTGAGTTTCTTGTTTTTCACTTGTGAATATGTGTGATAAATGAATCACGTGCTAAAGCGATTATGATCACACACACACACACACACACACACACACACACACACACACACACACACACATTATATATATATATATATATATATATATATATATATATATATATATATATATTATATATATGTATGTATGTATGTGTGTGTGTGTATGTATACATACATATATATATATATATAAATATATATATATATATATATAATATATATATATATATATATATATATATATACGTATATATATGTATATATATATATATATATATATATATATATATATATATATATATATGTATGTATGTATGTATGTGTGTGTGTGTATGTATACATACATATATTATATATATATATATATATATATATATATATATATATATATATATATATAAATATATATATATATATATATATATATATATATATATATATATATATATATCTATATATATATATATATATATATATATATATATATATATATATATATATATATATATATATGAGTGTGTGTGTGTGTTAATAAAGACAGTTTTTATTGCAACAGAAGTAATGAATGAATTCAAAATATAGCTCGTGTATTTCGGCAATATGCACTGATTCGTGAAATCTAAAGACAGGTTGTAATAGACATGAAATATTAAGCAAAAATATAAAATAAACTGTTATTTTACCATAACAAGCATATTATAAATCAAAGGACTGAAGAAATATATAAAAACGAGGAAAAATTTTGCTGCAATGTCCACGTTTGCTAGGTAAAAAGAAATGACAAGATCCTAGTGTGTTAAACTCTACTTCGACCGATCACACTGTTCATCACTTAAAATCTCAGTAAAATAGAACTTTCACTGAACAGTTAGACAAGTATATTTAGATATGCTGTTTTTAAAACCTTTATGTTTGACCTGAGAGATGATAATGGAATTTCAGACGTAGGAAACGCAAGTAGAATTACGTATTCAATCTCATCTTGCAATTAGTTGGTGGATTAGAGCGCCTGTGAGATAACTCAGTATTCCAATACTGTAACATAATTCCAAGCACTATTAATTAGCATGTTAACGAGCTGGATGCCAACAGTAACCCGGAACAAACCTTAAGTGGAATAAGGAGAGAAGGCCCTGCCTGGAAGCTGGGTTGAATTTTGATGTAAACTCTTAATTTCAAAGCGAAGTGCATAGCTTTCCATTTTAATTGTTCATATTGAAGTTTTCATATCTTTCTTCTTTTCTTCCATCCTATAATTGTCTTCTTGTTTTGCATCCCTAATATCAAACAGGATAGTACAAGTCTATTTCTATGGGTGGTGAAACCCAAATATTTAATTCCTTTAATCGCATTAACTTTTTGAAAACAAAGCATGTATTCTTCTGCATTGTTCATGCACCCTTATGTCCTTTCTCTCGGTTCAGTCTTATAAGTATTTTTTTCTTTTACCTTTTAACAAATTCATGTTGAAAAAGGCTATATATATTTCAGAATATACATTCTTTAATTGTCAATGACTAGTCTACATTGCTTTTCATTGTCAGAAAAATCATGTATAACTTTTCTTTCTTCTTACCACAGCAAACGTTATGCAGTCATTTGTTTTGAATGAAAATAGGTAATTCATTATTTTTGCGTAAATATTTCACAGAAGCAAACTTATAACTAAAATCTATCGGGGTACCAACCTAAAAAGGTACGTTTAAAATACTGTAATTCTTTATTTTCAAAATAACAAAATCTCGATCGCTCTTTAATCTGGACTTCCTGACCTGTATGATAAATATAATATATCACTGAACTGATATCACAATGCATAATATAATATCCAAACGGATTACATATGCAGTAGTAATGGCCTATTAGGACCAACATACAATCAATTACTGTAATCGTACTGAAAGTTGCAAAATGTCTCAATTATTGTTCGTAACCTGCAAACATTATATATGCGTGTATATATATATATATATATATATATATATATAGTATTATATATATTATATTATATATATATATATATATATATATTATATATAATATATATATACATATATATATATATATATTACATACATATATATATATATTATATATATATATATATATATATATATATATATATATATTTATATATATATGTATATATATATGTATATATATATATATATATATATATCTATATATATATATAATATATATATATATATTATATATATATATATAAAAAATATATATATATATATATATATATAATATATATATATATATATATATATATATATATGTATATATCATATATTATATATATATATATATAATTAATTGGGAATGGAACTTCAGCTATCAGAGTTATATTTATGCCATTTCGTAATCTAAGCTTTCATACGAATAAATATTTTAAAGAATTTGTATTTTCCTTTAACTATGAAAAAAAAAATATAAAAAGTTAAAGTTACGAGCAACTTTTAAGTAATGCTCTTTGTTTTTCTGTATTTTTGAAACCCCCTAAGCAGCAAATTCTTACCCCACCCTCCTATCAGGACTGAACATGTATATAAAAGGCATTGGGAGTGTTACTACTCATCTCAGCAACCTTGAATACCGTGAATTAGACACTAATTTCTTTCGTTTTCAGTCATTTTATATGTCACCCCTTCCCCCACCCCTTCCCCACCCCTTCCTACCCCACCACCTACTAGGCCTGAACTTGGGCTTGAAGGGCATCGGGAGTGTCACTATTCATCTCAGCAACCCTAAAACTATGGGTTGGTCATTAATATCTCCTGTTTTCAGTAATTTTTACATGTCTCCCCCTTCCCACCCTTTCTAACCCCTTTCCTATCAGGACTGAACTTAGGCTTTAAGGGCATTGGGAGTATCCCAATTCATCTTCATAACCACAGAAACTATGGATTAGACAGAAACATCTGTCATTTTCTGTTATTTTTGTTTGTTAGTCCCTTCCCACGCCCTTCTCACTTCCCATTCCTACTGGGGCTGAACATCGACTCAAAGAGCATCAGAAATTTCACTATTCATCTCAGCAACCTTGAAAATTAATATCTGTCATTTCCAATTATTTTTACATGTTACCCCTTCCCACCTCCTGCCCTCCTCCTGCCCTATTGGTGCTGAACTTGGACTTAAAGGGCATCAGGAGTATAACTATTCATTTCACTGACCTTGAAAACTATGGATTAGACACTAATAAATGTTGCTTTTGGTTATTTTTACTTATCATCCACTTCACACCCGCTTCTCACCCACCTCCCTATCAGAGGCTGAACTTGGACTTTAAGGGCATCAGGAATGTTATATTCATCCCAGCAACTCGAAAACAATGGATTAGACACTAATATATGTTGTTTTTCTATTATTTTTGCATGTCACCCCATCCCACCCCTCTCACCTCCCTTCCCTGTAAAGGAACTTGGAATTAAAGTGCATCCGGATTGTCACAATTCATCCCAGCAACCTTGAAACCTGTGTATTAAATGCTAATATCTGTTGTTTTAGGTTATTTTTGACTCAAGTGATGTCTAACACTCATAGTATTCTTTCTCAAATGATAATTCATATGTATACCAAGTTTGATTAAAATTGCTCATTGCATCTCAAAGTGTATGTGGCCCATATACACACATACGCATATGTACTTCTAAACATACATACATCCATATTTATATATACAAATTACGATGTGAAGATCTTCAGTTTGAATGAAAAGCCTAGAAGCTAGCCATTGCCAGCTGGTAATATCACATGGTACACAGTAAGCATTGCTTAAGGTTCTTTGCAGCGTCCCATCTGCTCGTAGCTGCAACCCGTTACATTTCTTTGTACTGTACCTCTGTTCATATATCCTATTTTTCCATCTTACTTTCCACCCTCTCCTAACAATTATTTCATAGTGCAATGGCGAGGTTTTCCTCCTGTTACACCTTCAAAACCTCTGTAGTCTCAATTTCTCTTTTAGCTCCTTTGGCATTAATTTTATATTCTGTTCCATTCCGTTGCCTTCAATCATTAAAATTCATTAGCTCTGGGTACATTCATGCATATCTATAAACACTTAACGAATTAGAGGTTAGTTCATCAAAATCATTTATTAGAAAAACATCCAAGAAGTTAGAAAATGCTATGCTTCCACGGTTATGCTTTCGATTTGGGGGGGGGGGGGGGGGGGGGGGGGCGAAATGAATACGTTTTTTTTTGCCTTTACAATAAAAAATAGAAACTCAGGGGGGCCATATGAACAGTCTTCACAATGAGAGTTTCATGGAAATTAAGTTTTCTCCAGAGCAGACTGATTGTTCCACGTCGGATTTTGGAAAATCCTTTGTATCTTTTGATATCTCTTGGATCTCAAGAAAGATACTTTTACAGCTAAACTTTAGTCCTATAATGAGGTGTTAGCGCAACCTCTGAAATTTTCTGAAGATATTCAACTTCTGAAAACTTAAAGAAATGTAATGGAGAAACTACAGCTTTCTTTATTCATGATGTTGGGTTATTATGGAAATAAGGGATTCCTAGTTGAAGTTTATTATTTAGTAGATATTTCTTTTTTTTTTCTTTACAGTATTTCATATTGACATATCTTTATGGGAATAACTATGAAAGTACATGGATAACTGATTACAACATCCACGTTTTCTCTTTGTTTAAGGGGTAACTTTATAAGTATTCGATAATTTGAAAATAAGAAGACTGCATGACCACTTAAGATGCTTGAATGATTTTTTTTTTTTTTACTATCGCAGTCTTTCATTGTAACAACTCCTAATGCTGCTGTTTAAACCTGAAGATATGTTACGACAGCTACGATTTATTCAAAATCATGTATTACATTAATTTCTTTGATCAGAGTTTGGTCTCATCGTTTATAAAATTTACCCTATACAATGCTATTGTTTGCCTTATACTAAATGAGAACTTTGCAAGAAATGAAAACTCAAAATAGATCAAAATAAAAAAAAATGAAACGGTCATCACATCTGAAAATTATATATAAAGCTAAACAGCTTCGTCTTTCAATTGAAAACCTGGGTTCGATCCTGATGTGAGTCAGAAATTTATATCTGTTCCACACGTGCTATTTTTATCATATTCACTCAAGAAGAATAATTCGAATGAAATACTGTCAGCTGGGTCACTGCGGAGTCGGGAAGCTAGGGAAGACACGTTTGGCATGCAAGGCAGTTAGCCTTCCCAAATAAATCCTTAGGTCCAGTGGTACTTAGATTCAAGCTTCTTTTATGACTTGTGTGACCTGGTTTGCATCTGTCTCGCCTTTCAATTGAAAGAGAGACCTGGGTTTGATCCAGATGTTAATCAGGAATTCATAATGTGCGTGTGTGTATGTGTTTATGTATACATTTTGTGAGATTAAGCGGTTGCTTTAATGGGAAAAACAGTTTGCCCTTGGTGGGTTGTTGCCTTTGTGGGGCGAGTTTACGTTTGACGTCTTGTATTTTACAGCGGCAGTCAGGTCCAGGGCGGCAACAAGTCAGGTTCTTAGCAGCAGAGGAGTAGTATCTCGGTAACAGAGCAGAGGGAGCCATTTGTATGGGTGACAGCTTCTGTCTATCTGTTGGGTTTAGTGGGAGGTGAATGACCTCTTTGCTAGTTAAAGCAGCTTATTCCTTGAAAAACAGCATGAGGGTGTCTCGACAATTCGATCGGGGTTATCTGTTTGGTGAATGTATTCCTTTTTTCTGCAACCAGTAGTTTTCTCGATACTTCGACCGTTTTTGTCTACTCATTTGCATTCTTGTTGAAAGTTACGTCTTTATCGACTAAACTTCAGTGCGTGTCTATATTGTGGTATGCTGCTTGTGTTATTTGTTATATGTTAACATTTATTGCTCTGATATTTAGTATATTGTTTGATTTTGCATTATGCCGCAACATTTACATGACATGCAAAAATACAAAAAATGGAGCCCAAGGAGTTCAACATGCAATAGGAAGGAGAGCCATAATTAAGGTCAACAACAAGCGGCTAAAGTACGAAGAAAGAAATCATATCCTGTGCCACATCTGCGATGGACGTCAACATTATACGAAAAAAAAAACGAAATATTTTCAGATACTGTGATGTCTGATTGCGGTTTTCAGAAGCAAAACTGAAGTCTGTGGATCCTGCATTCAAGTTATGTTTATCAAGTGCTGACCTGTTTTCTACAGAAGAAGTGCGGCTGTAGGCGTGACGGGCTTCTGGCGAATCTCCAAAAAATCTCAAATAAGTCTATTGTGGCTCTTAGTATTTAGTTGTGCACCGTGTAGAGTAGCCTAACGCAGCATAATGTCCTGTAACCGGATAGCTGATCCATAAGTTTTCAAAAGTAGGTTAAGGGAAGTATATGGCAATGAGCCTCACATGAAAGAAGCCCTAATTTTAAAAAAGTATCATTAAAATGACAAAAGAATAGGTAAAGACAAGAATTTATCATTATATGCTAAATTTGCCCATATCTCTGCCCAAGTGGAAGAATGGCAATCTGATTTGTCTGGTTATCCTTTGGTAAATGTTGACACTATGAAAACCCTTGATATGAGTCAAATATTGCAACTTGCATTCGTGCCAGATGTAAATGTGGTAAATTCCACAGTGCAGGATATCAAATGTTTTAATTGTTATCATACTGGTCATTATAAAGAACTCTGTAGAACTAAATACTGTAGCATTCACAAGACCACTACTCATAGGTATCAGAAATTTTATCAGGGAAATTACAATCAAAATGGGAACAAAAGTAGCAATCATAGCATTAACAATGAATCTACAGGGAATCATAACATTCGACTGTCAGAGACAAACCAATACCTTAGTAAATATCTCTGAGGTTATGTTGAAATGCATGTAAGTAATAGGTTTCATACACTGATTGATGAATACAATGTTCAAGCAGATATACAAGAGTATGATAATAATTGTAATTTATCGTCCAATCATTCAGTTTTAGATTTGACTAGAATACTCACACTAATTCTTAGGAACATAGATGAAACATTAGTCATTAAGGCGGTCAGTAAACATCATAAATTTTTTCCCTTCTTCCTAAATATTGGTAGACCTCGTAATTTGATGGCTTTAAAATCTCAGCACTTGCTGTTTCCAGATTTTCCTAAAGAAAAGATTGACGTTAAGCTGGCAGGTATAGGACGTAATAATCTAAATATGATAGGTGCTGTCAAAATTCAGTACAGGATAGACAAAATAACGTTAACTGGTGATTTCATTGTAGTAAATGGGATCAACATGCACCCAGTTGTTATGTTGGGTAATCCATCTATTTCTAAGAATAATATAATCATGGTTCCATCAAAGCGTGATGTTTTTATCAAAGGGAAATTCATTAAATCCTCCCGTACACTAAAATCCACACCAGATTGTAAGGACATACCAGAGACAAAGTTGCTTACATAGAAGAGCCAATAAGTGTTTGGAATATATTGGATATAAACGACGCATCTCAACATAATTCCTTTCCACAGGCAATCACTAGTTTAAAACAGCATACAGAACCTAATGAACCTGCATATAAGCCTTGTAACTGCTACCAAAGTCTTACCTGTGACTGAGATTATGGTATTAAATTAATCAATTAAATTTTCATGGTTTGTCTGAGACGGTAGCAATTTATACAGTTGATGGCAATAATCAAACAGTAATAGGGGTTTTCAATCATTTAAATAAACAGCTAATCAAAAATGAAAATATACCTTAGCACCCTGTATAGCACCATATAATTTTATCAGTAGAGGTAGAAGTTGATCACTCAACGAGTGACAATGTCATCTTAAAATCAATAAAAGATATGTTGGTAGAGGATATAAAATACATAAAGGTTTGGGAAGATTTTGAAAGCCTGTTATCAAAATACAGTGATGTATTCACTACTAACACTGGCTGCTTGGGAAAAGCAACTGTAATTGAATATTAGATAGGTTAAATTATCCAAATGAGATTACAAATATGTTCAATTTTATGGACTACCCATGCAGTTCCAAAATTAAATATAAGCAAAAGTAGTTAAAATGTTTAAAGAAGGTGTGATAAACATTTCAGCTAGACCATATAACTTTTCACTTACAATTGTTCTTTAAGAGCTGTGTCGTGTGCATTTCAGAAAATTAAATGAGGGAATAGTACCGGATAGATTTCCTAGTACTGACTATTCGTCTTAGGTTAATATTCATATTTTACTTCACTAGACCTCTCAACAGGTATCCATCAAATTCCTTTGGAGGAAAAAGAGTA
>NC_087207.1:79875064-79886928 GCF_015104395.2 Macrobrachium nipponense
CGTATAATGTATTCATTTAGTTTGATTTTCAAACAGAGACTCCTGATAAATAATATATAGAAGCATAGAGAGAGGACAACCCTGCCTTACAGACCTTTGAATAGGAGAAGGACTACTTAAATGCCCATTGATACATAAAAAAACTTCTACCGTTTTTCCTAAAGAATTTTACCCACTCTACGTACAAGTCTTGTATTCCTAATTTACACATAATTTTGAACAAAACATTGTGGTAAAAAGCATCAAAGGCCTTTCCCTACTCTAGTTTTACAACTGCTCTATTTAGTTTGTTTTCATTTACATAATGAATTATATTACAGATGTTATTAATACAGCTGACAATAGATTTATCTTTGACACTGCAGCATTGTTCTTCCTATATTATTTTAGGAATGACATTTCTAAGCCTGTTTCCTAATATCTTTGCTATTATTCTACAGTCAACATTCAGAAGTGAAATAGGTCTCCAGTCTTTTAATGACTGACCCTTTGCCCCTTTAATAAGCAGTTTTATAAAACCAGTATTTGGTGATGAAGTCAGACGTTTACATTCAAGAACTTTCTTAACAACCAATAACTAATCTTTTATAATAGACTGAAATTCCTAATAGAATTCAGCCGGTAGGCCATTAATTTCTGGTGCTTCCCCATCATTTAGGCTCTTAATAACAGAGTAATTAACTCCTTTTCATTATCATTTGCATTTAGCATGTCACATTCATCTTCGTTGAGTTTATAATTACATAGTTCCAGCAACTCCTCTTGAAGATTCATATCAACATTCACTTTTCCATATAAACTTTTGTAAAAATCTGTAGCATAGTGTAATATGGCATCTGAATTATACAATACGTGTCCTTCTTGTCCCTTGATACTACATAATGTGTGGGTATTTTGTGTGCTTTTCTCTTCCCTTAGTAAATGACATGACAGTCTTTCACCTTCAACTTCGTCCCCAATTCTCACCCTAATTTTCACCCCTTTACAAATGCCCTTTTTCAACCTCTCAATCTTAGTTTTTATTGAAGTTATTGTTACAAATTCCACCTTGTCCTCATTTGCTTCCATGTATAATCCTTTTAACCTATACTGCAAGAGATTAATTAGACCATAATGCTTTAATCTGAACCTTAGAACAATCCCACCATTCTAGTACATCAGAGAAATTACACTTCTCTCTTTTTAAACTCTCCCATAAGGCCCTGAAGTTTTCTTTTACCTCGTCATTTGCCAGTAAACTTACGTTTAATTTCCATATGCCCCTACCAGTTACAATAGTTTAAAATTTATTTTTGACAAAACCATGTTGTGATCTGTAAACGATAAGGGCGCCGCTTCATACTCTCACATACGTGTATTCTATTGTTAAATTTATATCTGATACATCCTTCAAACCAATTCCCTTACATAAGTTAATAAATGTCTTAGAGATTAATTTTTCATCCCTTGTGCTTATCAAAATTTTAAACATATGCTCTTGTAACATTATTATATTTAATTTATAGTAATAAGCCATCATTAGGAGTTTCCTCTGCTTCCTCTCTTCATGCAGACCATTAATATTAATTGTAGCAACAATCAGTGTCATGGCTAAGATAAAAATGTAAGCTACAAATGTGACCTGAAAGGAAACTTTATAGAACCCAACACACTGACTCTATTGTACTATTTTTCTCTTCTTCGCATTATCTGGCCCTCGGTTCTTGTTCTTTTTCAACTTGAGTTTTCCTCCCTGCTTCATTGTGACTGATCATTTATTTAACTCGGTTTGCTCACCAACGTTATTTCCAGGTATACCTTCCATTTCGCTATATAAAGGGTCGTCATTAGATTCATCATCTGAACAGTTAGCATTCTTGGTATCAGAACTGCACTCGGAAACATCATCAACAGAATGTTCAAATGTTGTCATTTTTCCCAAATTCAACAGTGTTTCCTACAGTTTGCTGGTGTATCTCACCTTCAACTTCTATCACCCTGAGTCCTTCTTGGCTTTGGCTTTGACCTAGCCTGCTATTCTCTTCGTCTGCACAATGTTCATACTAGTTATCAATACTTTCATTAACCATATTATTTGTTTTAATTGTAGCCACATTACCATTCCTTGATCTGAACTCCGAGTCCCATCCATATTCATCACTTCCTCATTTTCATGTTCCATTGCCTTTTTGCTTCTCCTCTGAATGCAAAATCCGAGGTGCTGAATACGTTGATTCGGTCTCACTATTTACCAAAACGACCAAAAAAACCGAAACGGCCCACGAAACAGCCGTAACGACCCTAGATATTTTTGTTTTATAATTGTAAACTTGATTAAACAGTAATCAAACGTGACATCGACTGACATTTATTTTGTATTGTATGTATGGTGGCCGCTAGTTTCAGCAACTAGCTAAGTACGCTACCATGCCAATGTAGATTAATCAAGTAGAGTATCTTGTTGGACTTCTTGGATAATAATTATATTATTATTATTGTTATTAAAGTGGATCCATGGCACCCTTGGTTTCATCACGATTCCCTGTTAGCAGCCCATTTTCAAAACTATATATTTTAGTAATTTGATAACAGGGCTTCTTCACACTTTACCTGTAATTACCTGGGCAGTGGTTGTTCGTGTGCCCTCATATCAGCATAAAAAGGATGAAAAGGTTCGGAACCAGATTCTGTCAGTTGCCTCTTGGCTGTTATACAAATTATGAAAATGCCAAAGCATAAGAAAGTCAAGTTTGCCTCTCTGCCAAAGTATCCCTGTGGCGTTTGCTGTCAGGAGTGTAATAATGCAAATGTTATACAGTGCTTAGACTGTGACTTATTAATTCATACAAATTGTGTACTAATGGATAAAAGTCTCCTGAAAGAGTGGAGTATGAAATCTCGCTCAAAATTTTACTGTCCTTCATGTGCTCAGCTGAAGATGGTAGTTACAGCTTTGTGAAGTCTCTATCCAGGTATGCAAATATTATTATGTTAATAGTTTAGAAATGTATTTTTTATTGTCTCATACCATAATGGTCTAATATCATTATACACTAGACTATATTGCAAAAAAAGTGTTTATCATTGTCTAACTTGTGTGACACATGCCAGTAATTAAAGTGCCCTGTTTAAACAAGTTTGCAATTATAAAACAAATATACACAGTAATTAAACAAGTTTACAATTATAAAAACTATATATTTAGGATAGTTTCGGTTGTTTTGTGGGGTGTTTCGGTCTTTTCGGTCGTTTTGGTAAATAGTGAGACCCCATAGATTCGTTCTTCTTTATTGTAGGTATAGTCAACTGCCATATGCTTATCCGTCCCACATTCATAACAAATTTTATTTTGGCCACTGTAAATAAACAGAATGTTTTGTCCTTGAGTATTCATTGATGAAGGGATATTACACTCAAGTTTCATTCTTGCTTTCCTGATACCACTTAGAAGACCTTCTGCTTTACCTTGGATAAATCTTTTCAACCCAATTCCTTATACCCGACCAAACCTTCCCAGAAAATTTTCTAGAATAGAGTTATCCATGTCGAAAGGAGCATATATCTTGCAAAAATTAATCACATGCACTGTCCTTCCATCTCATAATTGAGAGCAGAAGGTGGATAACATGCTTCCTGTAAATGATCTTTCTAGTTTCAGAGGTAATGCAGAATTTGGCACTTGTCTAGAGAAAAAATCATTCACTGGTTTGGATATTAATTTTTTTTTTTTTTTACATTTAACTTTATTTCAACCCTACCCTATAGTGCTTCAACACATTCCTCTAAATGGATCAGCTTTTATGCTGAAAAATCCTTTATAGTGAAATATTTTAGGTATAATTGTTATCCTTCATAGATTTTTAATTGCTAAACAATTTCTTAATAAGGATAAAATGCAGGTCTATTATTCAAAATTATCATCTTGTAGTAATCAAATTGAAAATTATTTCCAAGAATCCACTAGCGATTGGGTCTTTTTTAAAGTTAAAGATTGCCTCACTCCTCTACTTTCATCATAGGTCGTGTATAAATGTCTTTGCTGAGATGTGATCATGTAATGTGTATGGGGTGTACAATATGGGCGCTGAAAGTAAGAATAGGTTCCTACAGGGACAAATTCATAGACCTGGTGATAAATTATCTAACTCTGAGCAATCAAAGATTTAATCCCTAATGTTATATCTTATTATATATTATATATATATATAATAAATATATATTCTATATATATATAATATTCTATTACATTTTATACATTAGGATTAATATTTATTGTCAGATTGATAATTTGACCACCAGTTCTATGAATTTGTCCCTGTTTTAAGGAACCCTACTCCTTCCTTTCGCGCCCAATTGTACACCCCTGAGCAATCAAATATTAATCCTAATGTATATATATATATATATATATATATATATATATATATATATATATATATATATATATATACATATATATATTCTATTATATATATATATATATATAGCATATTGTACATTAGGATTATATTTGATATGATTTGTTGCTCAGGGGTGTACAATATGGGCGCTGAAAGTAAGAGTAGGTTCCTACAGGGACAAATTCATAGACTGGTGATAAATTATCTAACTCTGAGCAATCAAATATATTAATCTAATGTATATATATATACTATATATATATATATATATATATAATATATAATATATTATCATTATACATTAGGATAATATTTGATTGCTCAGAGTTAGATAATTTATCACCAGTTCTATGAATTTGTCCCTGTAGGAACCTACTCTACTTTCAGCGCCCAATATTGTACACCCCTGAGCAATCAAATATTAATCCTAAGTATATATATATATATATAATATATATATATATACATATATATATATATATATATATATGTATGTATGTATGTATGTATGTATGTAGTATGTATGTATGTATGTATGTATGTATGTATGTATGTAACTACCGAGGAACACTAAGCCAATATCATGCTGGTATAGATGTCCGGGAAAACTCTAAATGACAGCCGATAAACTATCTCTCTATCTCTTCTTTGCCAATGTATAAATAAGCCCACTCCAGAAACCATATTGCAGTACAGTTTTGCTGTAGAACAACTACACTTTGTTGGTATCCAGCTCCAATAATTACACAATACAAAGATAATTATAAATTTTATTCTTTGTTTACAAAGAATTCAGTTTTTTCTTCGTTTCTCTAAATGTGTTTTCTATTTTAAACTTAGGGATTATCCGTTCTTTTCTTCCATATGCTTTATTTGTAGTTACGCCTTTTCCCTTTTATATACACGTACCTAAACTCACGCATTCCAAATTTCTTATTCGTATTCAGACAATTCATCTTTTCTTTCCTTGAATTTTCGTAGCTTTTTTTTCCTAAGATATTTTGACTGATTTTCTGGTCATTCATACATCATAATAAATAACATAGATTTTCTGAGTGAAAATTCCTGATAAAAAAAAATAAAAGATATGAGGAAAAAACGGCAAAAGTTTCAAATGAAGATGGATGGAAAATAGTATGTACGCGAATAGGGAATTTTTAGTATATAATAGCATTTCCGATTAAGGAATAAAATTAAAATCAACCAGAGACTTCTGAAATGTATAGACAGGATAAAACGGGTATCAAATAACTTTGCCAGATTGATATGAAAAGAAAAAAGTACAAATAATTTGAAGTAGCCAACAAATGACATTATGAAAACTGAAATAATATCTTGATGATATAGCGAATAGGAAAATTAAAGAAACAGAAGATGGATGAGGGAAGAGGTGAGATTACGATAAAGAATAAAGGATGAAATCAAGTGAGGTGATATGGTAAATGAAAGCACATTGGTATGAAATAAAAGTTAAACAATAATCCCTTTACTTAACGGTTAAAGAGTTTATCAATAAAGAAAAGAAAGTATCAGGGGACAGAATACAAATGAGAAGGGGAGAGTCAACCAAAGATAAGAGCAAACATGAAAGATTGGTATTGAGGGAATAAAGGGGAGCAAAACTATATCGGAAAAATGCAGAAAACTCTCCCTTGAAGGAGACGCGCGTGATGAGGAAAAATTAGAGATGAAACAGAACAAAAAATCACAAAGAGACTCCTTGACAGAGAAAGGAATTTCATATCTAAGTAAACTTTATTCCTGAAGATATGTATTATGGGGATGTAACTTAAGAAGAAATAGATCGAAGGAGCTAGGAACAAAAAAGACAAAACATAAATTTCAGGAAAGAAAATCAAGGAGAAAATGCATTTAAGACTACAGTAAATAAACTCATGATATTATAGGTAAATAAAACATAATTAATTATTGATAGAAAGTAATAAGGATTAAGCAGATATTTACACATTACAAAGCAATGGGAGCACTACATAAAAATAAGATGCATGCACAGATAGAACCATTAGATTAAGCAGTGAAATAAAGGCAAACGTAAAGCCTAGAAAGTCTGAAGAAATCAATATAATACATGAGGACGGACGGCAAAATTTTCGAATTGGTAATCAAAGAGTATAATAATGATATAAAAATTGGTTGGAAAAAAGATAAAAGAAAGCAGAAATTCACAATGATTGACGTATATCTCTAACAAATTGTGGCAACAATTAACATTTTTCTAGAGGCAAGAGAAAAAGATTTCGTCAAAAGAAAATAAAAGCAATTTATTACATTATAAGTGTTATTGGTTATAATTATGGCTTTAAAGTTATAGAAAATTAATGGAATACTCTTGGACTTTATAGTATTTTAAGGGAATCAAGTAACTTAGCAAGTAATGTGCATTATGTGTGTTACCAATTCTGACAGGGAAAATGGGATATTATGACTGGACTTGAAAACGCCTTGTGCTCTGTCTAGCCTTCTTGGCGGTTTCTCAAATTCGTTGCCTTGCAATATTTTCAAAACAAACTTCATCTCTTGCTGGTCATAATCTTTAATGTTACAGGCGACTGACAACAACAAAGTTTGTATATTTTTTTGCCTTCGTTAAAGACATTATCTGTGTAACTCATTATTAAAGCATTATAAACACCTGCGCACTGTGCCTGCATTTTTGCTCATACATTTTGGTTAGAGAGACTTGCATTATTCATAAATTACACTTTATTTTATAGCGTTGGTTTTTATCTGTTACTAGCTGACCAACCCAGCACTGTCCGGGAAAGCTCTAAATGACAACCAATAAACTCTCTCTCTATCTCTCTATCTCCCACTCTCCTTCTTCTTTCCTACCCACTATTCTTGCATTAAAGGGTCACTTGCCTGTTACGCCTTCTCCAATGCCTTCTATCAAAGGCATCATCCTCCACCAAACTCTTCACTCCATATCTTTATTCACTTTATCTCGCCATCTAATTCTCTGTCTCCCTCTCGTTCTTCTTCATCTAACAGGTTCGTTCCAAGCACTTCTCACTCCCTCCTTGTCATCTATCATCAACACATGCCCATACCACCTCAATCGTGGTTCTCTTATTATCTCTGTCATCTTTACTAATCTTGCCCTTCTTATTTCCAATCTCTCAAGCATTGATATTCCTATTATCCACCTCAGCATTCTCATCTTCTTCTCTCAAGCTTTACTTCCTTTCTACTTACTAGAGCCCATGTTTCCAATCCATTCATTAACACTGGTCTTATAACTGTGCTATAGATCTTGACTTTTAGCTTGATTTGAGTTTTCTTATCACATACTACTCCAGCCACCCCTCTCCATCTCCCTTATGCCGCTTTTATCCTACTGTCAACTTCAGGCTCACATCCTCCCTCTTGGCTTAAAGTAGATCCTAATTATTGAAACTTTTTCCACATGTTTTATAACTAAGCCTCTTCTTTCTGGCATTACTATTCTGCCTCTATCTTCCCTACTGCTCACCAAAACCTAGGCTTCATTCATATTTACCTTTAAGCCACCTGTCTCTAAACACTTATGCCACTATCCAACCCATCTCTGTAGCTCTTCCTCATTTTTGGCAGTAATCACCACATCATCAGTGCACAACTCCAACAGCTCTTCATTTCTGATCTCTTCCTTACCACATTAATGACCAGTACAAACAAAAATTGGCTTAATGCTGACCCTTGGTGTAATTCAACACTAACTTCAAAGTTTTCTATTTCCCCAATTGCTGTAGTTAATTTTGTGTACGTTCCTTGATATATCATCTCCACTGCCTATCCAACTTCTCTGAGATTTTCCTCCTCCTCAAACACCAAACATTACTTCCTTTGGGATTCTATCGTATGCTTTATCTAGGTCTATAAATGCGCAATGGAGCTCCAGGTTTCCCTCTATCCTCTTTTCCAGTAGCTGTCTTGCTATGAAGATGCGATTCTCTGTCCCTCTTACTCTCATGAATCCATAATGCGGTTTCTCTATCTTTACAACACTCTTAATCTCTGATCCAGTATCCTCTTAAAAACTTACAATCCATGGTCTGTTGGATTAATTCCCTGTAGTTACCACAATCCGTGATATATATATATATATATATATATATATATATATATATATATATATATATATATATATATATATATGTGTGTGTGTGTGTGTGTGTGTGTGTGTGTGTGTGTGTGTGTGTCGGTGTGTATGTATATGTATATATCATTTAAGTGTCACATGCCATTGAAACTTCCTAATTCTTAGCACAACAATCTATTCGTTAGCTATAATATTAATGCATTTCCATTCAATTTTCTCCTCGTCTTTATTATCAAACGGATCTTTCCTTCACAAAAACGAACAAGAAGAGAAAAAACGCGTTATCTGACCTCTGAAAATGTTAGTAGCATGGATCATCAGTAACTTGTGACAGGTGATTTTGTTTTTCCAGGAACATAGGTCATCATATTTGGTGCAGTTAACACTTTTCAGCTGCGAATAACAGACGGGGTTCATCAGTGCTCGGGATATTGAGCAAACCATATCTAACATTTTCTTTTTTGTTATTGTTTGTGTTGTAGGCGGAAAAACTATTGGTAGAAAATACTGGTGTCAATGATACTGTAACATACCTTTTAAAAGAGGAAAGCTGATTTATCCTAGTTATGAAAACTGACAGATGAAAGGATAAAGACTGTACAATGAAAATGGGATGATTGGTATCATAAGAGGAATATATTTGTTCGATGTCATTAAATTGATATTGTATATATTTTGCTGTAATTCTTCCAGTAGATACTAAAAATACTGAACAATTTAGAATTCAATACTAGTACCGAAGAAAGAAATCGAGCTGCTGCCAGATAAAGGAACTGCTGAACAAGATGCTAAGAACACAGGACTCCAAAACGTCAGTAATAAGGCAGCGGCCAACCTAGTGCATCCCCCTAAAGACATTTAATTAAAGACTGTTAATTTTGCAGATAATTAGGAATGGTCATAAACTAAAATGAGGAAGGTTATTGCTCCTACTGTAAAAATAATAAAAAAAGTTTCTTTAAATAAATAAAAAGAATGTATACAAGCTTCAGGTAAAATTTTCGTTAAAAAAAGTTGCAGTGATTCTCATCAGAATACTAGTGATGATGTATATTTGTTTCCTGCAGACCCTTTTATTTTACATAAAGTACCATTTCAGCTTTGTTCAATTTGTTTATTTTTGTTTAGGTCATTGACTCTTAAAGGCTAGACTTGGGTCTTTTGCCTCCCCACAACAGCATTTGTGTTTTGATAGATACATCACTCATGGAAGAATGTTTATTTCCGTGCTTGCTGATGATGGGGTGGTCGTTTGACCGCAAGAGTTGTGAGTTTTTTTGGTGTCGCCTCCCGCATCGTGCGTCAATGGTACCGTTTAAAGGATGTCTTGCACCTCTTGCTTCTGAAGGTAGACTCTTCAGTTTTGTATCTGAACATTCTTTTCCCCTTTTCTTTTGCTGACATCTGGGGAGGTGCTAACTCCTTTGCCACATTGTGGGCCCTGTGCTGTATCGGTGCCCACTGTATTTGTTGGTGGTACCCATTGTGCCAAATTCTACTGGACTCTACCGAGAGTCTTCTGTGGTGTTGCTACACCTTCATCTGTCCTTGTAGATTGATTAGCGTAAAGGTTGGATACAATAACTAACAAAAACTGTTTATAAAAGGAATACATGGAGAGAGAGAGAGAGAGAGAGAGAGAGAGAGAGAGAGAGAGAGAGAGAGAATATTCATCTCAATATAATTTTTTCTCAACATAACAGGTATGTATCTTCAAATATTCAATAGTATCAAATCCTACTCGATGTTCGAAAAATGCCAATGACACATAATGGTTTTGAGCAAAATAAGATTTTCACCATAAGGTTTCACAGACGTTTGAATTGAAAACATAATTTTTCTTTACATTTGGAGGTATATTTTGTCTGTCAGGCTACAAATGCACATAAATATTGCTATGGGCATCTTTCTGACACTTATGAATTTCATTTTCTATTCATAAAGTAAGGGAAATTATTGAGGGAGGTCTCACTAACTGAGGGAAATTTTGAGAATGAAGGAGAATTCGAAGTATGAGGAAAATCAAAAGAACTGAAGTAAGTGCTTCATGTAAGGAATAAAGAAAAGTGAATTCATGTTGTTTTCATAGCTTGGAAAGCTGTGAGACATTTTTGACTTAGCTTCTTTCCCATTGTTTCCCAACAACGTCTTGTAGATGGAAAGCATGTCAAATGTCATTTTAAGGATGTGTTAAGTGATTTATCACTTATCATCCCCTTGTCAATATCGATTACAGGCCTTTAGCCGATAACAACTCTGATTCCAAGAAGGGACAACTACACTTAACGGACTGCCTCCTGCTTTCTTCCTTTGTATTGTGTCCCGAGTCTAATTTCATGAAAGTCGTTAACAGAGAATTGCCCTTTAGCTCACTAGAATTCATATCTTCTCATGCCTGGTCCATCTGACCTGACCTCCTACCTGATTGACCTGACGCTTTCCCTCGCCCTTGTCGTCAATGTATCCAACACCTGCCACTCCACTCCTCACACCAGCATTCCCATCTACCAACCAAAAGCTCTCGACCCAATTAGCACCCAACTGTATCCTTTCTTTCCAGACCTCCTCTACCGGCGTTCAACAACCGTTTCAGGTACCTGCAAGGATAAGTGGCCGAGAGAAGGGACCTAAGGAGATCACCCCAATTTGGACAAGATATTTCTAGAACCTTCCAAACTTGACCTACCAAATTGCATTCAGCCCTAGCAAGTAATTGCAGTATCCCTCCCGTTAACAAGTGGTGTCACGTCCGATGAGAATGGACTCCGTTTAGAAGTCTGACCCACACCCCTCTTGAAGCTGTTACACCTGAAGTACCTGGGCGCTGCCTGATGAGGAGCGTCATCTCTTTGATTCCCTGGTGAGGACTTGCTTGTGATTGAAGCCCATCTACTGATTCTCTGGCTCTATCTGTGCATGTGTAATGATACATTACACATTACATAATATATAAGAGAGAAAGAGAAGAAGAGGAGTGAAGTGGTAGTAACAGTGCATTGTTGTTGGGTGATGGGCTGAAGTTGTCATTAGGTCAGCAGGCGCGATAGCCTAAACAACCAAGCGAGGTCAGTCATGTGATAGACATTGTCGGTTATCATATATTTTGCATTAGCATTTATCTTTATCGAAATGTAAGATAATGTTTCTATCAAGTTTGATGTGACTCTTCATTTGTTAGTTTTAAGCTCTCGATCCATATTTTCATACATCATATGTGATTTCTAAAATTAGTCGATTTTTTGCTTGCAATCCAGTGGCACATTTGCTTTGACAGTGTGCATAGTAATCATTAATGTTCCCTTGAAAGTAATTTGAGCAGTATCTGTAAAGGGTTATTCTATTTTCTGATCATAGTTGCTGTCCACACCTAGTCAATATTGTCA
>NC_087207.1:79887428-79889928 GCF_015104395.2 Macrobrachium nipponense
TGACAATATTGACTAGGTGTGGACAGCAACTATGATCAGAAAATAGAATAACCCTTTACAGATACTGCTCAAATTACTTTCAAGGGAACATTAATGATTACTATGCACACTGTCAAAGCAAATGAGCCACTGGATTGCAAGCAAAAAATCGACTAATTTTAGAAATCACATATGATGTATGAAATATGGTCGAGAGCTTAAAACTAACAAATGAAGAGTCACATCAAACTTGATAGAAACATTATCTACATTTCGATAAAGATAAATGCTAATGCAAAATATATGATAACCGACAATGTCTATCACATGACTGACCTCGCTTGGTTGTTTAGGCTATCGCGCCTGCTGACCTAATGACAACTTCAGCCCATCACCCAACAACAATGCACTGTTACTACCACTTCACTCCTCTTCTTCTCTTTCTCTCTTATATATTATGTAATGTGTAATGTATCATTACACATGCATAGATAGAGCCAGAGAATCAGTGGATGGGCTTCAATCACAAGCAAGTCCTCACCAGGGAATCAAAGAGATGGTGCTCCTCATCAGGCAGCACCCAGGTACTTCAGGTGTGACAGCTTCGAAAGGGGTGTGGGTCAGACTTCTAAACGGAGTCCATTCTCATCAAATGTGACGCCACTTGTTAACAGGAAGGATACCACGATTACTGGCCAGGGCTGAATGCACTTTGGTAGGTCAATTTCGGAAGACTCTAGAAATATCTTGTCCAAATTGTTGTGATCTTCTTAGGTCCCTTCTCTCGGCTGCTAATCCTTGCAGGTACCTGAAAATGTTAAACGCCGGCAGAGGAGGTGTGGAAAGAAAGGATACAATTGGGTGCTAATTGGGTCGAGAGCTTTTGGTCGGTAGACGGGAATGCAGGTCTAAGGAGTGAAGTGGCAGGTGTTGGATGCATTGACAACAAGGGCGAGGGAAAGCGTCAGGCCAACCAGGTAAGAGGTCAGGTTAGATGGACCAGACATGAGAAGATATGAATTCTAGTAAGCTAAAGTACAATTCTCCGATAACGACTTTCATGAAATTAGACTCGGGACACATTACAATGGAAGAAAGCAGGAGGCAATCCGTTAAGTGTTGTTGTCCCTTCTTGGGATCAGGGTTGTTATCGGCTAAAGGCCTGTAATCGATATTGACAAGGGGATGATAAGTGATAAATCACTTAACACGTCCTTAAAATGACATTTGACATGCTTTCCATCTACAAGGCGTTGCTGGGAAACAATGGGAAAGAAGCTAAGTCAAAAATGTCTCACAGCTTCCAAACTATCAAAACAACATGAATTCGCTTTTCTTTATTCCTTACATGAAACACTTACATCAGTTCTTTTGATTTTCCTCATACTTTGAATTCTCCTTCATTCTCAAAATTTCCCTCTGTTTGTGAGACTTCCCTCAATAATTTCCCTTAGGTTATGAATAGAAAATGAAATACATAAGTGTCAGAAAGATGCCCATAGCAATATTTATGTGCATTTGTAGCCTGACAGACAAAATATGCCTCCAGATTTAACGAAAAATTGTTTTCAATTCAAACGTCTGTGAAACCTTATGGTGAAAATCTTATTTTGTTCAAAACCATTATGTGTCATTGGCATTTTTCGAACATCGAGTAGGATTTGATACTATTGAATATTTGAAGATACATACCTGTTATGTTGAGAAAAAATTACAAATATTGAGATGAATATTTCTCTCTCTCTCTCTCTCTCTCTCTCTCTCTCTCTCTCTCTCTCTCTCTCTCTCTCTCCATGTATTCCTTTTATAAACAATTTTTGTTAGTTATTGTATCCAACCTTTACGCTAATCAATCTACAAGGACAGATGAAGGTGTAGCAACACCACAGAAGACTCTCGGTAGAGTCCAGTAGAATTTGGCACAATGGGTACCACCAACAAATACAGTGGGGACCGATACAGCGCAGGGCCCTACATTGTGGCAAAGGAGTTAGCACCTCCCCCAGATGTCCGCAAAAGAAAAGGGGAAAAGAATGTTACAGATACAAAGCTGAAGAGTCTACCTTGAGAAGCAAGAGGTGCAAGGCATCATTTAAAGCGGTACCATTGACGCACGATGCGGGAGGCGACACCAAAAAAACTCACAACTCTTGCAGTCAAACGACCACCCCATCATCAGCAAGCAAGGAAATAAACATTCTTCCATGAGTGATGTATCTATAAAAACACAAATGCTGTTGTGAGGAGGCAAAAGACCCAAGTCTAACCTTCCATAGTCAATAACCAAAGCAAAAATAAACAAATTGGACAAAGCTGAAATGGTACTTTATGTAAAATAAAAGGGTCTTCAAGAAACAAATATACATCATCACTAGTATTCTGATGAGAATCACCTCAACTTTTTTAATTCGAAAATTTTTTTTACCTGAGCTTGTATATATTCTTTTTATTTATTTAAAGAAAATGTTTTTATTATTTTTACAGTAGGAACAATAATCTTCCTCATTTTAGTTTATGACCA
>NC_087207.1:79894928-79897428 GCF_015104395.2 Macrobrachium nipponense
AGTTGGATATGCAGTGAGATGATATATCAAGGAACGTACACAAAATTAACAACAGCGGTTGGGGAAACAGAAAACTTTGAAGTTAGTGTTGAATTACACCAAGGGTCAGCATTAAGCCAATTTTTGTTTGTACTGATCATTAATGTGGTAAGGAAGAGATCAGAAATGAAGAGCTGTTGGAGTTGTGCACCGATGATGTGGTGATCACTGCCAAAAATGAGGAAGAGCTACAGAGATGGGTTGGATAGCGGCAGAAGTGTTTAGAGGCAGGTGGCTTAAAGGTGAATATGAATGAAACCTAGGTTTTGGTGAACAGTAGGGGGTAGATAGAGCAGAATAGTAATGCCAGAAAGAAGAGGCTTAGTTATAAAACATGTGGAAAAAGTTTCAATAATTAGGATCTACTTTAAGCCAAGAGGGAGGATGTGAGGCTGAAGTTGACAGTAGGATAAAAGCGGCATAAGGGAGATGGAGAGGGGTGGCGGGAGTAGTATGTGATAAGAAAACTCAAATCAAGCTAAAAGTCAAGATCTATAGCACAGTTATAAGACCAGTGTTAATGTATGGATTGGAAACATGGGCTCTAGTAAGTAGAAAGGAAATAAGAAGGGCAAGATTAGTAAAGATGACGGAGATAATAAGAGAACCACGATTGAAGTGGTATGGGCATGTGTTGATGATGGATGACATGGAGGGAGTGAGAAGTGCATGGAACGAACCTGTTAGATGAAGACGAACGAGAGGGAGACAGAGAATTAGATGGCGAGATAAAGTGAATAAAGATATGGAGTGAAGAGTTTGGTGGAGGATGATGCCTTTGATAGAAGGCAATGGAGAAGGCGTAACAGGCAACTGACCCTTTACTGCAAGAATAGTGGGGAGGAAAGAAGAAGGAGAGTGGGAGATAGAGAGAGAGTTATTGGTTGTAATTTAGAGCTTCCTGGACAGATGCTGGGTTGGTCAGCTAGTACAGATAAAAACCAACGCTGTAAAATAAAGTGTAATTTATGAATAATGCGAGTCTCTCTAACCAAAATGTATGAGCAAAAATGTAGGCACAGTGCGCACATGTTTATAATGCTTTAATAATGAGTTACACATATAATGTCTTTAACGAAAGCAAAAAAAAAAAAAAAAAAAAAAAATACAGACTTTCTTGTTGTCAGTCAAGTGTAACATTAAAGATTATGACCAGCAAGAGATGAAGTTTGTTTTGAAAATATTGCAAGGCAACGAATTTGAGAAACCGCCAAGAAGGCTAGACAGAGCATATTGCGTTTTCAAGTCCAGTCATAATACCTCATTTTTCCCTGTCAGAATTGGTAACACACACATGCACATTATTTGCTAAGTTACTTGATTGCCTTAAAATACTATAAAGTCCAAGAGTATTCCATTAATTTTGTTTATAACTTTAAAGCCATAATTATAATCAATAACACTTATAATGTAATAAATTGCTTTTATTTTCTTTTCACGAAATCTTTTTTTCTTGCCTCTAAAAAAATGTTAACTGTTGCCACAATTTGTTAGAGATATACATCAATGATTGTGAATTTCTGCTTTCTTTTATCTTTTTTTCAACCAATTTTTATATCATTATTATACTCTTTGATTACCAGTTCGAAAATCTTGCCGTCCTTCCTCATGTATTATATTGATTTCTTTAGACTTCTTAGGCTTTACGTTTGGCTTTATTTCACTGTTTAATCTAATGGTTCTATCTGTGCATGCATCTTATTTTTACGTAGTGCTCCCATAGCTTTGTAATGTGTAAATACCTGCTTCATCTTCATTACTTTCTATCAATAATTAATTATGTTTTCTTTACCTATAATATCATGCGTTTATTTACTGTTGTCTTAAATGCCTTTTTCTCCTTGATTTTCTTTCCTGAAATTTGGTGTTTTGTCTTTTTTGTTCCTAGCTTCTTCGATCTATTTATTTTAAGTTACATAACCCCATATCATATCTTCAGGAATAAAGTACTTCGGATATGAAATTCCTTCTCTGTCAAGGAGTATCTTTGTGATTTTTTGTTCGTTCATCTCTAATTTTTCCTCATCACGCACGTCTCCTTCAATGGAGAGTTTTCTGCATTTTTCCGATATAGTTTTGCTCCCCTTTATTCCCTCAATACCAATCTTTCATGTTTGCTCTTATCTCTGGTTGACTCTCCCCTTCTCCATCTGTATTCTGTCCCCCTGATACTTCTTTTTCTTTATTGATAAACTCTTTCCAACCGTAAGAAAGGGATATTCTGTAACTTTTATTTCATACCAATGTGCTTTCATTTACCATATCAACCCTCACTTGATTTCAGCCTTTATTTCTTTATCGGTAATCTCACTCTTCCTCATCCATCTTTGTTTTTTTTTTATTTTCCTATTGCTATATCATCAAGATATTTATTTTCAGTTTTCACAATGTCATTTGTTGGCTACATCAAATATTTGTACTTTTTTTCTTTTCATATCAATCTGGCAAAATTATTTGATCC
>NC_087207.1:79902428-79909928 GCF_015104395.2 Macrobrachium nipponense
TAAGTCAAGCAGCATATAAAAAGAGTTACCAACATACAAAGAAAGGACAAACACAACAAAACAAGTAAACCAAACAAGGGTAACCCTATTGCAAGTGCAGAGAAACCTCAGATGAATTTTAGCGAAGCATGCTATAGATGTGGTAATGGGGATCATTATAGCAATGATTGGGACAAGGGGCCTTGTGTTAGGTAAGGAGAGTAGTAACGTTGCAAACATGATACCTAACTTAACGATAGAATCTTCAGGCAAGGTACTCAAGAGTTACAACGACACACACATAGAAGTTATAGGTTCATCACAAGTAAAGTACAGTATAGTGCTCCGGAAATAGGTAAGTTATCATTGACAGTAGTTCAAGATAAGGGACAAATCTTATTGGGCCTAGATTGGTTAAGGTGAATAAAATCAAACTGGCCTTGTATTCAAAGGGCTAAAAGTGCAAAACAGGAGCATAACTAACTTCATTATATTATTATTTTTCAGCGCTCATATGCATATGTCATACGAATATTAAAAGACCATTTTTCTTATTCCACAGTAAGAGTCGAGTACAGCATACTGTATGCCACGGTGCCCTACCTACATTCAAGACTAACTGTGCAGTACATGCATTTGTTCATGTCACTGAAGTATGTCACTTAGGAGCTTTAAAGATACCTACCGAGGTTCATGATACAAATATCATTATTCAAATATTGAATAATTTGCAGAGAGCTGACTCTGCTGAATGTATATCTGAAATGTGCAATAGCATTGCTATTTTAAAATTAGTGATATAATTTTTGGTAATAATTTTAGACGATCGGTCACTCAAGCTAACATGTACAGATGAGATAATGACTGAATAAATTTGATTATTCATCAGAGATTTGTTATATAATCGTGTTTTTCCAAACAGTTCAGCCCAGCATAAAAGCAAAATTACTAAAATTTTCGTATAAATCATTGCTACCCAATAACAGAGCAGTTATACTGATTGAGCTTGAAACCCACTTAAAATCATATTTTGATTATAAAGGCAGAAATATTGTCGGTTCAGCTTTTGAGAGTAGTGAAGCTGCAACAAGTGCACTTGTTATTATGTGGAACTGGTAAAATCCATATTCCCACTAAAAGCGAGAAAGGTGATGCTCTGCACTGCACATTGAAGAAAGCAATTATAGGGCTAGAAAAATGGGTTTCACCGTGTTTTGCATTGTTACATCATAATGGTATCAATTGGATAGCAATGTCTTATTTTGCTAGCCCTCCACAACTGTCTATAGTGTATCACAACCCATTTCGGGTTCTCCTTGATGGAAATAATATTTTCAGAAAATTAAATTCATTATGCACCATTCAACTTTTTTCAAAAACTTCATGAGATAGAAGATGGTTTATTCTTGAAACATTCATATAAACTGTTGTTAAAAGCGTTATTCCCTTCCACCTTTGAGAATCAAATTGTTCATTTAGTTTTCCAAATATTCAGTGAGTACCACATTCATGCTTTATTAACTCTTGGAAAAAATCACTGTGTGCCTTTTTATTCAGAAGTTGCAGAATGTCATTTTTTTTTTTTTTACATTTGGTGGACAGTCATGAATGTAAAATCCCCACATAAAGGCCAGAGGTTCAATAATAAATCGCTACTCTAATAAGTTATGAAGGCCACAGTACAGTAAAAATTGCAAATGGCCTTCTACTAATATTTTATAGTAATTTGTTGTGAACACTATTTATGTAAAATATTTTTTTAATACAATGATAAACATGTTTGTACTTCGGTATATACTGGATTATAACTGTAAATAAACTGTTTTGGTCCAGTATTTTTTTAGATTAATCTTATAACTTGTGTTTCGAATTAGTATTATTTGGAATACACAAACTAGTGTAGACGAGAAAAATAAATAAATTACCTTATTACCTTAACTAGCAAATTGCAAATGGTCTATTTTAGGGACGTTTGAACTACATTTCTTTCGTTGGTAGCTTAGTCATTGAACGGGCCATCTATTTCAGTGGCCTCGGTGAAACCCAATTGGACACTCACCAATTATTCAATTCTCCCATGACCACAAATATTTGGGATCAGAAGCACTTTTCAGTGGTTGAGTCAGCAGTTTCAGCATACCCGATGACAGCACCTTCGACAAAAAATCACTTCCAAATTATGGTCGGCCTCAGCTAATTTATTGTGTTCAAAAATACACCCCCACCCCCCCAACAGTATGCCATCAAATTGTGAATAGCATGACTGAAAAAACTCATAGATACCTCATATTGGCTTTCAATATGGTGGAAATGACACCTATTGGTGTCATTCCCATAAATGAATTCCTCCTTGCAGGTGATGCCAGTTGTCCAAAGAATTGGAAAGACTGTAAAATACTATTTGAAGGTTCAGACTGTGCACCCAAAGGTGAATTTGCACTAGGCTTCACAGCAAGCTTTATAAGTCACCTCTGCCAGCATATGCCCACCTACCTTGGTGACGGATCGTGCTGCAGGCTGCACAGCACATTTTGCTTATTACACGACGTAAACTGAGTGCTGCGACCGGCAGCAGTATCTTCCTGACATCCATGATGAGCAGTGATGAGAAAGAATTTGCGTGTGTTCCCATTGTTCTAGTACAAATGTATGATCAAATGCACAATTGTGTTGAGGAAATGGACAAACGATTGGCTTCTACAGTGTACGAATCAAGGAAATTATGGAAGCATCTTCAACGAGCGTTCTGAAGAAAGGACTATTTTCGAAAATGCTTAAATAATGAAAGTGAGATATCATAGCAACGACAAATTATATAATTGGAAAATTAAGTGATAATTTTTCACTTAAAGGAAATGAAGATCATGTAACTGAATATTTCTTATAAAAGCAATTTTTATCTCACCTATCATGATCTCATTAGAATATTAGATATATAATGAAAAAAAACATTAATTGTTAATACTCTATATTCATATTGATGAATCATCACACTAAATGCCTTCTAAAAATTTTTTACCTTTATCATTTCCAATGATGAAGTTAACCCTTGAGTATTGTAGTCTTGCAAGAAATGAAGAGGCAAACCATGGCATCAGAGTTTGGGAACATAAATCATCTGTTTCAGCTTCTGTTTTATTTATTTATTTTTTTATTTTTTCTAATTCCCGTTCGGTTTTTTGCTCAAGTTTGTACTGGCCACGTAGCGTGAGGATTTTCTTCTTTATGTCTTCTGTTATTTTCTTGTTAATCAAAATAATTTCTTCTGTTTGATTCCATGGCGATATAGTAAAATACAGTACTCGATAACGAGAGCTTAAATAGTGAGGAGTAGTCGACAAGTGAGTCTGGGTCAAGCTTCAGCCATCAAACTTGGCTTGATTAGTTGGGTAGTGCGGCATGAGTTCTGGTGAGCAGTGAAATAGGTGAGACTAACAGGAATTTAGGAGGAGCTGGATGAGTCTTACATGTGCAGTGTGCGGTGAAGCATAGTGTAAAACTGCCTGAACATTAACGACTCATTGAAAAAAAAAAAAAGATTTTACTCGTGCAAGCTTAGGCAGTATTTCTGATAGCCTAAGCAGTTGACAACCATAAGAAGTGGGATAAAAGGGGCAGGCGGTAGGTGTGCAGGCCAGTTGCTCTCCAGACCAGCATCCTGTAATACTCTCTCTGTTGAGATGCCAAAGGGAGCTCTCACCAAGAAGACATGGAAAGGAGCCTTGAGAACTCCAGGAGCCCTGCTAGCTGGAGTGCCCCTTACATGAAGCTTCCTTCAGGATCCCTGGTAGCTGCTGGTGCTACAGAGACCCCTTCAGGCACCGTTGATGCTGTGGTGCTTCACCTTCAAGAAGAGGAGCTGGCCATGGAGAGCGACCAGAGGAGAAGGAGGAGAGGACCTCCCTGGTGTTTGGAGAGTGACCGGCAGCCTGAGTACAGGGTGACAGGGCCAAAAGAAGAATCCCTCGTCATACTTTTGGAGGAAAACGAGAGCTTGTTGGCAAGTGGCTGGAGAAGGAGGCAGAATTTATTTACAAGGGCCTGGCTGCCTACAAAGACACGGTCAAGGTCTGGAGGGCCTTTGAAGAGAAGGGCCAGTCACTTGTTCATGCTGTGAGTGGGCGTGAACTACAGAAATGGTTTACGTCCCTTAGGAGCCGTTCTCAGCAGCTTACGGCAGAGAAAATGGCCAGGTAGATGGCTGATGCACTAAGAGAAGTAGATCTTCAACTCAACATCTTCCACCTTCTCCCGCCCCACATGTATCAAAGTAAGCCAAAGATGTTAGGACTTCCGATGGTATGTCTTATTTGATTTTGTTTCGATGCTTAATTATTACTAAATATAAAGTTATTACACAGTTTCCATTTATTCAAAGTACATTTGTTTGCATTTTCTATTTCATGTTCCTCCTATTTTTACAATCTGCTCATGCTGCTTCCACCCACCCTCCCCAAGCTCGGGACCTGCCTCTTGTTGTGTACTCCTGCAGCGACGCCAACTCCCTTGACCGACGACAAGGTGTCTCCATTTTATGAGCCAGGCATTAAGACTAGGAAAACGCAGGTTTCCGAGCTATTGGACATGGCGTTCAACAAGGTACAGGCCCTCTGGGAAGATTTGTGGGCCTCTATCCAGCCAACTCAACTGCAGGGGTGGTGCCAAGCACCTAAGGGTGCCACTGAAGATCGAAGTCCTCTCCACCATTCACTGCTTTGTTAAAGCCTCTAAAGAGGGCGTCATGAGGCCATCGTGGAGCCTGGTACATACAGCTGACAAAAGTGCCAGGGGATAGCCCGGCACCTACGGTGCCTGTAACCTCCTGCACATTCAGGCAGTTATGACATGCACCTGACACCACACCAGCTGGCGAGGCTGCAGGCACAGTTTGCGAGGCCCTTAGAGGATGTGTATAGTACTTATATTTATTGTATGCTTTTTGTCACGTATTATTGTATGAGTGGCTGTATATATTTCTTATATTTATATGTATGTTTGTGTTTTAGACTAAATAAATATATATTTGCAATAGCATGTGTGGCTCTATCCTCTTACTAATTAGTAAGTATTAATGAGAATATATTATAGAATTGAAAAATTTTAATTTTATTAAATTAACTAGAACAAATATAAATACACAAAAACACTAAGAAAAATGAACCTGAAAAGTCTATCTATGTATACATTACTAAATTATACATAAGTCCAAAATATTATATGTAACATATGGGAAAAAAATACAACAGACAAAAGAATAAGCGTCGTATGCAATGTAACAAATATCGAAGAGAAGTAATTTAAAAAAATTAGAATTTTACTATCAGAAAAGAATCTATGGTAAGTAATAACTACAACACATACAAGTATATAAATATTAAGTAAATAATGTAATTCGAACTAAATGCATGAACAAATATTTAAGTAGATATAGTGAGTTAAACAATAAAGTATACAGGAAAGTAACTAAATCATGTTCTCCTGCAAATGCACTGATCCTTCAGCCAATGAAAAATATTCTTTCAGCATGCTCCGTTGTTCCTTTGTATCCCTGGTTGCAGTGTTACCGGTCACGGTTGGAAGGGCTGCTCCTAAGGTCAGGTCACTCCTCCAGCTACCAGGTATGACGGTATGTGTGACGTGTTTCTGATCTTCTCCTTGGCTGCGTGCATTTTTTTTTTATCATAACATTATGCAGACCACATGTGGCTGACACTAACGTCTTTACACGGTCAGGCTTCAGGCATTCTGATGTCTGGATGTTCTTAAGGGTTTTACGTGTCTGTAGCCCGCAGTTTATTGGCGCTGAAATTAAAACTATTTATGATATTGCATTGAAACTGAAATACCCAAGGACTTTTGTAGATGTGGCATGGAAAAGAACTAGAAAAACATTTTATTCAACTAATGACAAACTTTAATTTAGTAAGTATAGCATTCTAAAATTACCCTATGATGAAAGGTTTTAGATATTCCTAGAATTTTAAAGCTTTTTACCATAAATGTAGTTTTCAGTAATATTAATGTCAAGAGTTTAGTAATCAAAAATTTTCCTAAAGATCTTCCAGGCTGCATATATGAAATTCCTTGCAAAAAGTGTGATAAAGTCTGTAACGGACAGACCGGTAAATCTCTTTCACAAAGTCTCAAACAGCACCAATATTCTGTGAGAACTGGGCAAATATCGAATGCATTATTCGTACATATGAGAGATTTAAATCATCCTATTAACTGGAGTCAATTAAGAGCCCTAATCCCATGCAATGACACAGTTAAAAGGAATATAATTGAATCTTATTTCATCAAATCAAATAATAGAAATGTTGTGAATTTAAGTCTTGGTTTTGGTCTGGTAAAACTACTTTTATAATAATAATAATAATAATAAGTCTTGGTTTACTTAAACTTGATGCTTTCATAATGAAAAAAGTTGTAGGTAAATATAAGCAACAAAAGTAATATATCAGTGTTTACATATTTTGGACTGTAAAGATACTTTGTAATTTCGGTTAGGGTCAAATCTGTTTAGGTTTGTGACCGTGTGATATCCGATAATCTGGATTATCTCTTTTAATTTTTACCTTTTTGACAATTAACCATCTGGTACTCTTGATCTTGTTGTGTACCTGAGGCCTTTCTCTCCAATTGTAGTTTCATTAGCTCCTTGACAATGTCTTAGTAAAGACGAAAGCGCTTGGATTTCTGACTATCATTTTCCTGTTGTATCGCTTATTTAATGAAGTCACGTGCTTCTACTGTGATTTTTCAAGCACACACATATATATATATATATATATATATATATATATATATATATATATATATATATATATATATATATATATATATATATATATATATAATATATATATATATACATACATACTTACAAAATTATATATCACCTGTATTCACTAAACAGGATACGAAATTCAGTGTGTGAAATTATACTGCAACCTGAAACAACAAAAATACATGAATACGTCAAAAATACTATCAATAAATTTTTTAAGGGAACAGAAGAAGCCCTAAGGTAAACAACTTTGTTGCTGCTCCTGCTCATTTTTGCAGTTTCACCGAGAAAATGTTGTGATGGATGGTGAATATAGCCGTTAGTGCTGAAGTAAGCATAGTGAATGTGTTTTAAGTGACAGTGGCAGTTATAAACATTGAAAACTTCGTTAAGTTCTCTTACTTAAGGTGGTGGTCGCTCCCCCCTCCCCCATAGCATTGCCTACGGAGGGGGGGAAGCTGCGCTAGACGGTGGCAATAGTGCTGCCATCTATTGAGTCTTTCAGTGACTAGTGTCAGTGTAACAGTATGAATTCATACACAACACCGTTAAGTAGAAAGGACACCTTTGGACTGCAGTTTTCTGCATACCCTTCTATGGATGTTGTTAGTAGAATGTTATCTTCAAACATGAAATTGGTTCATAACTTGATTATAGGAGTTCATTTTATAAATAAGAATAGGGTAATTGTTAAAGTAGTACCAAATGTGTAAAATGATCTCGTGGAAAAT
>NC_087207.1:79914928-79932428 GCF_015104395.2 Macrobrachium nipponense
TATTCGATCGTTTTTTAACTTTAAAGATCGCCTTCAGCCCTTCATGAGATCCAACGTTATTTATAAATTCACATGTCCTGGATGTCCGGGACTCTTACGTTGGATCGACTCGGAGGTTGCTGAGGGTCAGATATTGTAGCCATTTGGGCTTTAGCTTCCGTACAGGTCAAAGGATAAAACAACCAGAATTTTCCAATATCAGAAACCACTCAATAATATGCAAGACTGAAATTAAAAAAGAACATTTTACAATAATTGATTATGTAAAAACATCCTGACCAACTACAACGCTTGAGTCGTTATATTAAAAATACTGGTGCCCTCATTAAACGGTAATTTGTCCTCGTCACCTCTGTACCTGGCATAGTTGTCGTCGCTTCTCTCTGCCAACTGTAACTCATTCCATCTTCACCTCTGATCATGGACGATTGGTGTTTTTAGTATCGTCTCTTTTTATTTACTGCTCATTTTAATCTTTTTTAGACTTATTTTTGAAAATTGTGAATTCCTTTTAACTTTATATGATTTTAATATGTCTTTGTATTTTATTCACAGACTGATGATGCACACAGTTGTGCGAAACGTCTCATAGTAATAAACTTGGCCTTTTAAAATATAGTATCATGGACTCCTTCTGGACTTTTTATAATTGAATGCTGAAGCACTATATATATCTATCTATATATATATATCTATATATATAGATATATATATATATATATATATATATATATATATATATAGATATATATAGATATATATAGATATATATAGATATATATAGATTATATATATAGATCTATATAGATATATTAGATATATATAGATCTATATAGATCTATATATATATATATATATATATATATATATATATATATATATATATATATATATAGATATATATAGATATATGATATATAGATCTATATATACTATATATATATATATATATATCTATATATATATATTATATATATATATATAGATATAGTCTATATATATCTATATATATCATATATATCTATATATATATATATATATATATATATATATATATATATATATATATATATATATATATATATATATATATATATATGTGTGTGTGTGTGTGTGTGTGTGTGTGTGTGTGTATGTATGTATGTATATATATATCATTTGGTCTATTGCAGGTCTATTGTGTATTCCTGAAAGGTTTTAGGCTCTAAGAAAAAGCAAGGTATCTGGGGGAAGATGGACAGTCTTTATTTTTTTGCAAAGTATTGGCGAATATGGTCTGTTTCTCACCTGGGGTGTCAGGGTGAAATGCTCATGCAGAATTCTTTTTACATGAAACTTTACTTATTACTAGCCATAGATTCGTGACCAATATGAAATAATTTACTTAACACATCATTGATAGCAGGTTTCCAATTTACTTTGTCAGAGAATTGAGTAGCATGAGCAGTCAGTAAGGCATGCAGGTGAACTGCCTGATTGCTCCTGAAAAGTTTTCTCACTCTGTTAATTCTCATAATTTCACTTATTCAAGTTTTATAATATCAGCCATTCTTGTAAGGTGGTGAACATTAAAGCGTCCTGCAATAAAATTGTAGCCTACAGATATTGCATAGGAAAGTACCTGAGTTTTTTAAGATTTCCTTTGGAGTCTATTAAATGTTATGAATGGTTAGAATTGTTCTCTCAAGAATAATATTAACTCTAATTGATTCCACCTCTGCCTACAGACAATTTTGTTAATGAGTGAAGAATGATTTTTATATTAATATTATGAGCCTACTGGACATAGAGACTGAAGTGTTTGATATACTTATTACCTCCAGTAGGAAAAATGTGTTTATATTTAAGGTTTGTTGCAAGAGAATATTATGGTGGTTAAGAGAAGTTTGCCACTTTAACATATCAACTTTAGTAATAGTTCTACGAATATTCCATTGAATTATTTTCAGCAGGTCGCAGTTCTCAATTATAAGGGGGATTATGGTATGATTAAGGGTCAATTCTAGAATCACTGTCTGTCTGTTTTTATGAAGGTATGCTAGTAGACAGAGAACCTTAGAAGATATTCCTGATGTTCCTGTCCTTTATAAAGAATTTTAGCAACTGCGCCACAAGCAGAGATAACATTTCACATTATATTAAAAAGCAGCTCCTTACTGAAAGACCAGGACAATGTGTGGGAACTGGTGCTGAAATTCATAGTGACCCATTAGTAGGTGAGGACATTTCATTGAGTTGGATGATGAGGAGATACAAGATTGTAAGGTCTGGAGGAAGAAGTAGTTTCCAAAGAGCAAAAGTGATTAGGAGGAGGTGGGGAAAGGAAGGTGGTGATGGGAAGCTTGTGTGAGATAAGGGGGGCAGCCTGAGTAGTAGGAGTCCCTATTATCTTGGGTGTCTAGGCGGCCTCTGTGGCTTGGTTGTGGAATGCGATAAAGATACGGCAGGAGGGGTTGCAACTAAAGTGCCAAAATCACATGAGTTCACTTTGTAGCCCCACAAGGTATCCGATATGTTATTTCAAATTTGATTGTGGTTGTTAAAAGATTTCGTCTCATGTGTTCTAAAGGCTACAACAGTGTGATGGGAAGTTTTCACAAAGCCAGTCAAGAAGGATACTTTTCATTAATCTCTTTATAAGGGAAGTGCCAGTAATCTGTTGCATCATTAGTCCTTACCATTTAGGGGTTACATAAACCACCATAGTATTGCTTTAGTCAAGGACGAGAGAGAGAGAGAGAAGAGAGAGAGAGAGAGAGAGAGAGAGAGAGAGAGAGAGAGAGAGAGAGAGAGGAAAGGAAAAACATTCTATGTTATACATTCAGGCAAGTCCCCTTCAGACGGTTTGGGATGTCAGTTGCACCGAGAAGGAAGATTGTCCATATCTATGTAACCAAATGACACTTCCAAGGTCAATGCAAACACTTGTTCTCCCATCATGATTGAGATGTCAACATGTCTGTTTCATCAATTTAGTCTAAGCCTCTGTCTCGAAGGGCAATTCACAAGTTACATAAGGCTATATTTATGGTTCTACCTTCCACACCTTCCATTATCTTCACTTACTTTATATTTTATTATTATTGTATGTCAAGTTGAGTTAAGGCAACATTTCCTTCTTTTGTTTATAATATTTCAAACAAATACACTGTATTGCTGTTTGATTATCCTTTTTAAACTTTGCCCTGCTTTCAATTGTTTCCTTAATAAAATGAAATAGAATCTGATGATTCAACTCGAATCATGACTAAATGGAACACAAACTAGCTAGACATACTTTTCATCATGACAATAATCTGTATCCGTGCAGGGAACACCCTATCCATGAAGGTGGTGAAAATCAGGCCGGTGGATGGCAGCAATTGCAGGTTCCATAGGTTTCGAATCCGGTACATTGTTTCTGCTGATGGTCAAAGTGCTGACAACTGAACATGCAAAGGCTCAAGGGGTCAAAGTGCTGACACCTGAAACAATGCAAAGGCTCAAGGTTGTAATCTGTCACGGTGAAGGGTTAATTCTATATGGTAACTGTAAATTCACCCCCTAAATTTAAACTGAAGAGGGGAAGAAGAACGTGAACGTAAACAGACGTGCCCTTTTTGAGCTTCGCTTATTTCTTTGTATTCTCGATGACCGCCCTAAGTTAACTTAGAGGCATCAGCTTGGACAAGGTGTAAATATTTTGTATCTACGTACATTAGGGATAAAAAAAGTGTCAGTGCTAGTTTTGAGAAACGTAGCATTATTAGCATTTTACATCCCTGAGGTGACGGCCGAGTTTCCACCATGCCTAAGGCGGTCACGTGATTGTTACATCATTGTCGCGACATCAGTGACGTAAGCTGGGTTCTTTGAAAGCAGTGCGGAGACAGGACTCTGTAGGATTACTGTTTTTTTTTTTTAACCTCAAATAAAACATAGTGTTAATTATGGTAGTTTTTGAGATATTGAAGGTTGATCACAATACATCATCAGATTTCAGCAGTTAAATGGAAACAAGGTTGTTATGAAGTTCAGTAACAATACAGTGTTTCAGTCCTTCTGTGATCGTTACAACAACAAAAATTTCAATTATGAGATGGAAGGACACTGCGTGTGCTTAATTTTTGTAAGATATATGCTCCTTTCGACATGGATAACTCTATTCTAGAAAATGTTCTGGGAAGGTTTGGCCGGGTATAAAGAATTGGCTAAATAGATTTATATAAGGTAAAGCAGAAGGTCTTCTAAATGGTATCAGGAAAGGAAGAATGAAACTGAAGTGTAATATCCCTTCATCAATGAATATTCAAGGACAAAACATTCTGTTTATTTACAGTGGCCAAAATAAAATTTGTTATGAATGTGGGAGGGATAAGCATATGGCAGTTAGTTGTACCTACATAAAAAAGGACCGAATCAACGGGGCCTCACTATTTAACAAAACTACCGAAAAGACCGAAAGAACCCACAAAACAACCGGAACTATCTAAACTATATTTGTTTTATAATCGTAAACTTGTTTAGTTACTGTGAATATTTGTTTTATAATTGCAAACTTGTTTAAACAGGGCACTTGAAGATGATAAGGGCAATTTAATTACTGGCATGTGTCACACAAGTTAGACAAGGATAAGAACTTTTTTGTAATATAGTCTAGTGTATAATTATATTAGACCATTATGGTATGAAACAATAAAAAATACATTTCTAAACTATTAACATAACAATTTAACATAATAATATTTGCATACCTGGATAGAGACTTCACAAAGCTGAAATAACCATCTTCAGCTGAACACATAAAGGACAGTAAAATTTTGACCGAGAACCCTTACTCCACTCTTTCAGGAGACTTTTATCCATTAGTACACAATTTGTATGAATCAATAAGTCACAGTCTAAGCACTGTATAACATTTGCATTATCACACTCCAGACAGCAAACCACACAGGGATACTTTGGCAGAGTGGCAAACTTGACTTTCTTATGCTTTGGCATTTTGATAATTTGTACAACAGCCAAGAGACAACTGATAGAACCTGATTCTGAACCTTTTCAGCCTTTTTATGCTGATGTGAGGGCACATGAACAACCTCTGCCCAGGTAATTACAGGTAAAGTGTGAAGAAGCCCTGCTATCAAATTACTAAAATTGATAGTTTTGAAAATGGGCTGCTAACAGGGAAGCGTGAGGAAACCAAGGGTGCCATGGATCCATATCAATAACTATAATAATAATATAATTATTATTTAAGAAGTCCAACAAGATACTCTACTTCATTAATCTACATTGGCATGGTAGCCTACTTAGCTGATTGCTGAAACTAGCGGCCACCATACATACAATAGAAAATAAATGCCAGTCGATGTCACGTTTAATTACTGTTTAATCAAGTTTACAATTATAAAACAAACATATCTAGGGTCGTTACGGATGTTTCGTGGGCCGTTTCGGTCTTTTTGGTCGTTTTGGTAAATAGTAAGACCGAATCAACGTATTCAGCACCTCAGATTTTGCATTCAGAGGAGAAGCAAAAAGGCAATGGAACATGAAAATGAGGAAGGGATGAATATGGATGAGACTCAGAGTTCAGATCAAGGAATGTTAATGTGGCTACAATTAAAACAGATAATATGGTTAATGAAAGTATTGATAACTAGTATGAACATTGTGCAGACGAAGAGAATAACAGGCTAGGTCAAAGCCAAAGCCAAGAAGGACTCAGGGTGATAGAGGTTGTAGGTGAGATACACCAGCAAACTGTAGGAAACACTGTTGAATTTGGGGAAAATGACAACATTTGAACATTTTATTGATGATGTTTCCGAGTGCAGTTCTGATACCAAGAATGCTAACTGTTCAGATGATGAATCTAATGACGACCCTTTATATAGCGAAATGGAAGGTATACCTGGAAATAACGTTGGTGAGCAAACCGAGTTAAATGAATGATCGGTCACAATGAAGCAGAGAGGAAAACTTAAGTTGAAAAAGATCAAGAACCGAGGGCCAGATAATGCGAAAAAGAGAAAAATAGTACAATAGAGTTAGTGTGTTGGGTTCTATAAAGTTTCCTTTTTGGTCACATTTGTAGCTTACATTGTTATCTTAGCCATGACACTGATTGTTGCTACAATTAATATTAATGGTCTGCATGAAGAAAGCAAGCAGAGGAAACTCATAATGATGGCTTATTACTATAAATTAAATATAATAATGTTACAAGACCATAAGTTTAAAATTTTGATGAGTTAAATTATGTTAAAAAATATTATGAAATATCTATAAATTAAACAATTTGTTTAAAAGGTGTAGCAATTTTAATTACTAGACGATTATCACCTTTGAAGGTAATTCGCCAAGGAGAACACGATGAAGGTAGAGTATTGAGTTTGAGAGTGGGCATTGGCGAACAGATACTCTTTTTATTGAATGTGTACGTATGCTCCATCTGGCACTAGTAGAAAAATGGAAAGTGAAGAGTTTTTTGACAACCTGCATTATTGTAAGGATATGTGAGGGAGATTTCAACTCTGTAACAAGCCTAAGGGATATAAGCACAAGGGATGAAAAATTAATCTCTAAGACATTTATTAACTTATGTAAGGGAATTGGTTTGAAGGATGTATCAGATATAAATTTGAACAAAAGAATATGTAATAAATACATTTTAGAATTACATAATCTGTAAATAAAAACCCATGACCTGAGGTCATTGGCATTAGGAGGGTTCTACGTGACCAAGGCAGATCTAGATTACGCTATGCGATGTCTGCAGTAGCCTGGTTTAGGTTTGTTTTGATATGTCATCATGTTGTATATTGTCAACCTTTTACAAACACCTTCCATGGGAAGCGGTTGACCTGTTAACCTACGCCGAAACTTGTAATTTCCGAGCCGGCGGACTACGTATGTTTTTATGTGAATCGCTGAGATAGCTAATGTTTCGCTATTGACGTGATGCTCTAAGAGGGCAGTTCATTCCTATCGATCAAACGTAACGGTCTCACGACCGAACTGTCTCTCTTGTTATGGAGTTACAGAATAAAGTTTGTTGTACTATTTTACAACTTATTCCATTTGAATCATCTCCTTTAATTTAAGAAGAACCACTCTACTAGATATCACATTGGAGAAAGAAGGAACCAGAAATACTTACGAATGACAGTCGTAAGGAAAAACAAACAGTCTTTCGCAAAAGCGAAAAGACTAAAATTTGGTGGCAGCTATTGACGAAGAATAAGATTAACAAGACCCATATCAGCCGACCGAAGAACTGCAATAACCAACTTCCACCTATAAATCAATACTAAACAGAGGAAACGGGATCTTCAATCAACGCAACATTTTATGAAGACGAAGATATGTCCTTCATCGAGAAGAATACAAGCATCAACATCGACGATTGAGTGATTGTTGTCACTATCTTCCGAGAATCAACACCGGACGCAGTCTCTAGCAGCATCGACATCAACAGAAAGAAGAAAACACATAAAGAAAACAACGCGCGATCACTAGCAAGGACGCAAAGAGTAGGCCAAGAGGAAGCAACGCGAGGAAGGAGGCTGTGACGTCATCAATCTTGGACTTCTTCATGCAACGTGAGGCAGAGAGGAGACCGTGACGTCATCACGACTTCCGACACGAAGACGACAGGAAACTGTGACGTCATCCCATGTCAACAATCCTTCAGCATATAACCCAGAGCTAAGTGCAATTTTATCTATTCCAGGTTTTTCTCAGCGAAGTGTTGTTCATCAGGAGTCGATCGTCCAGTATTCTGGGGGTGAGTTGTTCGCCATCTTAATCTTCATTCATTACAGAATCAATCTTCAACTACGAGTTCTCGCCGCAGACTATATTTTTTTTTCTCGTTGTTGCTAATCGTTTCTTGCAGGAATTCTCCGTATAATATCTTTATCAAATTATCTGTATTTCCTGTATCTTTTTTGGGGGATTTTCTATTACTTACAACACATTTATACAGTATATTGCATATGCGTTTACGTAGTGGTCGAGTGTACTCTTATAGATATTTTGATAGGACCGCAAGGAATAGGAGTGATAAGAAAAAAAGTAAAAGTGAACATGGCAACTACTCCGGCTGGCAACCCGAATGTGGTGACTCTCGTGAGCTCGAGGTCAGCAATTGTCCCTTTTCAAGGTCGGGTCAATGGGTTCCTGCCTCAAAATGTTGAGGCAGGATATCATCTGTAGACGCTCATTTACATGCAAAAAGCATCAAAGACCCGCTGTACAATTACAGGAAGCCAAAAGCTTCATAGACTTTGCTAAAGGAGACGCCAAAGTGACATATCTAAGGGTGTTTCTTTCCAAGAGGCGACTACATGGGACGAGTTCAAAATCAGATTACGTGCCGTGTATGGGGGTGAAGAGGCCTTAGATGTAGTATTGGCATTGAGAAATATCCTTAACCAAGCCTCCATGACTCAGCTTAATGTTGTCGAGCGGGCGGCGCTAATTGCCGACCGGCATAAACGAATATCAAGTTAGTTTAAGTAACTCCGGGTGGGTTACGAGTGCCAGAATCACCGTGAAAAGATTTTATCCGTCTAATTTACCTCACGAGCATTACAGCAATGTTGCCTGAAGCCTTTAGTGCGGTGTTTTGACAAAAAATTGCAGCCCAGCAGTACGGAATTAGATGTGTATAAACAAATCAAAAAACACATGTCTGAAATGTACCGACCTAGATCCTTCGCTCACTCAAGTTTTGCTGAAAAAAATGAGAATAAGCCACAACAAGTAAACGTGGTACATAATAATAATCAAGTTGCAGGGATGGTTTGTTATAACTATAAACGACCAGGTCACATGATTTCAGACTGTCGGACTCGTTTTTGTTCAATACATAATAGTTCCACTCATTCATATAATCGTTGCTACTCGCGGAATCACAGCAGAATCCTACAAACACGCAAACAGTTGCCAGTGCAAATAAAAAGAAGGGTCCTCAGTACTATAAAAAGAAACAAGCAAACGGCAATGCTGCTCAACAGCAGAAACAAACAAATCGTGCTTCAGGTACCTCTGTTCCTGGGCCGTCTAGCCAGAACTTGCAAGGTCAAGCGAATTTTCAAGGTGTGCTAAACAAAGCAAATACCATGTAGTTCGCTCCAAGGGGGGAGAGGACGACGATGTTGGGTCATCAATATCAACATCTTTTGTATCAAATAATCAGTTTAATCATTTATCAGATCATTGTGAGGCAATCGATTTTCCTATGAAACACACGGCCGAATCCTAAAAATCGGTGCAGGTTCCCGTAGATTTGCAACAAATTCATGCAATTATTAGTCAAGACGAGTTACGACCAACCTTACATGCAGTAATTTGGACCATAGTCATTACTTTGTTCTTGATTCTGGTAGTCCACGTAATATCATGGATTTAAGGACTCATCATTTACTCTTTTCAAACTTCCCTAAAGAGAAGTCCGGAATAAGACTCTCGGCATAGGAAATAATGAATTAAATGTGGTAGGAGTAATCATGTTCAGTACAAGGTCGGTAAGCGCACGTTTTCCGATACCTTTATCGTTGTACAAAACAATAATATGTATCCCGCAGTAATTATCGGATACCCGTCTATGGGCACTCAAAATATTATCTTAGTACCTGCAAAACACGGCGTGTATATCAAAGGAAATTCTATAAGTCTTCTAATACCCTAAAATCAGTTTTAGATAATAAGGAGACAGACAGAGTAGTCACCCTTATATCGAAGAACCAATCACTTGTCTCATGAACCAAGAATAATACATGCGACCCAACAGAACTCTCGCTCGCCCGTAATATCAGCTTGCATGCAAAACTCTCGAGCCGAACGTAACTTCGAACATATTAGTGCGTGTAAAGAAAACCTGCCAGGATCTGAAATGGTTAATCCTTTCCGACACTCTGAAAACACACGGATTATCCGTCACACAAGCCATTTATACAGTCGGCTCACAACAACAATGTCACATCGAAGTCTGTAATTTGAATACCACTTTAGTTATCCACAAAAATCAACATGTCTTGGATGCGGAAGTTTATAAACATTGCATCCTTACCGTAGCTGAGATAAATCACGCTCAATCAGTTGCGGATGAATCCCTTTTGCAATCTATAAAGAACAAAATCAATAAGGACATTCAAGAAGAAGAAATTCAGCAGAAATTTTTGAATCTTTTAAACTGAATATTATGATGTTTTTTCCACTACGGATGGAACCTTAGGAAAAACGGATGTCATCGAGCATCAAATAAGGCTCAAGGACAAACAGAAAGTAATCTATGTACCTTCGTACCGACTTCCTATGAAATTTCAGAATGAGATAACTGAGGAAGTAGGTAAAATGCTAAAAGAAGGAGTCATTAGGAAATCAAAACAGCCCTTATAATTTTCCGTAGTAGTAGTACCGAAAAAAGATCGAACTTGGCGGATATGCATCGATTTTCGTCGCTTAAATGAAGAAACAATCCCTGACCGATTCCCAGTACCATGTACTGACGATATCCTATCTCTACTAGGTCAGAACAAATATTTCACCAGCTTGGACCTACTAAAAGGCTTTCATCAGATTCCGTTGGAAGAAGAGAGTATCCCATACACTGCCTTCAGCACAGCCAGGGGACATTATGAATTTTTGCGTATGCCTTTTGGTTTACGTTGTGCTCCTATAACTTTTACTAGAATGATAAACATTGTGTTTGGAGACTTGTTAGGAGATATCCTACATGCCTACATGGACGACCTAGTAATCTTTTTACAATACTTAGAAGAACATCTACGTAAATTAGAGTTAGTGCTACAAAGACTAAGGCAGCATAATTTAAGGGTAAAGATAAGTAAGTGTGAATTTTTTTTAAACAGAACTAGTCTATTTAGGTTTCACGGTGTCTAGTGAAGGTCTTAAAGTAGTCCATGATAAGGTATCGGCTATCCGTAACTTTTACGATACCTACTAACGTCAAGGGAATACAGCAATTTTTAGGCTGTACGAGGGATTTATAGGAGGTTTCATTAGGACTACTCCATCATAGCCGTCCCTAACCGATCTTATTAAAAAGGGCGTAGATTTCATATGGTCTGAAAAATCATCAACAGGCGTTCGATAAATTGAAAGATGAACTGTGTAGTTCTCCTATCTTGAAATTTCCTGACTTCGGTAAGGAATTCTTTATAGCAACAGACGCCTCAGACCTAGGAGTAGGTGGGGTATTGCTTCAACAATATGATAAACAGTTTTTCCCTATAGCTTTTTATTCACGTAAACTGAGACCTTCCGAAAGTAAATATGCAGTAATAGACAAGGAAGGGCTCGCTATTGTTAATTCATCGTGCATTTAAAATTTATAATATACGGTTATCCCGTCAAGGTTCTCACTGATCATAAAGCCCCTATCCGACTTCTTTAAAGGCTTTAGTCACAGCCCTAAGCGAACTCGGTGGCACATGATCATCCAGGACTTTGGCGCGAGGATCGCAAATATCATTGCTGACGCATTATCACGCAACCCCTCTTCATCTTGTACCGAGCCATTAGCTGAATTAATAGTATCTCAACCTCCACGCCCATTGTTAAAACTATATCTTGAACAGGAAGATCTGGGCTGGAGTGCTGAACTATTACAGACGGAACAAAGAAAAGATCTGCAAATAGAAAAAATCATCATTGCATTAAACGGAAATCCGAAGGAAAAGGAATATATAAAGTATAAGCAGCAGAATTATATAATCAAAGATAATATCCTGTGTAGATCCGTGATGAGGAAAACCCGCAACACACCACAGTTGAATAACAACCAGGTGGTGGTACCTATCTCACTCATCACCCACTGTCTTTAAAATGGTTGCATGAAAATCCACTGCATGGACACCCGGGTTATTCCCTAATGTCACAGAAAGCCAAATCCTTATTTTATTGGCATACGATGCTTACAGATATAAAAAAAGCACATAGCAAATTGTCGCACTTGTCAAGAATACAAATGGGCACACAAAGACACCTGTTCAGCCTAGGGGCTTACCCCGTGCCAAATCAACCCTTTGAAAGAGTACACTTAGATTTATTACAGGATTTTACGAGTCAGACAGAGGAAATAAGCACCTCCTAGTAATCATAGATGCTTTTGACTCGATATACAGAACTGATAGCGCTTCAAACAAAAACCGCAGTCGATGCGCTAGAAAGTTTTACGAGTGCTACATTTGTAAACATTGGAATTCCACACACCATTATATCAGACTCGGGCGGGGAGTTCAATAATCATTTCCTTAACTCCTTGTGCGAATTCCTTTGCATAAAGAAAATCAATACCATGATCTATCACCCAGAGTCTAATGGGCTAGTGGAAAAGGCAAATCGTAAGGTTTTAAACATTTTAAGGGGTCACCTTAGGGAGGGCAGACCCCAACTGGGACATTGCCATACCTGCGGTACTAAGCACACTTAATCACTCGTATCATGTGTCTATTAAAATGACACCGCACGAGGCACTGTACGGTATCCCAGCTAGAACACCTTTCCATGTATTAACGCCTACAACTAATTTATCAAATCCTCTAAAGGATATGTTATGGATGCAAGCATAAGTCGATATAATATACTTTCGTAAGAATCTAGAAGAAGCACAAACTATAATGAAAAGAATCATGATAAAATAGCTAAGCCAACTAGAACATATGCCGTGGGCGATCAGGTATACATACAAGTATACGTACATAAAGGTTTAAATTATAAACTGACACCTAAGTTTGAAGGCCCGTTTAACATTTTAGAAACATTAACGGCCAATAGATTTAGGGTTCAAAATGTATCCAAACCCACTGATGAGAATAGTTCCCTTGGCACATATCAGAATCTAAAGAAAGGTAGATGGAGTGAGGGAAAAAAGGGTTGTATTTATGAAACTTGTAATAATAATTTATATATATATATATATATATATATATATATATATATATATATATATATATATATATATATATATATATATATATATATATATATATATATATATATATATATACAATCATATTTGTAGTAAACATATTCTTTTTTTCACACGAGGTTATTACATATATTTTACTCATTGCAGGTTTTCAAAAAATGAATCTGTTATTGTTGGGAGTGATATTGTGTGTTCAGACATCTTTGTTGTATGGAAAGAGTGCTAAGACAAAGAATAGAATTTAATCATGGCTCGATTATCGAGAGCAGAAGACATTTTTTATGGTGTCAAGTAATATAGTCATAGAAGTGGATATGCAGGCCATATTTTGCCTGAAGATGACGTCCTTAACTTAAAGAATGACCTGATGAGGTTTTGCCATTTCGCTTAAGGAAATGCACCAACATAATTTTCATGCGAACTCAGGGATTTCGCACCTCAAACCTAAGCGTCGCCCCCCCCCGAAATGTTGTCTTATGACATACAAAATAAAACCGCTGAGGCAGAGGAACTTGCTCGTGACTTGCTGATGTGGTCTGTGCGGCACAATAATCTCGAACGCCGCACCCGCTTATTCTGCTGGACTAAACATCTTGGGATCTGTTGCGAATCTAGGCTTAGGAATTTCAAATCGCCTTAAGATAAATAATCAAAATAAAAGAATTGAGTTTTTGCAACACAAAACCGAATTAACTTTGTCTGAACTTCGCAGCCAGTTATCCTCGATCAATCAAATAATGAGTTTGGTAAACGAACATTCAAATAATATCGATCAGATTATGGAAGTTCAACATTTGCTGGCTACGTTAGCTTACTATAGTTCGAAAATAGATCATATCCGTGTGAAAATATCACATTTTATTGAGAAATCAAAAGACTAATGTAGAAGCTATTACGTTAGAGACAAAGGGTGTGTTATCTCCACACCTCATGCCTATTAAAGATCTGACGTTAACTTTAGAGACGACGGACGAAACTAGGTTATATTCCTTTATTAAGACGCCATGAAATAGAGTTCTATTATAGCCTAATATCAGTCAGCGTTGAAAATTATAGGATTATGATCAACCATACCTTTTGATTCTTCCGATGCTTGGCAATCATACAAAATAGCACAGTTTCCTACTTTCATGACGAATAACTCAGTCAGTAATATCCATTTGACGGTCGGGCATGTTTCTGATTCTTCTGATAGGAAAATCATTTACGTCATTAAAGAATTAGTAAAACTCACTCACTGTTCAGAAGCCATGAATAATAAAATTTGTACAGCTGACTCTTTCGAATTCTATCCTATATCAACGGTTCATGTGAGTTAGGCATAGTGCCAAACAGCTCTCTCTCTCATACACGCGAAGTTGTCTGAGGAAACTTTATCCCTTTTAACAGTAATAAATTCAATTACAGAATGAATAATGGCTCCTGGATCCGATACGACAAAGACGGTTTCCACGTCGTATGCCCGGACGGGACCACCGCCCATTCCCCAATCTTTGTAGCAGCTGATGGTTGTACGGGGACATCTACAAACTACACCGTCAGAGGGGTCAACACGATAATACGTGAGAAGGCGTATTTTGCGAACTATACTTGGGCGTCTACAAATTTATCCCATCACTACCTCTCCCATACAACGCGCGGGTGGCTCATCGTTTGACGCAACTGGCTGAGATGAACCACGCGTCACCGACTTATGCAGGTGGAGAAAATCTTCGTTACTATGTTCTGCTGGCCGTGTTCAGCGTGACGGCCATATTGGTTATCGCCGTCACATCTTTGCTTGGCGTAGGCTGAGGCGTACACAGAAGGATCTCCAAGGAAACGTATTGTCCCGTCCAGATGACGTACCGGTTACACTCAAGGCGTTTGAGTTCAGGGCCGCTTGAAACTGGCTATTTCATTTGGTGCCTAGGAAAATTGTCTGGAATTGTGTTGTGTGTGAAAAGCGGTCTGTATGCTGGCAAAATGTAGGACAAGAAAGACTCACGCCTTTGCATTTGAACAGTTAAATTATCTCCCGGGCACCTAATAAATATATAGCCCATATATATACATTAATATACTCCTAAAGGTATTTTTCGGGCACCTAATAAAATATACCAGCCCTATATATTAATCTGTGCACAATTATACTATTATACAATTGTACCATTATATTTACCTATTACAAAGAGTGACAAGTACTCTTTAACAATTATCCATGATCATGTTTGTAATCTATCAGTAACCGCTATTCCTAATCAGGATACCTATTACCATAATCTACCAGTAACCACTATTCTTAATCAGGTTACCTAGTTATCATAATAATCATGTATAAATGTTAACCTTTGATTTTTTACCTTTTGATTATTATTGGGTACCTAATCATTATTATTACCAAACATGGATCTTAGATTTTCCATGCATTTATCTTTGTTTATGAATATGTCCAAAAGGGTATGTAACAGAACCTTTTTATGCATTTAATCACTTGTTATGTTTATACCTAAACATGTTACGAGCACGCTCCTAAGAAACCATGTTTAAAGTAACTTTTGTTATTCATGGCTTGAATGGTAGCTGTTCGAGCCTAATGTAATAAATACATTTTAGAATTACATAATCTGTAAATAAAAAACAAAAACCCATGACCTGAGGTCATTGGCATTAGGAGGGTCCTACGTGACCAAGGCAGATCTAGATTACGCTATGCGATGTCTGCAGTAGCCTGGTTTAGGTTTGTTTTGATATGTCATCAGTTGTATATTGTCAACCTTTTACAAACACCTTCCATGGGAAGCGGTTTGACCTGTTAACCCTACGCCGGAAACTTGTAACTTCCGAGCCGGCGGACTACGTATGTTTTTATGTGAATCGCTGAGATAGCTAATGTTTCGCTATTGACGTGATGCTCTAAGAGGGCAGTTCATTCCTATCAATCAAACGTAACGGTTTCACGACCGAACTGTCTCTCTTGTTATGGAGTTACAGAATAAAGTTGTTGTACTATTTTCAACTATCCGTTTGAATCCTCTCCTTTAATTTAAGAAGAACCACTCTACTAAGATATCACATAGGAGAAAGAAGGAACCAGAAATACTTATGAATGACAGTCGTAAGGAAAAACAAACAGTCTTTCGCAAAAGCGAAAAGACTAAAAAATACATGTATGTGAGAGAACTATGCTTCACATGTTGACAGACTGTATGTAAGTAAAAAAAAAAAAATTATTCAGATATCAATTCATGTGAAGCGGTGCCCTTATCCTTTTCAGATCACAACATGGTTTTGTCAAAAATAAATTTTAAACTACTGTAACTGGTAGGGGCATATGGAAATTAAACGTAAGTTTACTTGCAAATGCGAGGTAAAAGAAAATTTTAGGGCCTTATGGGAGAGTTTAAAAAGAGAAAAGTGTAATTTCTCTGATATACTAGAATGGTGGGATTGCTCTAAGGTTCAGATTAAAGCATTATTTATCAAGTTAGCTAAATGATATCATCGGAGAAATATGGTCGAATTAATCTCTTACAGTATAGGTTGAAAGGATTATACATGGAAGCAAATGAGGACAAGGTGGAATTTGTATTAAAATAACTTCAATAAAAACTAAGATTGAGAGGTTGAAAAAGGGTATTTGTAAAGGTGTGAAAATTAGGGTGAGAATTGGGGACAAAGTTGAAGGTGAAAGGCTGTCATGTCATTTACTAAGGGAAGAGAAAAGCACACAAAATACCCACACATTATGTAATATCAAGGGACAAGAAGGACAAGTATTGTACAATTCAGATGCCATATTACACTATGCTACAGATTTTTACAAAAGTTTATATGGGAAAGTGAATGTTGATATGAATCTTCAAGAGGAGTTGCTGGACGAAGATGAATGTGACATGCTAAATGCAAATGATAATGAAAAGGAGTTAATTACTCTGTTATTAAGAGCCTAAATGATGGGGAAGCACCAGAAATTAATGGCCTACCGGCTGAATTCTATTAGGAATTTCAGTCTATTATAAAAGATTAATTATTGGTTGTTAAGAAGGTTCTTGAATGTAAACGTCTGACTTCATCACCAAACACTGGTTTTATAAAACTGCTTAGTAAAGGGACAAAGGGTCAGTCATTAAAAGACTGGAGACCTATTTCACTTCTGAATGTTGACTGTAAAATAATAGCTAAGATATTAGGAACAGCCTTGGAATGTTATTCCTAAAATAATATAGGAAGAAAAAATCTGCAGTGTCAAAGATAAATCTATTGTCAGCTGTACTAATAACATTTGTAATATAATTCATTATGTAAATGAAAACAAACTAAATAGCGCAGTTGTAAAACTAGAGTAGGGAAAGGCCTTTGATGCTTTTTACCACAATGTTTTTTGTTCAAAATTATGTGTAAATTAGGAATACAAGACTTGTACGTAGAGTGGGTAAAATTCTTTAGAAAAAACGGTAGAAGTTTTTTTATGTATCAATGGGCATTTAAGTAGTACTTCTCCTATTCAGAGGTCTGTAAGGCAGGGTTGTCCTCTCTCTATGCTTCTATATATTATTTATCAGGAGCCTCTGTTTGAAA
>NC_087207.1:79937428-79944928 GCF_015104395.2 Macrobrachium nipponense
TGCTTTTCCCAAGCAGCCAGTGTTAGTAGTGAATACATCACTGTATTTTGATAACAGGCTTTCAAAATCTTCCCAAACATATCTTTTGTTGATTAGATTGAAAACCCCTTTTACTGTTTGATTTATAGCTATCAACTGTAATAATTGCTACTGTCTCAGACAAACCATGAAAATTTAATTGATTAATTTAATACCGCAATCTCAGTCACAGGTAAGACTTTGGTAGCAGTTACAAGGCTATATGCAGGTTCATTAGGTTCTGTATACTGTTTTAAACTAGTGATTGCCTGTGGAAAGGAATTATGTTGAGTTGCGTCAGTTATATCCAATATATTCCAAACACTTATTGGCTCCTCTACATAAGCAACTTTGTCTCTGGTATGTCCCTACAGTCTGGTGTGGATTTTAGTGTACGGGAGGATTTAATGAATTTCCCTTTGATAAAAACATCACACTTTGATAGAACCATGATTATATTATTCTTAGAAATAGATGGATAACCCAACATAACAATTGGGTGCATGTTGATCCCATTTACTACAATGAAATCATCAGTTAACGTTATTTTGTCTATTCTGTACTGAATTCTGACAGCACCTATCATATTTAGATTATTATGTCCTATACCTGCCAGCTTAACGTCAATCTTTTCTTTAGGAAAATCTGGAAACAGCAAGTGCTGAGATTTTAAAGCCATCAAATTACGAGGTCTACCAATATTTAGGAAGAAGGGAAAAGTTTTATGATGTTTACTGACCGCCTTAATGACTGATGTTTCATCTATGTTCCTAAGAATTAGTGTGAGTATTCTAGTCAAATCTAAAGCTGAATGATTGGACGATAAATTACAATTATTATCACACTCTTGTATATCTGCTTGAACATTGCATTCATCAATCAGTGTATGAAACCTATTACTTACATGCATCTCAACATAACCTCAGAGATATTTACTAAGGTATTGGTTTGTCTCTGACAGTCGAATGTTATGATTCCCTGTAGATTCATTGTTACTGCTATGATTACTACTTTTGTTCCCATTTTGATTGTAATTTCACTGATAATATTTCTGATACCTATGAGTAGTGGTCTTGTGAATGCTACAGTATTTAGTTCTACAGAGTTCTTTATAATGACCAGTATGATAACAATTAAAACATTTGATATCCTGCACTGTGGAGTTTACCACATTTACATCTGGCACGAATGCAAGTTGCAATATTTGACTCATATCAAGGGTTTTCATAGTGTCACCATTTACCAAAGGAGAACCAGAAAAATCAGATTGCCATTCTTCCACTTGAGCAGGGATATGGACAAATTAAGCATGTATTGATAAAATATCCTGTCTTTACCTAATTCTCTTGTCCTTTTAATGATACTCTTTAAAACTAGGGCTTCTTTCATGTGAGGCTCATTGTCATATACATCCCTTAACCTACTTTTGAAATCTTCCCATGTTTGACATTCATTGAATGTTTGTGTTCGTAATCATAGGTATGCATCACCATTGTTGTAGTCAATAAATGACATGGCCTCCTGTAATTGTCTATCAGGATCCACTATTTTATTAGCTTTTAAGTGGGCATCAGTGGATGTGATCCACCTTTCAACCCCTCGAGTCAACTGACAGTTGACCAAGCCCTGAAATGGCACTATGGTTGATCTAGTAACCACAACTTTGAATGTATTTTTTTTAATTCGGGGTCAGGACCAGTAGCCATATCGTTAAATTTCTTAGTGTTACTTGAAGACTTATTATTAATTCTACCTCTACTACCTATTTTGGACCTATCAAACGGGTTATATCAACACTATATGTTTTCGTAACCTCGTGTGTTTTCAAAAGAAAGGACACGTTAGAAAAATTCCTAAGTTAAAATATTAACTTTCTAAAAATAAAGTAAAAAGCGTCTACAGAGATAAAACTTATGGATCAGGTATCTGGTTACAGGACAGTTTGCTGAGTTAGGCTACTCTACAGGCTGCACAACTCCTAAAGACTAAGAGCCACAAGAGACTTATTTGAGATTTTTTGGAGATTCGCCAGAAGCCCGTCACGCCTACAGCCGCACTTCTGCAGAAAGCAGGTCTGCACTGCTGATAAACACAACTTGAATGCAGGATCCACAGACTTTAGTTTTGCTTCTGAAAACCGCAATCAGACATCACAGTATCTGAAAATATTTTTGGATTAGTGATATGTATCGCTCCCTTAAACCTTCGGAACTCGTTCCAGTTTCGTTTGTTTCGTATAATGTTGATGTCCATCGTAGATGTGGCACAGGATATAACTTCTTTCTTCGTACTTTACCCGCTTGTTGTTGACCTTGATTATGGCTCTCCTTCCTCTTCCTATGTTGAACTCCTTGGGCTCCAATTTGTTGTATTTTTGCATGTCATGTAAATGTTGCGCCATAATACAAAATCAAACAATATACTAAATATCAGAGCAATAAATGTTAACATATAACAAATAACACAAGCAGCATACCACAATATAGACACGCACTGAAGAATAGTCGATGAAGACGTAACTTTCAACAAGAATGCAAATGAGCAGACAAAAACGATCGAAGTATCGAGAAAACCACTGGTTGCAGAAAAAAAAGAATACATTCACCAAACAGATAACCCCGATCGAATTGTCGAGACACCCTCATGCTGTTTTTCAAGGAATAAGCTGCTTTAACTAGCAAAGAGGTCATTCACCTCCCACTAAACCCAATAGGTAGACAGGAGATGTCACCCATACAAATGGCTCCCTCTGCTCTGCTACCGAGATACTACTCCTCTGCTGCAATATCCTGACTTGTTGCCGCCCTGGACCTGACTGCCGCTGTAAAATACAATACGTCAAACGTAGACTCGCCTCACAAAAGCAACAACTCACCAAGGGCAAACTGTTTTTCCCATTAAAGCAATCGCTTAATCTCACAAAATTTATACATAAACACACACACACACGCACATTATGAATTTCTGATTAACATCTGGATCAAACCCAGGTCTCTCAATTGAAAGGCGAGACAGATGCAAACCAGGTCACACAAGACATAAAAGAAGCTTGAAACTAAGTACCACTGTACAGACGGCCAACGAAGAATTGACGTAATTTCTCAATTCATTGTTCCGCTTATGGAAATATTGTCATATGCAGGTGCCAGATTATTTACTTAACAATAATAACATTTCCTTTCAAAGGTGCTATACTTGAAATAAATTACATTAGAACTGAGTAGACTTATTCAATGTATTAAAGATAATTATTTTGCAAAGTAAGGAAAATATATACCGATGGGTCCACGATTTCTAATTTTATTTTCAACTCTAGCTTCGTGACAGCATACCGAAGATTTTGAAGTTGGCTTTGCTGCCGCTCGAGTCTTGACTCACGTATCGTACTGTACTGGGGTGTTGTCATTTCGTCTCCTACAACCGATAAATAATACATCAAGACGTTAACATTCTTTGAAAACGATATTTAGTTAAACTAATTTTTGTTCTTTGATGAATAAAATAATTTGCATGACACATTTAGTGGGCCTAATTGGACTTCTGATTTTCCCACATGATTTGCCTAGGTCTATTTTCAGCAGTATACTCTCTCGGATACGTAATATTAATTAATAATTTAAATCGACAATATATACTATATATATATATATATATATATATATATATATATATATATATATATATATCTATATATATATATATTATATATATATACATATATATATATATATATATATATATATATATATATATATATATATATATATTAATCTGCTTTATGTGACTATTCCCGTTATTCTTGTTTTTATTAGCCATGTTCGCCTTTTTCTTATCCTTTTCAAATTGCTTAACATAATTAACTCAGGCCTAGCTATTCAAAGTCAAAAAGCAATAGAAAAAATCAACGAACATAATTCAGTCTTATTTTTTATCGAATTCCTTGCATATCATCCTGTTTTCATTTGGCACCTTGGAAAGCTGTGGGAGTCAAAACGACGAATACATTAAGAAAGGCTTACTTTCCTTAAAGCTTTCTTAGGTTGATCTTTTTGTAGCTATTCATTCCTTCTAAATAGAAATTAATTCAAATTAGTTTTCACATGTAAACCTACTAGACCTACCACCATAAGCATATCATAAGTAGCTGAAAGGATAAGAAATATGAAAGGTGGCATTCTCGTTTAAGTCTATTTCATATGTTTTTTTTTTTTTTTTCCAGAAAACCACTGCTTTTATCAAGGTTGCTCTTTGACTGCTACAGGGTGTAACACGAGTGTATGCACATATTTTGTGGAATGAAAGATAAAGTTTCTTTGAACAGAAAATATTTTATAAACATTCATTTTAAGGCGTCCGTTGTCGGTGCGGGGAATTTTCAAATAACAGTTATCATTAGTGATGCTTTCACGAGATGGAGTTCGTAGTGAGAACTGAGAAGTCGGATCTAGTCGCCTGAGATGTAGAAGAGAGTGGAGGTGGCGTATAGGAGTGATGAAGGATTAGGCCGATGTTAACAAAGTATCTCCCAATAAAATGTATTCTTTAGGTTTTGGGTTTTGAGAAAAAAAATGCATGCATCATTGAAACCGTTTCCCTCCCTATCTGTAGTATTCACTGGCCACCGATAAAAAACAAAACAAAAAAGAGTAAGCCTAACTGAATCTCTCATCCTCAAATATAAGTTTGCTTATTCATTAGACTTATTCATTAGACAACTATCAAAGACTTCAAGTGTAGATTTTAAAATCTCTTCCTCTCCATCTAAGGTATTCATCAGACACCAGTCATAAGCGTAGAGCTACTTACGATTCCTGGTTCAGCAATGTCGTGACGAGGCTAGAATTCAAAGTCACAAATGAATGTTGCTTAGCAACATTTACACTACTGTATTGTCTTGCTCTCATGTGGTGCTTCGAGGTGTTCCACCTCTAGGCCCATGTTCTCTAAATTTTGTCGTTCTTTAAACAATTTGATTCATCTATGTATGACTCTCTCCGGTTTATTAATTAAGCTTTCTTGATATCTCTCCAACAGGAACTTGCCCCGAATGCAGTGTAATAATTCTCTCGCTCATCGAGGGATATTTCTTAGACCAATAAATGACACATTGACATTAGATTCCCGTGCACATAACATCAAAGCAATAGAGTGGTTCACACTGTTAAGTTATCCTTTTTTTTTTCTTTTTCTTTTTAAATTTGATAGCATTTTGTGACATTCCAATGTTCTCTGTAAAATTTAACAAATGGAATAGTTCAACTACCTTCAACTTAATATTAAAATGATGATTTAAGGACTATGTTTATGCGATACTACTAGTGGTAGGTGTCTCCTATCTATTTGGTAATGTATATCTATATGGTTGTGATATGACGTTTTTTATCACTTCGTTTCGTTCACGTCAATTTTGCTATAGGAAAATAGTTTTACACAATAACATAACATAATGTTCTAAGAGATCATGACTGTTTTTAACGTCATTACACATGATTTCTTCCATCTTTGAAAAGAAAAATAGATAAATAAGGCATGAATCGTGCGTCAGGCAGATGAACGAAAAATTATGAAACTCTGCACGAGTTTTTTGGCCGACAGTACCTAAGGATTTATTTGGAAGGCTAACTGCCTTGAATGCCAAACGTGTCTTCCTAGCTTCCCGACTCAGCAGTGACCAAGCTAACAGTATTTCATTCGAATTATTCTTCTTGAGTGAATATGATAAAAAATAATCAAACACGCAGTTACGTGTGGAAACAGATATAAATTTCTGACTCACATCAGGATCGAACCCAGGTTTGCAATTGAAAGACGAAACTGTTTAGCTTTATATATAATTTTCAGATGTGATGACTGTTTCATTTCTTTTTTATTTTGATCTATTTTGAGTTTTCATTTCATGCAAAGTTCTCATTAGTATAAGGCAAAAAATAGCATTGTATAGGGTAAATTTTATAAACGATGAGGGCTAACTCTAATCAAAGAAATTAATGTAACTACATGATTTTGAATAAATCGTAGCTGTCGTAACAAATCTTCAGGTTTAAACAGCAATATTCGGGTTTGTTACAATGAAGACTGCGATAGTAAAAATAAAAAACTTTCAAGCATCTCAAGTGCTCATGCAGTCTTCTTAGTTTCAAATTATCGAATACTTATAAAGTTACCCCTTAAACAAAGAGAAAAAGTGGATGTTGTAATCACTTATCCATGAACTTTCATAGTTATTCCCATAAAGATATGACAATATGAAATACTGTGGAGAAAAAAATGAAAAATCTAATAAATAATAAACTTCAACTAGGAATCCCTTATTTCCATAATAACCCAACATCATGAATAAAGAAAGCTGTAGTTTCTCCATTACTTTATTTCTTTAAGTTTTCAGAAGTTGAATATCTTCAGAATTCAGAGGTTGCGCTAACACCTCATTATAGACTAAAGTTTAGCTGTAAAAGTATCTTTCTTGAGATCCAAGAGATATCAAAAGATACAAAGGATTTTCCAAAATCCGACGTGGAACAATCAGTCTGCTCTGGAGAAAAACTTAATTTCCATGAAACTCTCATTGTGAGGACTGTTCATATGCTGAGTTTCTATTTACTGTAAAGGCAAACAAAATATTCATTTCATTTCCGCCCCCCCCCCCCCCCCAAAAATCGAAAGCATATCCGTGGAAGCATAGCATTTTCTAACTTCTTGGATGTTTTTCTAATAAATGATTTTGAGGAACCCCTCTAATTCGTTAAGTGTTTTATAAGATAGCATGAATGTACCCAGAGCTAATGAATTTTAATTGAATGAAGGCAACGAAATGGACAGAATATAAAATTAATGCCAAAGGAGCTAAAAGAGAAATTGAGACTACAGAGGTTTTGAAGGTATAACAGGAGGAAAACCTCGCCATTGCACTATGAAATAATTGTTAGGAGAGGGTGGAAAGTAAGATGGAAAAAAAGGATATATGAACAAAGGTACAGTAAAAGAAATGTAACGGGTTGCAGCTACGAGCAGATGGGATGCTGCAAAGAACCTTAAGCAATGCTTACTGTGTACCGTGTGATATTACCAGCTGGCAATGGCTAGCTTCTAGGCTTTTCATTTAAACTGAAGATCTTCACATCATAATCTGTATATATAAATATGGATGTATGTATGTTTAGAAGTACATATGCGTATGTGTGTATATGGGCCACATACACTTTGAGATGCAATGAACAATTTTAATTAAACTTGGTATACATATGAATTATCATTTGAGAAAGAATACTATGAGTGTAAGACATCACTTGAGCCAAAAATAACCTAAAACAACAGATATTAGCATTTAATACACAGGTTTCAAGGTTGCTGGGATGAATTGTGACAATCCGGATTCACTTTAATTCCAAGTTCCCTTATAGGGAAGGGAGGTGATAGGGGGTGGGATGGGGTGACATGCGAAAATAATAAAAAAAAAACATATATTAGTGTCTAATCCATTGT
>NC_087207.1:79949928-79959928 GCF_015104395.2 Macrobrachium nipponense
ACGTGATTCATTTACACACCCATATTCACAAGTAAAAACAAAACAAGAAACTCAATGTATGGTCTTGTCCTGGTTTCGACTTAATTTGCCAAGCCATTGACGAAGGACCGATACATAGTATTGAGAATGTCCCAAATATATACACCCTACAGAAGACAGGCGGGTTGTCACAAAGTAGGGGTGGTTTTCAAACCTCATTTGGCTCAAAATTCACCGTACACTCTCAAAGGACACCTTCCATGAACGTACCTACCGCAGGGACCGACCAACAATCCACAAACCTGACAAAAGTGTCAGGGAGGTGGGGGTTGGAAATCTCATTAGCCCCTGGATAACCCCTTACTGTTTTTTACAAAATACGATGAATCATATTTCCGATACAGCTTTAAGCTGCCATTACCTTAAAATTTCTTTAACAATTTACAAATTTCTTTTGACATTAAAGGATTAATTTTTATACATCCTTTGACGAACGTTCATATTATGGTCGTAACTTTTCTTGTACAAAGCAGATTAAATGATATTTCCTTTCCTTTGCCTATTAGAATACCAACAATCCATTTTGGCTACTTTCCCAGTTTAATAGCATTATTGTTTCTCGAACTGAACATGTTCAAAAACACCACTGTTTTCCCCTATGCATATCAAAAACAAAAACAAAAAAGCATTTTAAAAAAAAAATATTGTCATGTGTTATATTCTCTTTTCCAGTGCTGTTTCAGCCATTTGCCCCAATGTAAAAGTTTGTCACCAAGACTTAAATGGAATTTTTAGAATTATATACACCATCCATTAGGATTGTCAGGGGGTTTTATTTTGATTGATGGTACATGTTTCGTTGTTTTTAAATTGTTTTTTAAAAAGCGACATTAACACCACTTCTTCAGGAGATGGGGATACTCTCTCCAAATATTATTATTATAAGCCAGTAACAGGCAAATTGTTTGATTTGTCAGTTTTTTTTTTTATTTGTTTTTTGGGGGGGTGGGGGGGGGGGGGGGGGGGGGGGGTGGGGGGCTGGGTTTGATATCTTTTTTTTTTTTTTTTTTGCCGCATCTAATCGCATGTTTTTAGTACACTGTCAGGATATTTCCGTTTCTTTTTTAGTATTGTCGGGGGAGTTCTTTTGATAAGTGCATGTTTTCATTGTTTTAAATTGTTTTTTTTTTAAAAGCGCATTAACACCAACATTCTTCAGGAGATGGGAGATATCTTTCACATTATCATTATAGGGCAGTAAAAGCAAGCAAATTTTATTTTGGTTAGGGGTTCTTTTTGGTTTTAAAATATACTGTCTGTTTTTGACCGCATCTAATGCATTGTTTATGGCACCACTGTCATGGCCATTTCCGTGTTTCTTTGCTTGTCTTCCGAATCCTATCTATTTTCCATCTATATATTCTGGGCTACATGTACATAATGCTCCTTAGAACGGATGGTACAAAAACACTGAGTTTTTTAAACCTTGGGCAAGTTTTGGTCCAGGATAGGAAATGCCCATAGGAAAAGGAATTATTAATTCAAATTTACTAGAGGAATGGAAAAATGATGGATGCCTACCCCTTATTGGATTGTTCTCATACAGAAATGAATAGTTGTTTTTAAATATGGTTTACAGAAAACCTATTGATATTTCCTTCCTAATGTGTCATTTCTAATTCCTGGACAAACCGCAATGTTAAAAAATCAGTGCTTACATCCGTTTCTAACGAGGCATTTCGGTGGTATGTAGCCCAAAGAATTACAGATGAGGAAATAGATAAGGATTTCGGAAGACAAGCCAAAGAAACGGAAATAAATTCCATGACAAGTGTGCCTAAACAATGCCATTAGATAGGCCGGCAAAACAGACTATGTATTAAAACCAAAAAGAACCATAACAACAACATAAAATTTGCTTGTACTGCCATATCAATGATAATGTGAAAGGTATTCTCCCATCTAACTGAAAGAAGTTTTTGTGTTCAATATCGGCTTTTTGAAAAAACAATAAAACCATTGAAACATGGTACTTATCAAGAACTCCCCCACCAATACTAAATGGATGTGGTCTATATAATTCCATGAAAGTCTTGTTGACAACTTTTACAATGGCCAAACGGGTAAAGCATAGGAAAAAAAAAATAGAACAACATAAGAAATGAGTGAGATATGCACAAGTGGAAATAGTGGTATTTTGTTTTTTGCACCAATGCTAGTTGAAGAACAACTCATGATATTACTGAGAAGTGCCAAAAAAGAATTAGTTATTGTAATTAAAGCACTGTAAAGGGAATATAATGTAATCTGTCTTTATAAACGAAACTTATAACCATAGTATGAACATCAGTCAAGGGATGTATAAACTTGATCCTTTAATGTGAAAAGAAATTTGTAAACTGTTTAGATTTTAAGGTAGGCAGTAGGGATGTATGTAAATATGATTATCATATTTGTAAACACAGTAAGTGGGCAGCAGAGCTAATAAGATTTCCAGGTCCCCCTCTCTGACAGCTATCAGGTGTGGATTTGTAGTCTTCTAAGGTGGGTACGTTTATGGTAGTGTCCCTTGAGATATAAGGTGAACTTTAGCAAAAAAAGAGTGTTGAAAGCCACTACTACCTTGACACCCAACTTTTGGTGGATCTGCAGTCTCGAACGGTTGAAAATTCTGAATATATAGTATAAAGAAAATCGTGGATGCATAGTATAAAGTCAAAATCTTGAATGCATGGTTTTCATATTTTTTTACCTACGTCTTGGAGTTTCATGAAGCATCACTGCTTGGCTGGTTTCTTGGTAAGCATTCGCTTATGGGATAAAATTCGAGTTCAGTATCTTTGTGTGTTTTATAATATCTTTGATACACTGATACACACACATTATATATATATATATATATATATATATATATATATATATATATATATATATATATATATATATATATATATATAGGGTAATATAGGCATATATTTACAATCGTTGTTTATAATGGTTGTGGAGATTTTGCCATTAAAAAATGAGACAACAGAAGTAGTTGCTATAATTGTTTTTTTTCTTTTTGTGGGTATGGTTGATGCTACGGCAGGCCCGAGTGCTCATTATGGGGAGTGGTAAGGAAATCTGTCAATAGGATAATAGAGTGTCTGGCCGAATTTATGGGGATACAGAGAGTAGTGATTATTCCGTATGCACCAGAAGCTGATGTGTTATTTGAACAAGCCAATAAGCGGGTTTTCGAAGCTCTAAACGTCACAACAGGAGCAGTTATCAGATGAGATAGATTTTTTTCTCTCTCTCTCTCTCTCATCTCTCTCTCGGGTCTCAAGTCATCTCTCTCTCTCTCTCTCTCTCTCTTTTGGGAGGGGGACGGGGTGTAGGGATGTGGCGATACTGTTTGTCATTGCATGTTCATGGTGGTTAGTGATACCTTTAGCATGTCACCGATTGAGGCATTGTTTGGTTACCTAGTGCGAGGTGTGTTTGATTTGTTATCTATACCTTCTCGTTGTGATATTCTAATTAAGTCGTTACTCACTCATTGTCACAGCTAAAGTGTGACATGCAGGTTGCAGTAGTCATTTTGAATCAAAGACACGAGAAGTAGTTAAGGGAAATAATGTGATTTCAGACAATGCAAAGTTGCAGTTGGGGAATAACGTGCTCCTGAAGGTTAATGTAGGAATTGGTTGATCTACAATTTGAGGTCTTCGTTTAAGGCTGTTTTAGGGCGCTCAAGTGAAGGCAGGGAATACGTTTGGGGTTCTTGATGAGGTTGCGGGATTAAGCACACATATCGGAGTTTGAGAAAACAATTTAATTGTAATTGGGGGCTAGTCTTGTTTCCTTGTTTTTCCCGGTCCGTTGAATGGTATTTTTTTAGGTGATTTCATAAATGTGAGGAATAATGTTTTAAAATATGAGGACAGTATTCTGTAGAGTTTTTTTTTTCTGATCATTTTTTTTTCTGAGCAAACGCGGTGAACTGGCAAAATAGGTCAGTGTTTTATTTTTTTATTATTATTAGCAATGAAGGGGTTTAGCATTCTCGTTTTCAGCGTGGTCTTTGGTGTTTTCTCGTTTATTATATTTATGCTAAATGGGGTACAGAGTTCGATGAGCGTTTTCTTAAGTTTGGAAAAGAGTTTATAGTATTTTTTTCCCCGTCGGAGACATTAGTGTATCTGCCATGAGATAGTTGTTTCTATGTGTTATGCACTGTGATCTTGGGTATTGTATTGGTGACTTATGATTGTGTGGTTTTATGAGATGACATCTCACAGGTGTGTTTCGGTTTGGATTTCTTTTCTTTTCGGGCATTAGATTCCATTTGGTGAGGTCATTCTTTTGTTTTTGGTAGGGGTCTGTTTGGTGGTTATATAATCTATATACGAGTTTTTGGAACACAATTTTTGTGTTAGTGGTTTTAGGTGGACAAGATTCAGTCAGTTGTTACTGGATTTTTGTGGCAATTGTTTGTTAGTCCTTGACAGCTATATTTTAGAGTGGCGGATCATAGTTTGGGGAGAACATTAGTTGAAGGTTAATTCCTTTTAAATTGACCCATGACATGACTGACAAGTACCACTTCCTACGTTCTGAATGGGATCGTCGCCACTAAATGTTCTGCAGTAACCTTCACACCTTCGCTTTTATTTTAGAGAGAACTACGACTTTCATGATTTGTAATGGACATGATGTCGCTTGTTGTCGTCATGTGAAAAGAGGTGTTCAGATCTTCGTCGATGATCTTCATGTAATTAGTGCATCATAGTGCATACATAATGTCACATGATCGTCAGCTTGAGATAAGATATGCTCTCTACAATGAACTGCTTATTATAGTTACAGCCGTGATAGTGGCTATTGTTTTTTTTTTTTTTTTTTTTTTTTTTTAAGTTTGAATATGACGGATGTGCTGCCAAGGACGTGCTTTCATATTAATATTTTTGAGCTGGCCCGAATGTGATGGAGTAGATGACATATTCTGTGACAGTTTGAGCCTGTGCTCGGAACGAGAACGTTCCAGTTTTGGGTTTCCGAACAAGTGAAGTCGGGTATCAAGATAGTTATTGAAATATAAGCTCTGTTATAAAGATTGTTGATTCAGCAATCTGTAGTGTTTTACCTGGAGACAAAGCGGGATTCTTTCAGCATTTTATAATAAAGAATTCAGCACTTCTAGAGGTGAGGTGATGAGGGAGTCTTCCGCCGAAGAATGTAAGCTCAGCTCACCCAGACGTTCATTCAAGGGTCTTCATACGTACGTGACCAGGGTATGGAGGTCACGTGTTGCTGTGTATGGGCGGAAGTTGGAGATGTCGGGTAAAGTACACCAATCTGGTTTTGATCAGGTCTCATACGTACGTGTGTGCGTGGCACTGTATGTTCACTATATGATATGGAAGCTGATGTATAATTGGGTACTATGAGCCATATACAGTCGTGTGAAATGGACCTATTTCGAGTGATGGTTTATCTATTGCTGAAGGGGTAAGCGTAGTTACAATTCAATGCCCAATGTGTAACTTCGTCTTTCACCTCGTGAACATTGATTTCAGAGTTTTCTCTTTAATATATGAGACTTTGTTCCAAGAGATTGATTTTTATTATTATGGTTTTATTACCATTTATATCTGCTTATTCATGTTGGATTCCTTCCTTCTCAGATGGATCTGGAAGTCTCTAATGATGGGGAATGGAGCAGTACATGTCGAAATTGACTGGAACTGTTAGTTGTATGTCCTAGACTAAGGAGAATTATTTTGACTGGTGTTTAAAGATATGTTAGTTGCTGGAGAGAATATTATTTTGACTTTTGTCCCATCCGGTTTTATGTTTTTGATTTCCCATTTTCCATGTCGGTGTGTCATTTGGATTTTATTCACGTTTCATAAATAAGATCGAGTTTCAGAACTAGACTTATTTAGTAATTCAGTGCCTTACTGTTTCTTTACGAATAAAGTAATTTTTTTTTATTTTTAATCCTGGATTTGATTCAGCAACCTTAGTTATGAATTGTGGGTTGAGAGAGAGAGAGAGAGAGAGAGAGAGAGAGAGAGAGAGAGAGAGAGAGAGAGAGAGAGAAGCCAGGCTGGCAAACACAACCGTCAAATCATCTTTACTCACTAGGTAAGAAAAATAAGAGACACTTTTTTAGAAAAAGGCGTATGATATATGTATAAAAAGGCCTAGTTTGGCCTTGTCTAAATAATAATAAAGGAAAAAAAACTGGTAACCTACCTTAGAAACGAAGCCAATATAGGCATCTCTGATAATATTCTCAAGGCAAATAAATCTGGGGCTAGACCAAACTCCAAGATACAAAAATGGAATCATTATTTCCCCAAAAACTTATATGATGAAAATATGAAATGAATTGAAAGCCCAACTAAAAAAAACGTCAAGCCATCTCAAATGACTACCACACCAGTTACCACATTAAGTCACAATAGTTCACATAGATATCACTATTCTCATTTTGGAGATATTGATCACACCTATCTGAAATCAAAAATAAATATTAACCTATCTGAAAAAAAAAAAATGGATGAACATAAAAAATGGGAATAAAAATTGAAATGTGTCTTTGTACACGGGAGAAAAACTGACTAGGAATTCAATGTTTTTCCACTGCCCTACGGCTTCTCAGGGCACCTATAAACTATTCAATGTTCAAAAAATTTTTTACCTTAATTACCTTTCCACGATCTTTTCCATGCGCCTCCCAACGGCCCTCCCACTGGAATTAACTTAGAACAGTCGGGCCTGTATTGAATCGTTTCTCACCGATGAACCCATTATATTTCCACTGCCGCGTCACGACTTTAGTTCATACAAACGCACTAACTCCTTCTAGTCTTTTGCACACGCCTGATGAACGTATTTACGCATACGAGAGTGTTCCCAAGAGCTCTGTTTGCATGTTCAATGACGTCACAATCACGTGACAATTCAAGTCACGTAGTCCACCCGCTTGATCAGTTTGAGCCCCCGCGCTCACAACTCCACGATTAGACATGTTTTACCTCATTGGCATCTGCTGGACATCTACACAAAACATCCACTGACGTCTCAAAGCTTTATCCACAATACATGGCTGCTAGAGGAAAACTTCAATTGGACTCTATCTTTAAAACTCCTAACTACCCTTTAAGTACCTGTAATATATACACATACACATCCCAGGTTATTTTGTTATTGGGCATCTCTCTGGTCTTTTTTTTTTTTTTGAGTAGGACAGTTGAAGATTTTGTTCGCTTTATGAATCACTTCTTTAATTATATGGCTAGTGCACTTTAAAGATCACAGCTGCTGACGGATTAGTTCAATGCCCCTTTCCTTGAGATCCAGGGAACAAATCGGTAAGGCACAATACTTCGTGCATTTTATCCAGGACGTCTCAGAAGCAGCTTCCTGCATAAACAAACTGTTCAAATGAAATAGCCATTCCACTGCATCATGCAGTGCAAGAAATCATATGATTACCTCAACCTCAAAGAGCCCTGATCAATAAGCTTGTGATAAGGACCCCAAACTATGACTGGCCATTCTACCTGGCAATAGATGGCAGCAGCATAGGTGTAGGACCAGTCATGTTCCAAGAAAATCATCATCTGTACCATCAAGAAGGATCTCCTGGGGTTGATCCTTGCTATGAAGCATTTTGCGTCCTATCATGCAGACATTTAGTACCTCATATTGACAGATCACAATCTCCTGGTCTATCTAATCAACTTCAGAAATCAGAATAAAAAGTTAATGCACTGGTGCCTTGAGCTTTAAGTTTACAATTGTGCAACCTAATAAATCAATAATAATAAGATAGCTGATGTGCTCTCTTGGCACTGAGTCTACCTACAAGACTTTGTAAATTAGTAGCAACAAGTAGTTAGTTAATTTATAAATTTGGCCTATGTACTGGAGCTGGCAAGCTCCGTGGCACTTTTGGCATAGTGGCTCATATAGCAGAGTATTTCTGGCATATTAACCTATTATATAGGTTGTGCTTAAACTAAGTAAAGTATAGTGAGTTAAAACTGTTCTCTAGCCCAACAAGCTGAAGGACATGTCTTAACCACCTTCACATTTCACTTGCCATCTGTTAATACATGGCATTGGATTTATCCTTTAAAATATTTTTCATGCGTCATAGAGTAAGGAACTCATGTTTTAAAAATGCCACATGTAGTTAGATAATCGTCAATTGAATTGGTGCTGAAGTAGCTTACCCATATGTAATGTTAGTGATAATGTGCTATGATTTTAAGATTTTGCTAGTAGTACATACCCACAGACACCCTTATGTTGAGTAAGCCAGTAAGCTCATACCCCTCCTAAGAAGTTAAGGATCACCATAGTCTATTATCAAGGCATGGGTAAAAAATCCATTGAGGGGATGTATTTAATGTAACTGAGACTGACAGCTTGCTACGTCAGACCTTCACGAACAAAAGGCAGTGGAATGTCTACTTAAAGGGGAAGTTTTTTTTTTTTTTATGGATTTTGTTCACCAGTTTGATTGATCTCTCTTCGTTGTTAGGGGAAAATTTCATATGCAGTCTGTCCCATAGAGACTGCTGGAAACTGGCATCTCAAGGAGAGGCTCGCCATTGGGACCCACGAGGGAATACACCTGATCATTATAGCTTGCTCCCTTTTTAATCTTTAGCATCAAAATCTTCTGTCATTCCACGCTGGTCAGTGTAAGCACCAACAGCAGAGAGGCAACTGATCTTTGCCCATCTTGAGACTCACCTTTCACCCTGATGACATCTCTCCCCATGTGGCCAACACTTAACAAAGTGAAACTCAGATCTCATCAATGCAGAATATTGCATACAACATGTGGAAAAAAGCCCAGTAGGTCTATGGAAGAAAGTGTTTCTTTTCTATGATTCCTCTCAAAACTTTCCGTTCAAGTCAATTCCTCTTCTTTGCTCAACCAGTTGTTAAGGTCTGTTCAATCTGGATATAACTTAAGATCACACTCCTTTCGTGATATAGGGTGATATCTTAATGATATTCAAAGTTGAATGGAGGAGGAGAAGGAAGCTAGTTTTGGGTTCACTATTATTTTATTAATGGGACCATTATATTCTTATTTTTATTCTTTACATTATATTATTGTATTAATTCATGAATGAGCAATATTGCTTGGTATTATATTATATTATGTTGCAATATTAACACGAGTTTATGCATATATCTAGGGAATTGAAAGAAAAGGTAATTTTGAGCAGAAATGTCCTATAAACATGTGCATTTTAGGTCTTCATTTGTCAGTGAGGTGAATTTTTAGAATAACTGTTATCATTAAAAGGGCAATTAAGTGGCATATGGATGTCAGATTGAAAAGAATGGGAACATTATGGAAATTTTACTTTCTTTATTCTTTCCTGTCAAAGGGAGCCTATTCATACGGTAATCGAAAGAGGTAAAAAAGCTGACATTGTTCAAAGTGAAGTATCCTCCTTACCTACAATTCCTTGTCACCATGATTACTGTCACTATCTATCATTTAGTAGCATAGGTGTATGCCTACCCCTGACTCCTGACTCAACAATTCCGTGGCGAGGTTGCAAGACAGAGTGAGCTTGAATTTAACTTTCATAAACCAAAAATCATCAAGCAGCTTTTACATCACTTTCTTGATACATAAGGCTAATCATTACACTTAATTACATGAAGTCTGTTCACAGGTGATTTACTAGTTGCAGGGACTGTAGTGCTGTTACATTTTTCAATAAACTGCAAGGGAAAATAGCAATTCATAAGGCTAGCAATTGAGTTGCTTAACATGCTTCATCAACCCTCCCCCCCAACCCCCACCCCCCATATCTATGACTACTCACTCCAACATCTCGTGTGCGCCAGCTTGCTTGCCCATTTAATGATAACGATTACTTTTAAAAATTCACCTCGGGGACAAAGTAAGTCTTAAAATGTACATGTTTATAAAATATCTTCTGCTCAGTGACTTTCTTTCATTTCCCAAAATATTTGCATAAACTTTGGT
>NC_087207.1:79967428-79969928 GCF_015104395.2 Macrobrachium nipponense
AAGAATTTGCACAAAGATGTTATTTGCTGCTATATTAAGGGCCAAATCTAAAGGTCATTTTTTGACCTCCTATTTTCACTATGGATATTTCTTATAAAAATCGTTGTAACTAATATAAGATATGATAGTTATGCATGAAAATCTACCAGAATACCAAAAACTTCTATAGAGCACAAGAATATATAGAGATATGGAAACTTACCTTCCGGATATGCTAACAAAATGGCCGCAGTCGACACCTACTCCAGTGGGCACATCTACCACCTGAAATGATGGAATGGAATGTAAATTTCAATGTAATATTTACTTATCTAATTATGCGTGGATTTGCCTAAAACTATTATGGCAGCTTGCTGGATGTTTGAACATTATTTTGCAGCCATAAAAAAAAAAAAATCTGACCCCAAAAAACTTACTCAAATTATGCGTGGATTTGCATTTGTTGACCTTCCAGTTTCACCATGAAAATTTCTTATAAAAATCGTTGAAATTAGTATAAAATATGATATTTATGCATGGAAATCTTCCAGAATATCATATCACAAATTGTATAGAAAACAAGAATATATAGCGATATGGTAACTTACCTATCGGATCTGCCAACAAAATGACCGCAGCCGACACCTACTCCGACGGCCACATCTACAACCTGAAATGGAAGCATGGAATGTAAACTTCAATGTGTTATTTACTTAACTAATTATACGTGGATTTGCATAAAACTATTATGGCAGCTTACTGGATGTTTGAACATTATTTTGCAGCCATAAAAAATCTGACCCAAAAAACTTACTCCAATGTAAAAGTAATTTGATGACCTCGTTTCACCATGAAAATTTCTTATAAACATCGTTGTAATTAGTATAAAAAAAAAAAAAAATATGGCCTTTATAAATGGAAATCTATCAGAATATCATAAATCCTATAGGAAAAAACAAAAAAAACGAGAATATATGACGACATGGCAACTTATTTTTCGGATATATACACAAAATGGCCCCCAACCACTCCAAGTGCGAAAGCCAAATTTGCTACCTGAAACGGAAGAAGTGTATGTCAATTTCAAGGTGTTATTTAGTTATCTAGTTATTCGTGGATTTTCATGACACTTTTATGGTGGCTTGATGGATGTTTGACCATTATTCTGCAGCTATAAAAAAAAAAAAAAATATCTGACAAAAAGAAAAAAATTTTTCGAAAAAAAAAAGAATTAATTACGAAAAATTTTGAAATTAAAATGTCGACAAAAAAAAGTATAAAAAAAAAAAGTATGGCAGTTAGATGGCTGTAGCAGGGGAACGGGCGCGTTTTGGCATGCAAAAAACATGCTGGTGTTTGTCTTGCGGTCTTCTCTAGATGGGCAGCTTTGGTAGCGAACACGCTTCGGCAGCTTGATGTAGCCATCGGCAGGTCTCTACTCCAGCTCAGCCAGCCTAAAAGTTAGTCAACGTATAATACCGAATAGAGAATAAAAGAATTCACCATAATTATATTCAATATCCCGTAGAAAAGACAAAGTGGCAAACGTTGTGTATTACGAACACAGTTTGATGTAGAACACATCTGAGCGAATGTGTCTACACCCCTTTCGTTGCATTATAGAACATCTGAATATCCATCTTCCTTCTTTCGATCTCAGACGGATCATGATGCAAGAAACTCAACAGCATCACCTTCTAAGTCCTACTGACTTGCTGACACTGGAGAGTCAAATTGTGTTCATAATTGAACACGGTCACTGAGTCTTGACGGGAAGCAGACTCTCAGAAAGTTCCTTAGGAACATAAGGTTTCTGCCGAATGGTGCCACACAAATACAAGCCATCGTCAGCGAGTGCCAAGGCGAGCAGTAACGTCGTGAAGAAGTTTAATCCGTCACAGTGCGGCGAAAAAGTCGCACAAGCTCGGTCATGAACTCATCTCTTACCGTCTGTCCTCTCGGCATATATATATATATATATATATATATATATATATATATATATATATATATATATATATATATATATATATATATATATATATATATATATATCAGTCGATGCAAGGTGAAGGACAATCCTTTATTCCCATTATTTGTACTTTATTGTCGCGACGTTTCAAGACATAAAAGTCCCATTATCAAGCTAAAAAAAAAAAGGATAAAACAAAAGTTAAAATCATAAACTCGGAATACATACTAAAAGATTAAAAAGTTTACAAATATAAAAAGCAAGTACAAGAGTAGGGAGGAGTCAATACCATAAGGTGCTGTAACGCACAGACCGAGTGACAATTCGGGCCGGGTCAGCTTCGACTTGAACTCACGAGAGATACAGAGGTGTTGAGGAAGACTGGGTGTTTTAACTGCGGAACGAGTTGTTTAATCATCCGACTTCTACGGTTTCTTCGACGTCTTCCTTAAAAGACGACCATGATGTCTTCCAAGTCCTTCCTTTGCAAGTCGGGAACTGTGGCGTCTAAGGAAGGGTAACCCACTGGAAGGAGCAGCAGCAGCTTCT
>NC_087207.1:79974928-79984928 GCF_015104395.2 Macrobrachium nipponense
GCTGCTTACGATCAATTTTCATTCACCAGCGTCTTGCATCGCTATCTAGATGACACATGGCAAGATCTGGTAACGGTTTGCTTAAGTTGATCTAACATAATTCCCGTTATAAAAAAAATATCGTTGCTCAATCATGGAGAAATCCTGCGTACGTTCACTGGAGCAGCAGCTACCGTATATCAAGAGTAATTGCAGGTTTAGACATCATCCTCAATATTTAGGATCAGGCGGTCGATATTTATCAGCTCTTGTTTTCTTATGATCTGTTGCCGCGCTGTTAAGAAACTAACTGTTCATCATAAATGGACGTACCGTTCTGTAAACCACGAATAATTATATTTAAAAGGAATTGTAGAAAAATGGCGAATAAGTTATAGGGCCTCCGAAGGGGAAACAAATCTTGATAAAGGAAGCCTTATCATTAAAAATGAACGATAGACTTCAGTGCCAGTTAAAATACTGAAATTCCGTTCGTTGTTCGAGTATCCTAGAGAAAGGCTGGAAAGGCAACGATCCTTTCAATTCAGAATTCTTGACCGCTCTCTTCTTAAATCCATTACGATCTTTTTTAAACTATTAGCTATGATCTCCAAGAACAGTCTGTCAAGTATATGAATAAGAGTTGTACTGCTAGATATGATACTGTTTGTTAAGATTAGTTTCTTTTTTTCTAGTTATTGATATTGTTAATAACGTAGTAACTTTGTATTACATGATAAATCAGTAGTTTATTTTTAATCTAAATAAATATCCCTATCTGTTCCTGTGAAACAGTTTATGTAAAAATAAATTCAAGACCATCTGAAATAAAGCTTCATTTGTACATAAAATTATATTATTTTTTTTTATTTATTTATTTATTTGTTATTTATTTATTTTTTTTTTTTTTGTGCTCTATCACAGTCTTCCAATTCGACTGGGTGGTATTTATAGTGTGGGGTTCCGGGTTGCATCCTGCCTCCTTGGGAGTCAATCACTTTCCTTACTATGTGCGCCGTTTTCTAGGATCACACTCTTCTGCATGAGTCCTGGAGCTACTTCAGCTTCTAGTTTTTCTAGATTCCTTTTCAGGGATCTTGGGATCGTGCCTAGTGCTCCTATGATTATGGGTACAATTTCCACCGGCATATCCATATCCTTATTATTTTTATTTTTAGATCTTGATACTTATCCATTTTTTTTCCCTCTCTTTCTCTTCAGCTCTGGTGTTCCCATGGTATTGCGGACATCAATGAGTGATACTTTCTTCTTGACTTTGTCAATCAACGTCACGTCTGGTCTATTTGCACGTATCACCCTATCTGTTCTGATACCATAGTCCCAGAGGATCTTTGCCTGATCGTTTTCTATCACTCCCTCAGGTTGGTGCTCGTACCACTTATTACTGCAAGGTAGCTGATGTTTCTTGCACAGGCTCCAGTGGAGGGTTTTTGCTACAGAATCATGCCTCTTTTTGTACTGGTTCTGTGCAAGTGCCGAGCATTCGCTTGCTATGTGGTTTATGGTTTCATTTTTCGCATTGCACTTCCTACATATGGGAGAGATGTTATTTCCGTCTATCGTCTTTGAACATATCTGGTTCTTAGGGCCTGATCTTGTGCCGCTGTTCTCATTCCTTCAGTTTTTCTTCTTGAGCTCTCCCTCTGTAGCCATTGCCATGTGTCATCGCTGGCTAGTTCTTTAGTCTGTCTCATGTATTGTCCGTGCAGTGGTTTGTTGTGCCATTCCTCTGTTCTGTTTGTCATTCGCCTGTCTGTATATTTCTGGGTCTTTCGTCTACTTTTATTAGTCCTTCTTCCATACACTCTTTAGCCACTCGTCTTCACTGGTTTTCAGATATTGCCCCCAGTGCTCTGTTCTCGATGTTGACGCAGTCCTCTATACTTAGTAATCCTCTCCCTCCTTCCTTTCGTGTTATGTATAGTCTGTCCGTATTTGCTCTTGGGTGTAGTGCTTTGTGTATTGTCATATGTTTCCTGGTTTTCTGATCTATGCTATGGAGTTCTGCCTTCGTCCATTCCACTATTCCTGTGCTGTATCTGATTACTGGCACTGCCCATGTGTTTATGGCTTTTATCATATTTCCGTCGTTGAGTTTTGACTTGAGTATCGCCTTGAGTCTCTGCATATATTCTTTCCTGATTGTGTCCTTCATCTGTTGGTGTTTTATATCCCCTCCTTCCATTATTCCTAGGTATTCGTATCCAGTCTCATCTATGTGTTTGATGTTGGTCCCATCTGGTAGCTTTATTCCTTCAGTTCTCCTTACTTTGTCTTTTTGTATGCGCATTTTTTCTATTCCAAACTCCATCCTGATGTCCCCAGATACAATCCTTATAGTCTGGATAGGGTATCTATTTCCTTGATGCTCTTACATACAGCTTGATGTCGTCCCATGAACATCGATGGTTGATTTTGTTGCCTCTTTTCTTGAGTTGGTAACCGGCATTCATCTTCTGTAGTACTTTTGTCATGGGAATCATGGCTACTACGAAGAGTAGTGGGGACAATGAGTCGCCCGCGGAAGATCCCTCTCCTGATATTAACCTCTGCTAGTCTTATTCCAGAGCTTGTAAGTATTGTATCCAGTTGAGCATGTATTTTTGAGGAAGCTGATTGTGTTTTCCTCTGCCCCATATATTTTCAGGCATTCTATTAGCCATGTGTGTGGTATCATGTCGAAGGCTTTCTTATAGTCTATCCATGCCATGCTTAGGTTGGTTTTCCTTCTCCTACTGTTCTTCATTACCATTTTGTCTATCAGGAGTTGGTATTTTGTGCCCCTACACTTCCTTCTGCAGCTTTATGTTGGTGGGGGATGGTGTTTGTCTCCTCTATGTAGTTGTATAGCCTTTCACTGATGATACCTGGTAGTAACTTCAACATTATTGGTAGGCAGGCGATAGGCCTTTAGTTACTGGCTATATATCCCTTACTCTTGTCTTTTTGTACTAAGGATGTTCTTCCTGTGGTCATCCATTTGGGTGCATGGTGATTTGAGATACAATGCTGGAGTTGTTCTACTATTCATGGGTGTAGGGCCTTGAAGTTTTTGAGCCAGTATCCATGGACTTCATTGGGACCTGGGGCGTTTCCAGTTTGGCATTTTCTTTAGTTGGTGTCTGACTGTATTATTATTATTATTTTTATTTATTTATTTATTTATTTTTATTTATTTTTTTTTTTTTTTGCTCTATCACAGTCCTCCTATTCGACTGGGTGGTATTTATAGTGTGGGGTTCCGGGTTGCATCCTGCCTCCTTAGGAGTCCATCACTTTTCTTACTATGTTTTCCGTTTCTAGGATCACACTCTTCTGCATGAGTCCTGGAGCTACTTCAGCCTCTAGTTTTCTAGATTCCTTTTCAGGGATCTTGGGATCGTGCCTAGTACTCTTATGATTATGGGTACAATTTCCACTGGTATATCCCATATCCTTCTTATTTCTATTTTCAGATCTTGATACTTATCCATTTTTTCCCTCTCTTTCTCTTCAACTCTGGTGTCCCATGGTATTGCGACATCAATGAGTGATACTTTCTTCTTGACTTTGTCAATCAACGTCACGTCTGGTCTATTTGCACTTATCACCCTATCCGTTCTGATACCATAGTCCCAAAGGATCTTTGCCTGATCGTTTTCTATCACTCCCTCAGGTTGGTGCTCGTACCACTTATTACTGCAAGGTAGCTGATGTTTCTTGCACAGGCTCCAGTGGAGGGCTTTTGCCACTGAATCATGCCTCTTTTTGTACTGGTTCTGTGCAAGTGCCGGCATTCACTGCTATGTGGTTTATGATTTCATTTTTCGTATTGCACTTCCTACATATGGAGAGATGTTATTTCCGTCTATCGTACTTTGAACATATCTGGTTCTTAGGGCATGATCTTGTGCCGCTGTTATCATTCCTTCAGTTTCCTTCTTTAGCTCTCCCCTCTGTAGCCATTGCCATTGTCATCGCTGGCTAGTTCTTTAGTCTGTCTCATGTATTGTCCGTGCATTGGTTTGATGTGCAGTCCTCTGTTCTTTCTGTCTTTCTCCTGTCTCTGTATATTTTCTGGGTCTTCGTCTACTTTTATTAGTCCTTCTTCCCATGCACTCTTTAGCCTCGTCTTCACTGGTTTCAGATATTGCCCCAGTGTCTCTGTTTTTCAATGTTGACGCAGTCCTCTATACTTAGTAGTTCCTCTCCCTCCTTCCTTTCGTGTTATGTATAGTCTGTCCGTATTTGCTCTTGGGTGTAGTGCTTTGTGTATTGTCATTTGTTTCCTGGTTTTCTGATCTATGCTGTGGAGTTCTGCCTTCGTCCATTCCACTATTCCTGCGCTGTATCTGATTACTGGCACTGCCATGTGTTTATGGCTTTTATCATATTTCCGTCGTTGAGTTTTGACTTGAGTATCGCCTTGAGTCTCTGCATATATTCTTTCCTGATCGTGTCCTTCATCTCTTGGTGTTTTATATCCCCTCCTTCCATTATTCCCAGGTATTTGTATCCTGTCTCATCTATGTGTTTGATGCGCTGCTCCCATCTGGTAGCTTTATCCCTTCAGTTCTCGTTACTTTGCTTTTTGTATGTTGACTAAGGCGCCTTTTTTTCATAGTATTATTATTATTATTATTATTATATTATTATTATTATTATTATTATTATTATTATTGTTCTAAGGGTCCAAGGGCGTAGATTGGGCACCGTAACGGTGCCCAATCTACGCCCTTGGATGAAGGACTTCATGTAATGGTGCAACAACCTGTACGAAGATCCAACAGGATTGCAGCCAGAAAGGATTTGATAGGGGAGAGGGTATCACCTAGTTGTTGTTAACTACCCTCTTTCTTCACCTGGCCCATTAACGAGCTAACGGCCGTTGTCAACGATCTTCAACGTCTCCTGTTTTTTAAATTTACCTCTGTACTTGTCGTAACGTATTCTTCATTTGGACTGAAGATGAACCCAGGAAAGGGTTCGAAAGCTTTCTGTAATGTCTTCAAAATTATACACAGACTTTTTACACTTTGTATTATTGTGGACCCTTTTGAACATTATATATACTCTCGTGATAGAGAGTTTTTCCCTATTATTATTATTATTATTATTAGTATTATTATTATTATTATTATTATTATTATTATTATTATTATTATTATTATTATTATTATTATTATTATTCATTATTAATATACCCTAGCAGAATTTACTATTTATAAGATACTGGTTGCAAATGCTTTAATATGACCCTTTGTTTGATTTCATTTATCTTTTTTCTGTTAAATCACAGAACTTTATTAATAATGATTTATTTGGAGAGAACAAAAGGCATAATGATTCATTAAAGAGAAATAAAAATGACCATTTATGAAGAAACAAGCAATAAAATAAAGTAAGCTATATAAGATTCATAAAAGAAAGAGAAAGTAAGAATCCTAGATGATGGCGTATACTCTTCTCAATCAAGCTAACAACTTCTCACATTGTTATTAGAAACATATTTATTGTTTCCTATATACTCCATTTAAAATGAGATTAGTGACTGAAATTTTTTTCACCCCTGCATCTAGCTCTTAACAAATGGTGCATTGTGATTGTTTGGAAACACTACGGTGACTTTTTAATATGACCATCAATTCCATAAGCGTTTGATATTCGTGCCATGAGACCTGAGTGAAGGACAGTGCCAATTTAGGGTGTAATATTGTAGTGCTGGGCACTCAAGAAATGTGCCAGCCTTGCTTGAAGGAAAAGTGAAAACCTTAAAAAAAGTAAAGCTGGGTCTGTAATGTGTGTGAAATGATTGGAAAGAAAAGCTGAGACCTTATTTGGAAAATGAGTGGGAAGTTATGAAAGAGAAATTGGAGTTAACGCGAGGGCATATATAAACATATCTTCGCAAAAGGGGTTGAAGTGAACGATGAGGTCAACATTAAGAGAGAAAAATTATTCGAGAGAACGATGAAATTCTTAGAAAATTCTTCTGATAATTGATTCCGCAGAAAATAAGCGTAATAAAAAAATGTGGCTGGAGATTTCGGATAAATTAAAGTTTCTGAAAACATATTTATCGACAAGAAAATAAATACAAGGAAAATAGATAGTGTCAGAAGATTAAAAATGTTAGCAATGGAACTGTAAAAATATGAAGGTTTTGCTTAAGTTTATAATATGTAATGCATCAAACAAACAGTCAGGAGGGCGATATCATCAAGAAAAATATTTAAAGTTTTTTAGATAAGCCTGCTGCTAAGAAACGTAGACATCGTATATTGAAATGTGATGTAGTTATTAGCAACTTCATTCTGATGAATCATCATCAGATAAAGCTAAAGTGTGAGGCATATAACGTAAGGGTCAGATTTCACATCACAGTGAATTTCTATTGCCAAACGTATGACCAAAAAAGATGATAAATGTCATGCCAAGCAGAGAAACGATTAGCATGCTGCGGCAAATGTTCGTGAATGAGAGTTAATGTATAACACTAAGTAGGAAAATGACAGGACCAGAAACAGAACTGACTATTGATATTGATTTTGGGTGGTTACAAATTAAACGAGGTCGCACAGGTATTAGTTAGATGGAAACAAAACAGCTGAAATTAGACGAAAACAAGACTAAACGTTTCAGCCTCATCGCCTGAGGTACTAGAGAAGTTTTATATCAGTATAGAAATTCAGACGTATGAAAATGTTTTCCGAAGATATTAAAAACATTCATGTTTAGCGACTGCTCCACCAGAGAAAAACACGATTAGTGATGTGAATTGAATTGTCTAACATGAACTGCGACTTGAGATTTGTTCCTGCTGATATGATGGAGCCAGGCTGAGATTCAAGAATATAACCAGTAACCAACATTGCAGGTAAAATTCAAGAAAATACTATTTTTCACTCTAAGAACATTTCTTTTTTATTCCAATTAGAGGGCTTATTGATAAAACATCCAATAATGGTCAAGCCATATTCCTATCACAATTGTTTTGAGACTGCGACCCTTCTCACTTGTGCATCCTGAGTGATAGTTCATCCTAAGAGAGATATTTATAGACAATGAACGTCTTGTCGCTTGATAAAGTTATTTCTCAGTAAATAATAGATCTATCTAGAGTCATCCCAGACGCTATTACTACTGTCCTCCTTTTCTGTTTAGGTAAGAATGTTGCTTATTGCGCTGTGTGATCAAGGAAATCCCCAAATCTCTGTAAGCTGGCGGTTCTTTATCGCTCTTACCGAAGGACTTATTTAAAAAAAAGCTATTTCCGGCTTGGAAGCGCTAAGGATACCGAAAGCTTCTAACGTTAGTTTTCTCATTCTTGACATCCGATTTATTTTTCCAGTCTCGTAGATAAAATCATAAAATCATTGTATGTTAAATCATTGAGAGAGAGAGAGAGAGAGAGAGAGAGAGAGAGAGAGAGAGAGAGAGAGAGAGAGAGAGAGAGAGAGAGAGAGATTTCTCTTCCATTGCTCGTTCAGATACCTATACTATATATTTTCTATTATACAAGAGTTTAATTGAAATTTATTCACATCAGTGCTTTTAACTTTAGTTCCAAATGCTAGCTGTCATTACGACAACATATTGTTTTGAATGTAAACGTAGAATTAATGTCATTATTTGAATGCTATGGAGAAATAACATGTCCCCGGCCATTTTTCATGCAATCATTGTTGAATAAATCACTTGACAAAAGTTTTGGAAGTTTAAAATAACGACTTCTATATAAATTGATCAAATTGAGAAATCCCTTAGCTATGTAAGTAGACCTACAGTATTACATTTTTTTATTATTATTATTATGAGTAGTGCGCTTGTGAATGAGTGCGCATGTGTGTGTTTGTGCTGTGTGTGTGAGAGAGAGAGAGAGAGAGAGAGAGAGAGAGAGAGAGAGAGAGAGAGAGACTAATTAATTTGATGTATTCAAATCTGTTTTTATTCGAAAGTCTATCATATTAATCTGCGACTTGAGATTTGGTCCTGCTGATATGATGGAACCGGGCTAAGATTCAAGAATATAACTAGTAACCAACATTGCAGGTAAAAATTCAAGAAAATACTATTTTTCACTCTAAGAACATTTCTTTTTTACTCCAATTAAAGGGCTTATTGATAAAACATCCAATAATGGTCAAGCCATATTCCTATCACAATTGTTTTGAGACTGCAACCCTTCTCACTTGTGCATCCTGAGTGATAGTTCATCCTAAGAGAGATGTTTATAGATAATGAACGTCTTGTCGCTTGATAAAGTTATTTCTCAGTAAATAATAGATCTATCTAGTATCATTTCACACGCTATTACTACTGTCCTCCTTTTCTGCTTAGGTAAGAATGTTGCCGATTGCGTTGTGAGATCAAGGAAATCCCCAAATCTTTGGAAACTGGCGGTTCTTTATCTCTCTTACCGGAGGACTTATTTCAAAAAAAGCTATTTCCGGCTTGGAAGTGCTAAGGTTACCGAAAGCTTCTAACGTTAGTTTTCTCATTCTTGACATCCGATTTATTTTTCCAGTCTTATAGATAAAATAATAAAATCATTGCATGTTAAATAATTGAGAGAGAGAGAGAGAGAGAGAGAGAGAGAGAGAGAGAGAGAGAGAGAGAGAGAGAGAGAGAGAGAGGAGAGATTTCTCTTACATTGCTCGTTCAGATACCTACACTATATATTTTCTATTATACTCGAGTTTAATTGAACGTTATTCACATCAGTGGTTTTAACTTTAGTTCCAAATGCTAGCTGTCATTACGGCAATATATTGTTTTGAATGTAAACGAGGAATTAATGTCATTATTTGAATGCTATGGAGAAATATCATTTCCCTTGCCATTTTTCGTACAATGATTGTTGAATAAATCACATGACAAAAGTTTTGGAAATTTGAAATAACGACTTCTGGATAAATTGATCAAATTGAGAAATCCCTTAGCTATGTCAGTAGACCTACAGTATTACATTTTATTTTATTATTATGAGTAGTACGCTTGTGAATGAGTGTGCATGTGTGTGTTTGTGCTGTGTGTGTGTGTGTGTGAGAGAGAGAGAGAGAGAGAGAGAGAGAGAGAGAGAGAGAGAGAGAGAGAGAGAGACTAATTAAGTTGATGTAAACATACAAATTATGACAGTGATATGATTTTAATTTTCGTACCAGGATAAGTAAAAAATTATATCTAACAAAATAACACCAGATGACTAATTCGGAGAAAATATGAATAAGCCTCACATGTACGTACATGTTCATGCTCACTCACGCAAACATACATATTTATACATTATATATATATATATATATATATATATATATATATATACTATATATATAATATATATATATATATATATATATATATATATATATATATATATATATATATATATATATATATATATATATATATTTTATATGAACAAAGTTACAGCAACGAAGGAAAATTTAAACACTGGAGATGCTAAGTGTTTTCGACTCATTATCAAGACATGTTCACGGCGTGTGAACATATCTTGATAATGAGTCGAAAACACTTACCATCTCCAGTGTTTCAATTTTCCTTTGTGGCTGTAACTTTGTTCGTATAATCATCACGGTCTTTTATTTCTTTTATTTATAGGCTATTAGGTGGGCAAATTCCACCTTATAAATTAAAAATGGTAAGTTGGCCGACCTCAAAACCATAACCATCATATACGGCAACTGCAAAAATGAGCTTAGGCACTGAATTAGGCTCCAAAATGCAAATATGGACTTTATTCCAAAAAATAAGCAATACTATATCTATCAGGGAAAACTGGCATAATAAATCAACATTAACAATTATACACCCAAATGAACCTGCCACACAGAAAACTGATCTTTGAAATTACACTTTTGTAACTGAAATAAATCCACAAATAAAACGAAGAATGAGACATCTCATTTCGAACCCAGATATATTCGTTCCACAAATTAAAAAGTTTCGTAATACACAATCATCGGGTTTTCAAGATTGACAATTAATCGGCCCGTAGACC
>NC_087207.1:79989928-79999928 GCF_015104395.2 Macrobrachium nipponense
TGAGGTGGGAAGAATCCAAACAAGATTTCTCTATTTTTTTTTTTTTTTTTCTACGATGTCTTGGATAAGTTCAGCAAATTCGCCATATTTTCATATTTATTTGTGAAGTAATATATTTCTAAGTAGTACATCATTGAGCAATTCTATGCCTTCTCCCAATGATTGAGCAACGAGTATTATAAATAATTTTTTTTACTACGATAAAACAAACAGGACATACTCTACTAAGAAACTGCAATGTTTTCATCTTCTTTCCCAAAGTTATCCCTACATTAAGGGGACAGTTTCTTGATGCGACTTCTCCGCTGCCTTCTATCAAAGGCATCATCCTCCACCAAACCTCTTCTCTCCATATCTGCTTTCACTTTATTTCGCCATCTAATTCTCTGTCTCCCTCTCGATCTTCTTCCTTTAACAGGTCCCTCCTAAGCCCTCTTCACTCCCTCCTTGTCATCCATCCTCAACACATGACCATACCATCTCAATCGTGACTCTTATGATCTCTATAGTCTCTACTAAGCCTGCCCTTCTTATTTCATTATTTTCCAAAATCTCAAGCAGCAATATTCCCATAATCCACCTCAGCATTCTCATCCCTGTTCTCTCAAGCTTTACGTCCTCTTTTCTTCTTAGAGCCCGTGTTTCACCTCCATACATTAATACTGGTCTTATCACTGTGTTATAGATCTTTACTTTTAGCTTGATTGGCATTTTCCTATCACATACTACTCCAGCTACCTCTCTCCACTTCCCCCATGCAACTTTTACCCTACTGTCAGCTTCAGCCTAACATCCTCCTTCTTGGCTTAAAGTAGATCCTAAGTATTTAAACTTTTCTGCTTGTTTTGTAATCGAGCCTCTTCTTTCTCGTATTACTATTCTGTCTGTATCTTCCCTACTGCCCAGCAAAACCTCTGTTTTATTCACATTCACCTTTAATCCACCCATCTTTAAAGACTCCTGCCTCTCTCCAACTGTTCCCAGTAGGCCCTCCTCATTATCAGCAGTAATTACCAGATCATCGACATGCAACAACTCCCATAGCTCTTCATTCCTGATCTCTTCACTCATCACATCCATGACCAGCAAAAACAAAAATGGGCTTAATGGCGACCCCTCTTTTAATCCAAAACTAACTTAAAGTTTTCTGTTTCCCCAACTGCTGTTATTACTTTTGTGTTCGTTCTTTTATATATCATCTCGACCAGCCCGACCAGCTTTTCTGGGACTTTCCTTTTCCTCCAACACCAAAACATCACTTCTCTTAGGATTCGATCGTATGTTTTCTCTAGGTCTATACATGCTCAATAGAGCTCCTGGTTTCCCTCTAGCCTCTTTTCCTGTGGCTGTCTTACTATGAAGATGGCATTCACCGTCCCTCTTCCTCTCATGAATCCATACTGCTGTTTCCCCATCTTGACAATCTCTTTTAATCTCCCATCCAGTATTTCCTATAAAACTTTCAATCTATGCTCTATTAGATTAATTCCCTTGTAGTTACCACAATCCATGACATTTCCCTTCTCCTTGTATATATAAACCATTAGACTCTCCTCCCAGTTCCTTGGCATTTCTTCCTCTACAAGCTTTTAATAAATCCAGCCTCCATTTCTCCCTCTCTGTACCTAGTAATTTGATCATTTCAAAATTGGAACTCCGATGGGCCTGGTGCTTTACCATTCTTCATTTTCTTTAATGCTCTCTTCCCTTCTGTATCCTGCATCTCCATCAATGGTCCTTCCACCCTCTGTGCTTCGCCCATCTTCTCTCTCTCCTTTTCAGTATTTAACAGTTGTTCAAAATACTCTCTCTATCTTTTTTTTAATTTCTTCATCCCTATACGATATATTTACATCGCTATCCTTGATGACCCCCAATTTCCCCACATCCTTTCTCTGCCTTTTCCTCAAGTTTGAAATCTTATAGATATCCTTTTCTCCTTCTCTTGTTCCAATAGCCAAACTTACCCTTCTGCTTGCCTCTCTTTCCTCTTCTCTGTATCTTTCCTCTGCACCCTGTGCATGCCTTGCTTTCCGTCCCTTAAACTATTTTGATTTTCATGTAATTCATCCTTGCATCTCTCCATTCAACCACCACTTTTCTCTTCTGGACGCTCCATATCCGCGGGGTTTTCTCACCAGTTCCTCTGTTTTCCTCACACATATTTCTCTCATGTCTGTACAGATATTTTCCACTCTGTTAACCTGTCCAAATTCTACAGTTCCCCTTTCAAGCTATCTCTCTCTCACAGTGCTCCTAAATTGCTCCCCCTTTTCTCCTTTAATGTCCCATACTTGTTAGGTCTAAATACGTACAGCCCAAATGAACCTTGTAATGGTTGATTGCTGACATGAAGTTATTCATTTAGTTTGGGCTTTGACCTAGTTAATAAAAGAATAATACAAGAATAATTCTTGATCTGAATATTACAAGAAACTCTGGGAACTTTGTTTTAGGTCTTATAAACTATACGATTGTTTCATAGGAAGTAGGATACCACAGTGTACCAACACTGCCACTTTTGTAACTCTTTCCAAATGTCAAGTGAAATTGCTTCTGGTCTTAAAAGAAAAATAGAAGGGATCACGATGGTGCATTCCAAATTTAGTCCTGTATATATACTGCTACCTTGAACTCAAATTTTTCAAAATTAGAGTTGCAGTAAAATATTTTTTACTGACTTAGAAGCGTCTAATTTTGTCAGATTCAAGGTCTCTAGATTTATCATAACATTGACTGTCAGAAGCTTACCGGAATCTTTATCGGTTATACAATATTGCCTGTTAAAGTGTTATAATTTATTCCAACAAAGAACATTATGATGTTAGATTTAGATTATTCTCGAAGAAAGTCTCCTTTAATGTTATCTTTCACTACAATTATATCAGCAGGGAATTCATATTTTCAAGATAAGTATCTGCCCCATCTTATGTCGAGGTTAATGTTGCCGAATGCGCATGACCAGAAATCCTTCATGGCCTTCAGGTCTTTAGAAGCACTATTATTGTTACCCATATTTCTAAGAGGAGCCCTAATGCCATTTCTGAACTAATGACGCTTCATTAGTTTAGGGACATATATAAAACAGGAAGGAGGAATTAAAGTTGAAAATTTTTATCAATCTCACAAACACATGTTACAATAATTCTGGTTCTAGAACTGACCACTGACAACGGAGAACGAACAAATTCTTTCGGGGTTTTCGAGAAATGTTTTGTGAATACGAGAAAATTTTATCGGAATACAGGTTAGAAAGTATATGTTTCACTGAGTAATGTTTCAAAGAGCATTCGAATTTTAACAAGTATATGTAAATGAAAGTGAAAGAGGGAGTAAAGGAAATGTTACGATTGTTAAAAACATCTAAGCGATTCTGATATCATATATAATAGGTAGAAATTTTATGCAAATGGGGAAAATATACTTTATTTCTTGTAAAGTATTTTATTTTCGAAAACGTTTAATGGTTAAAGTAAGGCATTAATTCAATAAAAGAGAAATTTACATCCAGAATGATCTAAAAAAAATTCATACAGCATCACAAAAGAATTTAAAAAGATCCTTCACATAGTGCGAATTTTTACTTATCTTTCGTAATCATTATTACTTCTAAGATCAATAGCTTAATAAATTCAGTAGATGGATAACAACTGAAACAACCAATCAATCAATAAAAATAAATCTGGAAAATTTAGTGTATACTTGAGTGTTTTATCTAAAACGACGTTCACTGTGGATTCGTCCATCCAGATATTCATCTAATGTAAATATATCACCAATAGCAAAACATACCCCAAAATATAGTGCTACATGTAAAAAGAAATGGAAAAGGATATAGTTTCTATGGTAATGCAAATTCCTCTAAACCCTTGCCGGTACTATTTGCAATTCCATACCCAAACGGCCAAATGGAAATTTTGTAATAGGATGACGGGGGGATCCCTGAAAGGGTACTCTCTGTTGATAGGAATGGTGGAAAGGCGTTTTATATTCCCCAGTGGAAACAAAGTAAAATAGAAAAACCGGTTAATGTATAATAATGTAATAAGACTTGCGTTTTATGAAAGTTTTATATACATATTACAAGAAAATTTGTGCGAGAAGAGTAAATAATTTCCCCTCAAGTACATATTAGTTACTCAAGTTTCAGTAGATGAGTGTGTGTGTGTGTGTGTGTGTGTGTGTGTGTGTGTGTGTGTGTGTGTGTGTGTGTGTGTGTGATTGTGCTGATTCTAATTTTCGAAAGTTATTTCCTGATTAATTTTGTATTTGGATGTTCATTTCCTAAGCGTAACAGTTTGACTGAGATTCTTACTTTTGTCAATTAGCTGCATTTCATTTTTGTTCTCGTTTTCATATTTGTGAATGAGTCAGATCTTTTAAAGTATTTTATACAATAAAATCATAAATTGAAAACCAAGCAATGTATTAAAAATTCTTTGGTTGATCCACCAGAACCTCTGTAAATAGTTAAGTTCTCACAGGAAAGAGAATATTGAATATAAAATACATATTGCGTTTGTGATACATCGAACACTTGCACGAGACCCTAGGGGTGTAAAACAGTTAAGGAAACGCACGCCAAATTCCAAGAGCTAGATCACGGGAACAGGCCAACATTAAAACTTTATATATATATATATATATATATATATATATATATATATATATATATATATATATATATATATATATATATATATATATATATATATATATATATATATATAATATATATTATATATAAAGTTGTAGATAAATATAAAAAAGCAAAAAATAATATAAATCAGTTTTTACATGTTTGGACTGTAAAGAAACTTTGTAATTTCGGTTAGGTCAAATCTGTTTAGGGTTGACCTCGACATCTGATAATCCTGGATTATCTCTTTTAATTTTTACCCTTTTGACATTAACCATCTGGTATTCTTGATCTTGTTTTGTACCTGAGACCTTTCTCTCCAAATGTTACTTCATTAAGCTCTTTGACAATGTCTGAGTAAGGACGAAAGCGCTTGGATTTCTGACTATCATTTTCCTGTGGGATTCGCTTATATATATACATACATAAATATATATATATATATATATATATATATAATTATATATATAATATATATATATATACATATATATATATATATATATATATATATATATATATATATATAATATATATATATATATATATATATATATATATAAGCGAATACCACGGGAAATGATAGATAAGGAATCCAATGCGCTTTCGTCTTTATTCAGACATCGTCAAGGAGCTACTGAAGTACAATCGGAGAGGAAGGCCTCAGGTACACAAGATCAGGAATACCAGATGTTAATTATCAAAAGGGTAAAAATTAAACGGATATCCAGGATTATCGGATATCACACGGTCACAAACTTAAACAGATTCTGACCCTAACCGAAATTACAAAGTATCTTTACAGTCCAAAACATGTAAAAACGAATATATTAATTTTGTTGCTTATTATTTTATCTACAACTTTTTTCATTATGAAAGAATCAAGTTTAAATAAACCAAGACTTAAATTTAGAACATTTCTATTATTTGACTTGATAAAACAAGATTCAATGATATTCCTTTTAACTGTGTCATTACATGGGACTAAGGCTCTTGCTTGACTCCACTTAATAGGATGGTCTAAATCTCTCATATGTACAAAATAATGCATTCGATATTTGCCCAGTTCTCACAGAATATTGATGTTGCTTTAAGACGCTGTGAAAGAGATTTGCCAGTCTGTCCGTAATAGATTTTATCACACTTTTTGCAAGGAATTTCATATATGCAGCCTGAAGATCTTTAGGAGAATTTTTGATTACTAAACTCTTGACATTAATATTACTGAAACAACATTTATGTTAAAAAGCTTTAAAATTCTAGGAATATCTAAAAACCTTTCATCAAAAGGTAATTTTAGAAATGTTATGCTTACTAAATTCAAGTTTGTCATTAGTTGAATAAAATGTTTTTCTAGCCCTTTTCCATGCCACATCTACAAAAGTCCTTGGGTATTTAAGTTTCAATGCAATATCATAAATAGTTTTAATTTCAGTGTCAATAAACTGCGGGCTACAGACACGTAAAGCCCTTAGAACTATCAGAAAAAACAGAGAATTTAACATTTTGATGGTGATTGGAGTAGTAATGAACAAAGAGGCAATATAGTTGATTTTCGAAAGACTGAAAAGGTGAATTTCTATCATTTCTATGGACAGTTACATCAAGAAAAATTCAAATTACAATTTCTTTCTCCTCTACAGTAAATTTTATAGAAGGGACTAAATTATTGAGATTATTAAGGAATTCCTGGAGGTTTTCGTGAACTGGCCAAATACAGAATATATCACCACGTATCTAAACCAAATAACTTTTTGGGGGAAAATTCTTGGTAAGAGTTTTGTCTCAAAAAATTCCATGTAAATATTGCTAAGGACAGGAGACAAAACTCTTACCAAGAATTTTGCCCCAAAAAGTTATTTGGTTTAGATACGTGGATGATATATTCTGTATTTGGCCAGTTCACGAAAACCTCCAGGAATTCCTTACTGATATTACATGAGAACGCTTTTATATATGAAGTATTTTTCAGTATTTCATACTAAAAAGTAACCTTTTTTCCATATAAACAAAATTCAAGGACAAAACTAATGATCGAGTTACAGGATTTAAGAATTCCTTTATCAAAAGAAATAAATAAAGAGAGCTGGATTGGGAATCTAGAGAATACAAACTGATTGGTAGACATGAAATTCTTATGTTAAAATTTCTAGTATATATACAAGAAAAGTTTAAAAGTATTTCTTATAATACATCTATCTCTTTTTACCAGTGACCCTTCATTGAAATTTACTTGTTAATACGAATATCTATCGTTTTACTTACAAATAAAGTTGAACTGAAATCTAGTTCTGGTCTCGATAATGTTTCGTTTTAACAATTGTTCGACATCGAGGCGTCAAAATTTTACTTAATTATATTCGGTACAAAAGATATTTTTTTTTTTTGAGTTTTTTTTTTTTTGTTTTTTTTTTTTTTTTTTTTACTTTACCTCATACTCTGCCCAGTCTTCTACAGGAACAAAATTAAATAGGAATGTACTGAGTTATTTCGTTCATTTTTCAGCATATTTTCCAGGTTCAATGGTGAAAATACTAATGAGGGTTGCAAAGTAGAATATAAAATCATAACAACAGTATTTAACGTGAAGAAAATTTGTTAAAATTAGCGCCAAAGGTAGATATTAGATCAGCTTGTTATTATACTGAAACAAGGTAAAAACCTTTTTTATATTAAATTTGCAGATTTGAACTTTCCTGGTCCTAGATTTATTAAGTCACTGTGTTTGATATAAGCAGATTCAATTACATTTCATCAAAGCCTATTATCAAAATATAAAGGCACATTAGCTACATCCTAATAACTCCTATTATGAAAATATTTAATATGTACATATAATGCACTCGAACTTTCTCTTATGCATACGGTAAACTAAATAGGTGCTGCTGAATTCTGATCGACAATCCCTTCCCAAGCTACCTAATAATAACATTTGCTATAGGTATAGGTAAAGAAAGCCAATTTATTATGACTAAAAGTCCCACTCGCAATTTGTCTTTCCTGTGCTGTTGAAAAAGATTTTTAAGCTTGTTTCTGTACAACCGCATACTGAACTACTGTCTATCTTTTCCACTGATTTTAACAAGTTTCCTTGACTCTAACGATGCTTACTGCAAATTCTTTCAGTTTTTATGTTTAATATATAACCACTCTTTAGTATCTCTACATTGTACTTGGGAAATATGTTGAAAGAACACAAAAGGTTCTGTTCATTCTTCTTTTATTTTATTCCAGTGGCCTCTGATATATATATATATATATATATATATATATATATATATATATATTATATATATATATATATATTATATATATATATAGTATATATAATATATATATATATATATATATATATATATATTTATATTATATATATATATATATTATATATATATATATATATATATATATATATATATATATATATATATATATATATATATATATATACTTATTATATATATATATATATATATATATATATATATATATATATATATAGATATATATATATATATATATATATATATAAGAGAGAGAGGAAGAGAGAGAGAGAGAGAGAGAGAGAGAGAGAGAGAGAGAGAGAGAGAGAGATACAAACTCGCCAAATCGGGTCATCTGATAAGCATTCCTTCACTCTGCTCAGTAGATGGACTGATTGGCACCGATAATAAAGTGGGCGTCGTTGATTAACGTGATTGATTAGGGTCATCCACAATCAGACTATCACCGATGATTAGGCGGATGTTGCTGATTAATGTTGGTGATTACGGTCAAATAAGGGGTCGGGTATTGCTGACCAAACCTGACCCTTGAAACAGATGACTTATATCCTATTCAAAATTCTTCTTCCACTACCGACGGATCCCCTTCCGATAAATATCTCACCGTGATAGGGTCAATGTCAACCACTCTATCTTCTCAGTCCCTCTCCTCCCTTAACCATCTCTTAACCCTCCACCATACACCTACCGCCTTTTCCAGTCTCGCACTGCTCTTCTTCTATCAATCCCTCTGTTAGGCTATACGTTTAATGTTACTTAGATAAAACCCTACCTTTTAAATTTTGAGGTACGAAGAGTATTGTCTTCTATTGCCTTACTTTTTATCCTTCTCTCACATTCCACCAAAATCTTTCCTTCATCCAAACACTTCGTATACCCTTGTAAGCCATTGGAGCTGTTTCCAAACGATACTTTAGCATAACCCGTCTAGACATATCTTGGTATACTACAATTCTTCATCCTCTTCTTACATCCTTAACAGTCAATTTGATATGCATTATCAAACTTAAACTAACCCTTCTACACTTACATTACTCACATTATGTTACATCTGTTTATTCACGCCATTTACTCTGTTTTCCATTTGCTCATAGTGATTTCTGTGCATTTAATTCCGTTTATAATAATTTCTTAGTCTCTCCAAGATTGTTATTCATATTCACCTTCATCTTTCATTACACGCCTTCTTCGTGTATCTCTGTCTGTTCTTAACTACCCTCTCCATCTATCCATACAACTCTACATGAGCCCCTCTGTCATGAATTTCACATCACATAATATATTTTTTTCTTCACTAGACATATTTTCACCATTCCTCCACCCACGGCTTTTTATTCTCCCTCTACAGTCCATTGATCATAATCCTTCACGGTAAAACTATGAGCCATATTAGTGAAGTTCACAGACTTTTCTTACACTTTTACCTCGAAGTCTTTGACTCTATCCCTTTTTTTAATAATTTTTTTTCTTATACTCTTCTTATTTTTTTATCAGACACTTAATTATATTTATAGCTTCATTTTCCCCTTTTCTTTCCAACAACTGCACTAGCCGGTAACGTGCTGGGCTCGTAATTTTCGGGCGAACGTTCCCCTCCTCTTCAAAGGGCGAATAGTGAGATGGTCAACTAGCGGTTACTGACATGAGTGACGCCATGGTAGTGGGTTAGGGTTACCCGGCTAACGTCTGGCGGAGAGGCAATAGCCTGCTGGAGGGCTGAAATGGACACCTTTTTTTTTTTTTTTTTTTAATATGCTCGCTCATGAATAAGAGTGCGCTTCGTTAAACGTAACAAAAAGCTATAGCGTCCACAAAGAAAAGGTAAGGAAAACAAGAGAATAAATAGAAAATTATCTCTCTGTCCCTCTGGTTATATATATATATATATATATATATATATAATATATATATATATATATATATATATATATATATATATATATATATATATATATATATATATGTATGAATAACTTGATCACGAAGTATATAAAACGTGATGCTATGTATAATAAAGGTTTTCATTAATAATAATTTTTTTTTTTGGAAAGATTTGTATAAAAATTCATGATATTGA
>NC_087207.1:80003053-80028053 GCF_015104395.2 Macrobrachium nipponense
TATATTCATTTTCATTCCTGTATGTAATTTGTAATTTTTATCTAAAACCAACATGTAACATATTAAATTTTAAACATACATTTAAGGAAACTCTAGCACATGGCATTGTATTTTGAATATTTATTTAATCACTGTTTAAACTTTCATCTTTATTGTCGCAGTACATATGTCCTTATATTCTTTGTAACTAAAACAACGCCCTTAAGCTGTTAATCCTAGACTAACCAGTACCTACCCCTACCTCGAGGTCATACCTCCCCACACGATAGATAAATAGGCCGAAAGGTCAGATTGTAAGTCAGTAGTCGCTTGATAATGCCATAAGGCGAAACAGCTGTCGTGACAAAATTCAATAAATGGAAGAAGGAGTCTGCGATATTTCACCAGAAATTGACGACGAGAATCGGAAAAAAACTTCGTCGGTATGAAGATACCTGCAAGAAACTTATTGATGCCACTAAAGCAATTGCTTTTAACGAAATAAGAATATATTATATATATATATATATATATATATATAATATATATATATATATATATATATATATATATATATATATATATATATATATATATCGAGCAATACGTAGAGAGGGTGAGATATATATATATATATATATATATATATATATATATATATCTATATATATATATATATATATATATATATATATATATATATATATATGATGTGGGTGTGTGTGTGTATGTATAGCTGGCACACAAAAGTTTGGAACGTGATAAATGCATAAATAAAGGTATGGGCCACTAAGCAAAGTGAAACACTGGAGTAGCTACAGAATTTTTCGACTCAACGTCCTTTACTTAGCAGACTGACTGACATACATGAGAAACTGATTGGACAAGGAAGGGTCGTATAAGTGACAGATAAGTATTATAAGGAGAATTAGTAACCTTACCAAACGAACATAAACATAGGCACAATTTAAAAGGTTTGCAAGAAGATTAGGTCTAACTCCTCAGACACAGGGATAAGATAATTAAAGGATAATACAGGACGAGAACTGACCACATTGAAACCTTTGGTAAACAAAAACTTATTCGCAAAACGTATTAAACATACATACACAAAGAAAATATCTAAGAGGCAACTGATTTGTATGTAAGTCTGTGATTGTATCTTTGAGGTCATTCTTAAACATGTCACAAATATAAAGGTCTAAATGAAACAGCCCACGACTAATATTAAAATTACAATGAAAAGTAAGCTGTATAATGGCAGATTCTTAAAGATTTCATGATAAGACATCTTTTGATCTTGCCCGAGGTAAAAGGAGGGGCATTCCGTACATTGACTTTTATATAATATATTCTTGCTCTCCCTAGGGCCATTTTTTATTAAAAGATTTTAACTGTGATTTTATGATTTCAAAGCCATTAAAATAAGGCAAGCTGAGATGTTCTCAGAAGTTTCTTTTTCTGTGGTACACTATAAAACTTTTTGTGGGCTTTATTATAGCAAATATCTAATATATATCTTAAAAGAAGGTGTGGTAGTGAATTCTTAATCTCAGCTTTTTCCGGTTAGGGGCAGAGGTGTTTAGTGATAAGCGCTTGGCTCCTCGAAGAATGCGGAATGAAAAACAGCCAGGAATGGTGATCTATGCAGCCTGAGGTTGGTGACACCTCAGAGATCACATGATTGAATCATGCAGCCACCCGGCGTTGCTAGGCCCTCCGCAAGGCGTGTCCGTGTGTGTGTTCATAGCATGTGGTGTATTGGCCTTAGTGATAGGTGATGCAAAGAAGGGAGGACGCTCTTTGATTGCTTGTGTTATTGTACAGAACACACTTGGAGGAGTTTCGAGAACACCCATCACAAAGTAGAGTAATACGAGACATTGGAAAAGTTACCCTATGAAGTGAAAAGAGAAAGAGAAGTGTAGCGTGCACACGTTCGTTTTAATTAACTTTCACATGTTGGAGTAATGCAATAAATATGTCTCTTTATTTCAGATGGGTTCATGGTACCATATAAGAGAATGGGTTCTCTAAAGACTTTAATGACTATTTTAATGGCGTAGTTAATCAGGCAGTGTAATTTTATGGGGAGTGTTTACTTAAACCTAGTTCAAGAGAGGAAAATGACCATTTACGGTTTTTTTGGGGGGTCAGACTTTATTCTTTTAACTCCACTTTTTGTATTCATTTTGTTCTTTTAATGTTTAGCCAATTTGGGAAATAAAAAGTATATTCGTGTATCTATGGGGATTCATTAGCCCAGTTTGCATTTTTAGCTTATGCCAAAATGATATGGAATGAAAGAGGGTTTTGCCTGTTTGTTTAATTTGTTTAATTTGTTTAAATGAGTGTCATTTGGTCCTAAAAACTCGTTTTATATATGTGAAGGATAACATAAATCTTTTCCTATTTTTCTTATGTGTTCAATTTTTTGATCCAAATATGGGGACTGAACATAAGTTAAGTTGTTAGTTGGGTTTCTATACATACAGAATTTACATTGCAATTATATCACTATTCATCAAAACATCTAAAAAAGGGAGGCAATTGTCTTTTCCCAATTCTAGAATAAACTTAATCGATGGTTCCTGGTTAAATAATTTAGAGAGTAAATCATTTACATCAACACCAGTAGGCAAAATAGCTAAAATATCATCAACATATATATACCACTTTAAGGGAATATAAATGATATTAGGTAAAAAGCGTTTTTCAAAGACTTCCATGTACAAGTTTGAGAAGAGTGGATAAAGTGTTGCCCATTGCCATACCAAATATTTGTTGATAAAAGTCACTATTGAATATAAACTTACAATCACAAATGCACAACATAGTTAGTGATAATGTGACTTACAGGTAGAGGTAATTCATGCAGAGTTAGTTCATTATTAAGATACTCCAAAATAGTGTCTATAGGGACTTTAGTAAAGAGAGAACATAATTCAAAACTTACGAATCTATCAATGGGGCAAAAGTAATTTTGTTCAATTTGTCAACCAAATCTATTAATTATATATATGAGAATCTGAGATAGTTCCAAGTAACAGGGACAAGAGCTTAGTAACATAATTTGAAAGTTTATATGAAATTGAGCCAACAGTACTGATAATAGACAGTATAAGATTATTTTCTTTGTGCGTTTTAACTAATCTGTAGAGGTAAAGTAATGAAAGAAATTTGACTGACAATTTGCCTAGTAATTCTGTTTTATCCTTAAGGATACTTTCACTGTGCTATTAAAGTTTTTAGGACTTGATAAAGGTGATTTTTTGTTAGTTTTTTGTAAGTCACCTCATCATCCAGTAGGGCACAAAGAAAATAATCCTGTGCATCGAGGGGAATGGTAGTATTCTTCAATTGGACCATATTCTGACCTAGAAGTAGGCGACATTCAGTTGTGAGAGTCTGGATGACTCTGAAGAAGTGTTCCCTCTCTCGAAAGGAGGTATCCGTAGTAACCCAAAGAAAAACCATTGGAAGAACCCTCAATTCCACATTCGCCCAAAAGACTAATGTTCTTTTGTCCTCCCGGCACTTGATCTTGCACGACGAGGCTAACATTGGTGCTGGTGTCAACAATATTCTACAGTGTTTGAGGTGGAGTGGAGTCATCGATGGGCATGATAGTTATGACAATGAGGCTCATCAATTCTGAGGTTGTCTCGACTGGACAACAATCTGGACTGCCTTGGGAGCAGTGTACTTTGGGCAATGCTTATAGCTTGCAGAGACATAGCCCAGCTTACCATAATCTCAGCAGGTTGCCTTGCTGAAGTCCCTTTGTGGTCCTGCTCCACTAAAAGGAGTTGGCATGATACTTTTTGCCCAAGAGCTATGAAGGAGTTATGGTGTTCCATTTGACAACATCTGTGTGTGTGTGTGTATATGTGTGTGTGTGTGTGTGAGAGAGAGAGAGAGAGAGAGAGAGAGAGAGAGAGAAGGGTGTAACTGCTGTATGGATAGTTGGCGACTGAATTGGCTGTTGGTGAATTCTGTGTTTTCGGTTGGTCTTGAGTCAGTCTTTAGTCAGAAGCTGTGACAGTCAGAAGTGTTAGCAGCGGTCTGTGAAGGCATTGATAGCTATAGTCAGTTAACTTTTGTGTTTTGTTGATTTGTTGTTTAGTTGTTGTGAGTTCATATTGTGTGCTTTGGAGTTGTTGTGCCTGTGCTGTTGGATTTGTTGTGCTTGTGAGTTTCTGTTGAGTTATATGTGAACTGTTATAGTTGAGGGCTGTTGTTGGTGAGCTGTTGTGATTTCTTGGTGTTGTTAGTGAGTATGTGTGTTTTGCCTTTTTGTGTTAGTGATTGTTTGTGCAGTGGTCTTTTGTTGTGATTATACTCCTTGTTTGTTGTTAGGTTATTGTTGTTCCTTGGTTGTTTTCTGTGTTGTTGAGTTGTGGTTGTGTTCCTTGATTGTTATTGTGGTCCTTAGGTGTTGTGTTGTTGTTGGGTTGTGGTCCTTGGTTGTTGTGTTGTTGTTAAGTTGTGGGGTTGTAGTTCTTGGTTGTTGTCTTTGTTGTTGGCCGTGCATTATGACAGACATATCCAGTTGACAGTACAGCTCCTCGCCCTGAATGTGGTAAGTACATGTGTTTTGAGAGTTTTTTGTTTTTAGGTTTATGTAGTTCAATTGTACTGCATATATTCAGTAGTGTAAAGAGGAAAGTGTGACTGAAGGTGAGTTTGGTACCTGGATTGATTAAGTATATATGGAGGAGTTATGGAGTTCCATTTGACATTTGACAATGTCTGTGTGTCCTAGAGAGAGAGAGAGAGAGAGAGAGAGAGAGAGAGAGACAGACAGACAGACAGACAGAGAGGGTAATTAGTGGTTGGATTGGTTAACAACTGAATTGGCTGTTGGTGAGTTCTGGGTTGTCCGCTGGTGCAGCTGGAGTTGATTGTTAGAGTTCTTTAGCCAGTCTTTGGTGAGAACTGGTGATAGTAGTGTCGGCAACAGTCTACTGAAGGCATTGAAAGTCAAATAAGTTGTGTGTTTCTGTTTGTTGTTTAGATGGTGTTAAGTTAGTGTTGTTTGCTTAGAGTTGTTGTGACTGTGCTGTTGGATTTGTTGTGCTTGTGAGTTTCTGTTGTTATATGTGAGTTGTTGTGGTAGAGGGTTGGTTGGGGCTGTTTGTTGGTTGGTGGTGTGTGAGCTGTTGAGGGTTGTTGCTGGTGAGCTGTTGTGATTCCTTGGTGCTGTTGGTGTGTGTGTGTGCTGCCTTTTTGTGTTGTTGGTGGGTATGTGTGTTGTCGTTTTGTGTTGTTGGTGATTGTTTGAGCATTGGTCTTTTGCTGTGGCTGTATTCCTTGGTTGCTGTTGAGTTGTTGAGTTGTAGTTATGTTCCTTATTGGTTTGCTGTGTTGCTGAGCTGCTTGTTGCTTGTTGCTTGTTGTGTTGTTGAGTTGTGGTTGTGTTCCTTGTTTGTTGTTGTGTTGTTGAGTTATGGGGTTGTGGTCCTTAGGTGTTGTGTTGTTATGTTGTGGTGTTCTGGTTCTTGGTTTTCTTTGTTGTTGTTGGTGTCTCAGTGACCTCAACCAGCGGACAGCACAGCATCGCCCGGAGTATGTGGAGTTGGGTGAGTTCATGCATTTTTTTGTTGTTGTTCTGTGTGAAGGTGTAGGGCAATTGTCCTGCTTGTATTCTGTAGTGTAAAGAAGAAAGTGTGACTAAGGGTGGGCTTGGCAGTTGGAGTGGTTAAGTTGATGTGGGGAGGATTTGCACGTTTGTTTTTTAAACTTGTCATCCCGCCACATTATTTTTGGTGCCCAAACAGGGACTGTTGGTGTGGCAGCTGCAGGAGGATTGGAGTATTGAGTTGTGTGATTGGCGGAGAAAGTGAGGATGGAAGGGTTGAAGAAGATAGAGAGGCTGATGAGGAGTTACAGTTGGCAAGGGAAGTTAAGGAAAGATTAGAGGTGGAGAATGAGAGGTTGAGGGTAGAGTGTGAGGAGCTGAAAAGCATGTTAGAGGAAATGAGAGGAATGCTAAGGAGTGTGGAAGTGGAAATGAAAGAAGAGGTGAAAGGAGTGGAAGAGAGAATGGCTGAGAAAATGGACGAAAAATTCGGGGTAGTGCTGAATCCAGTGCAAGAGATGATGCAGGAAATGATGAAGGGATTCATGGGAGAGGGAGCTGTAGGAGGTAGACCTATTGGGTCTTGTGACAGGCCAGGAGTGGTAAAGAAAGTGAAAGAGCAAGTGGATGAAAGTACGAGTGACAAAGGTGATTTGGTTGTGATAGGTGACGGAAAAAAGGGGAAGACACAGGATAAGGATAAACTTGAGGACAAGAATAAGAAGGGGGCTGAGGAAAAGAAGAAGACTAAGGGAAAGAAGGTTAGTAAGGGTGACGGACAGTATGAAACTAGGGCTGAATACATTGGGGAAAAGGGCTAAAAGTGAGATGATTTAGATAGTGTGTGTGGAAACAGTTAGAAAGAAAGGGAAGTAAAAAGAACATAATCAGGAGTATGGATGTGAGTATGGAAGTTAACTCACTGTATTCGGAAGAGGGTCGAAAGAGGGGTCAGAATGGAAGTAGCAAAAGTGAGAGTGAGAGTGAGCAGGAAGTACAAAAGGCTGTGTATATGAGAGAGGTACCCCAATGTGCACAATACGAGGAATATGGTAGTAGGGACATAGGGGACTTTTTTAAGGAATATGAGAAGTATTGGGACACTAAGTATGGGGATAACAAGAGAGTCTGGGCAAGAGAGTTAGGTAGCTTTTTGGTGGGATTTTTGTTGAGTATGTATGGGGTAATGAGTGTGGGGAATGTGCCATATGAGAGTGTGAAAGCTAGGATTGTAGAACAGGTAAAGAGGATAAAGAGTAGCATTAGATATAAGAGGAAGCATGATTTTGAAGAGGCAAGAATGAATGTTTGTGAGTCGTTGTCAATGTATGTCTGCTAGTTAGAAACATTAGCCAGGAAAAAGTTTGGGAACGAAGGGATAAATGAGTATAAGGAGTTAGTGCGGAAGTTGGCGACTGTACCTGAGAGTGTATATGAGTTTATAAATCTGAAATGTAAGGAGAAAATGCAATGGACAAATGAAAGGTTAGCGTGGAATGACATTTTAGAAATAGAAGATTACGAGTTAGATAGAGAGTAGGAGTGTTAGTGTTAGGACTGAAGTAGCTGAGGTTGTACGAGAGTTTAAAAGCTATAGGGAGGCAGTTTTGGAGGGGCCGAGCCGAATGGCAGAGCGAGTGCTTGGTAGGAGTGATAGGGCAAGTAACTATATGTAGTTAGCCCTAAAAGAGATAGGAGTGCGAGTGTTGGAAGAGTAGGGTCAGTTAGTTCACTGATATATTTCCACTTACCCATTCTATCAATGCCATCTTTTATTCAAGGCAATGGGTAACGAGCAGGTTTTGTGACTTCTTTAACATTACCATAGTTGAAACACAACCTGAAATCCCTGCCAGTATTTTTACCAACTTAAAATAGGAAAAGACCACGGACTGTTGTTTGGTTCAGTTAGGCCATGCTTCAACATATAATCACCCTCTTAAGCTAACACCAATCTTAAAAGGATTTAACCTGTAAGGAGATTGCTTCACAGGCTTGGCATACCTATATCAACATGTCTGTCCCATGATATCTGAAAACAATTCCTTATAATTAAATACCAATTTTTTCATAGACTTTTGTTCTATGCCGCTGATGTAGAAGATACATCCAAAGGATCTTTTTCGAGTGATGAAAATTGTCTTCAAGAAATGTCTGATGTAGAACATACATCGATAGGAACCTGTTCAAGTGATGAAAACACTGAAATATCAAGCCCTGCCCCCTTCTCTGTTGGAGGAAGAATGCAATACTGTAGGATGGACCACTGTTAGAAAAAAGAAAAAAGCTTTCTGGAAAACACCTAATCAAGATGAAAGAGACTCTTCTCAACAAGTCTCCTGCAACCAATCCATCTCCACCTCTTCCAAAATACAGTCTCTACCAAAGAAGAACTGTCCTCTTATGCGGCGGTAGCAAAGCTCGAAAAACCGAATCCAAACCTGAGCATGTCTCTTAGACCAAATTTAGTTGGTGATATGATCATCACTCCAAAAAACAGAGAGACTAGAGAAACTCGTCGAGCAAACACCGCCTTTCAACTACTGAATCCGATAGGGAAAATTAGGAAAGCTGCTATCTGCAGATACCTAATCACCCTACCTCTAGACCACATTCTGCAGTTGAAAAATGTTCTAGATGCAAAGAGATGCATTGAAAAATCTGGTACCCCCACAAGAAAGTTCATCACCACCTTCCAAGGAGAAATTCCCAAACAAGTCTCTCTTGGAATATGGGGATTGTTCCCTGCAGAAGCTGTCATACCTGACCACTTCGATGCTACAAGTACAACAAATTTGAATGCCACAGCAGCATATCATCCATTACCAACATACATCACATTCCAAGGGACCTTTGACTTAAATTTCATGCCTTCCTTCCTACGCTCTCCTAAGTACTGGGACAGCGTAAGGTAATCTATAGTGTAGCTTGAGATATCCCAACACACCAAACTAGTGGCAGGTGCACACCATTTCACTCTGGTAGACAACCATAGTACAAAGAGAAAGAATAAACCATTTTTTGCGCCAAATCTAGCTTTATTTGCCTTCTAAATTTAGAAGGATGTTACACATATGATAAAAGAAATATCTTTGTGGTTAGTATATATATATATATATACATATATATATATATATATATATATATATATATATATATATATATATATATATATATATATATATATATATATATATATATATGTATATATATATATATATATATATATAAATATACATATATATATAATATATATATATATAATATATATATATATATATATATATATATATATATATATATATATATATATATATATATATATATATATATATATATATATCTATATATATATATATATATATAATATATATATATATATATATATATATATATATATATATATATATATATATATATATATATATATATATATATATATATATATATATATATATATATATATATATATATATATATATATATATATATATATATTAGTCTCTTCGCTTTTGCGAAAGACTGTTTGTTTTTCCTTTCGGACTGTCATTCGTAGTATTTCTGGTTCCTTCCGTCTCCTATGTGATATCTTAGTAGAGTGGTTCTTCTTAAACTAAAGGAGATGATACAAACGGATAAGTTGAAAAAGGTATAACAACTTTATTCTGTAACTCCATAATAAGAGAGACAGTTCGGTCGGGAGACCGATATGTTTGATCGCTGGTAATGAACTGAACTCTTAGAGCATCTGGTCGATAGCGAAACATTAGCTATCTCAGCGATTCATATAAAAAACATACGTAGTCCGCCGGCTCGGAAGTTACAAGTTTCCAGCGTAGGTTACAGGTCAACCGCTTCCCATGGAAGTTGTTGTGCAAAGTTATCAGTAATGCAAAACGATGACATTTCTAACAGATTTAAACCAGGCTAACTGCAGACATCGCATAGCGTAATCTAGATCTGCATTGGTCACGTAGGACCCTCCTAATGCCAATGACCTCAGGTCATGGGTTTTTATTTACAGATATGTAATTCTAAAATGTATTTATTACATTAGGCTCGGACAGCTACCATTCAAGCCTTGAATAACAAAAGTTACTTTAAACATTGTTTCTTAGGAGCGTGCTCGTAACATATGTTTAGGTATAAACATAACAAGTGATTAAATGCATAAAAAGGTTCTGTTACATACACTTTTTTGACATATTTATAACAAAGATTAATGCATGGAAAATCTAGATCCATGTTTGGTAATAATAATGATTAGGTACCCAAAAATAATCAAAAGGTAAAAATCAAAAGATTAATATGTATACATGATTATATGATAATAGGTAACCTGATTAAGAATAGTGTTACGGTGATAGATTATGGTAATAGGTAACCTGATTAAGAATAGCGTTACTGATAGATTATGGTAATAGGTAACCTGATTAAGAATAGCGGTTACTGATAGATTAACATGATCATGGATAATGTTAAAGAGTACTTGTCACTCTTTGTAATAGGTAATATATGGTACAATTGTATAATAGTATAATTGTGGCCAGATTAATATATAGGCTGGTATATTTTATTAGGTGCCCGAAAAATACCTTTACGTACGTATACTTGTATGTATACCTGATCACCCACGGCATATGTTCTAGTTGGCTTAGCTATTTTATCATGATTTCTTTTCATTATTATTTGTGCTTCTTCTAGATTCTTACGAAGTATATTATATCGACTTATGCTTGCATCCATAACATCCTTTAGAGGATTTGATAAAAAATTTAGTTGTAGGCGTTAATACATGGAAAGGTGTTCTAGCTGGGATACCGTACAGTGCCTAGTGCGGTGTCATGTTAATAGACACATGATACGAGTGATTAAGTGTGCTTAGTACCGCAGGTATGGCAATGTCCCAGTTGGGGTCTGCCCCCCCTAAGGTGACCCTTAAAATGTTTAAAACCTTACGATTTGCCCTTTCCACTAGCCCATTAGACTCTGGGTGATAGATCATGGTATTGATTTTCTTTATGCAAAGAAAAAATTCGCACAAGGAGTTAAGTAAATGATTATTGAACTCCCGCCCAAGTCTGATATAATGTGTGTGGAATTCCATGTTTACAAATGTAGCACTCGTAAAAAACTTTCTAGCGCCTCACTCGACTGCGGTTTTTGTTTTTTTTTTTAAGCGCTATCAGTTCTGTATATCGAGTCAAAGCATCTATGATTACTAGGAGGTGCTTATTTCCTCTGTCTGACTCGTAAAATCCTGTTTAATAAATCTAAGTGTACTCTTTCAAAGGGTTTGATTTGGCACGGGGTAAGCCCCTAGGGCTGACGGGTGTCTTCGTGTGCCCTTTGTATTCTTGCCAAGTGCGACAATTTGCTATGTGCTTTTTTATATCTGTAAGCATCGTATGCCAATAAAATAAGGATTTGGCTTTCTGTGACATTAGGGAATAACCCGGGTGTCCAGCAGTGGGATTTTCATGCAACCATTTTAAGACAGTGGGTATGAGTGAGATAGGTAACCACCACCTGGTTGTTATTTCAACTGGTGTGTTTGCGGGTTTTCCTCGTCACGGATCTACACAGGATATAGCTTGGATGATATAATTCTGCTGCTTATACTTTATATATTCCTTTTCATTCGGATTTCCGTTTAACGCAATGATGATTTTTTCTATTTGCGGATCTTTTCTTTGTTCCGTCTGTAATAGTTCAGCACTCCAGCCCAGATCTTCCTGTTCAGATATAGTTTTAACAATGGGCGTGGAGGTTGAGATATCTATTAATTCAGCTAATGGCTCGGTACAAGATGAAGAGGGGTTGCGTGATAATGCGTCAGCGATGATATTTGCTTTCCCAGGTAAATACCCGATCCTCGCGTCAAAGTCCTGGATGATCATGTGCCACCGAGTTCGCTTAGGGCTGTGACTAAAGCCTTTAAAGAAGTCGGTTAAGGGCGGGCTTATGATCAGTGAGAACCTTGACGGGATAACCGTATATTATAAATTTAAAATGCACAAGAGAATTAACAATAGCGAGCCCTTCCTTGTCTATTACTGCATATTTACTTTCGGAAGGTCTCAGTTTACGTGAATAAAAAGCTATAGGGAAAAACTGTTTATCATATTGTTGAAGCAATACCCCACCTACTCCTAGGTCTGAGGCGTCTGTTGCTATGAAGAATTCCTTACCGAAGTCAGGAAATTTCAAGATAGGAGAACTACACCAGTTCATCTTTTCAATTTATCGAACGCCTGTTGATGATTTTCAGACCATATGAAATCTACGCCTTTTTTATAAGATCGGTTAGGGGAGCGGCTATGATGGAGTAGTTCCTAAGGAACCTCCTATAATATCCGCTTATAGCCTAAAAATTGCTGTATTCCCTTGACGTTAGTAGGTATCGGAAAGTTTACGGATAGCCGACACCTTATCATGGACGACTTTAAGACCTTCACTAGAAACCGTGAAACCTAAATAGACTAGTTCTGTTTTAAAAAATTCACACTTACTTATCTTTACCCTTAAATTATGCTGCCTTAGTCTTTGTAGCACTAACTCTAATTTACGTAGATGTTCTTCTAAGGTATTGGAAAAGATTACTAGGTCGTCCATGTAGGCATGTAGGATATCTCCTAACAAGTCTCCAAACACAATGTTTATCATTCTAGTAAAGTTATAGGAGCACAACGTAAACCAAAAGGCATACGCAAAAAATTCATAATGTCCCCTGGCTGTGCTGAAGGCAGTGTATGGGATACTCTCTTCTTCCAACGGAATCTGATGAAAGCCTTTTAGTAGGTCCAAGCTGATGAAATATTTTGTTCTGACCTAGTAGAGATAGGATATCGTCAGTACATGGTACTGGGAATCGGTCAGGGATTGTTTCTTCATTTAAGCAACGAAAATCGACGCATATCCGCCAAGTTCGATCTTTTTTCGGTACTACTATTAACGGAAAATTATAAGGGCTGTTTGATTTCCTAATGACTCCTTCTTTTCGCATTTTACCTACTTCCTCAGTTATATCATTCTGAAATTTCATAGGAAGTCGGTACGAAGGTACATAGATTACTTTCTGTTTGTCCTTGAGCCTTATTTGATGCTCGATGACATCCGTTTTTCCTAAGGTTCCATCCGTAGTGGAAAAAACATCATGATATTCAGTTAAAGATTCAAAAAATTTCTGCTGAATTTCTTCTTCTTGAATGTCCTTATTGATTTTTGTTCTTTATAGATTGCAAAAGGGATTCATCCGCAACTGATTGAGCGTGATTTATCTCAGCTACGGTAAGAATGCGATGTTTATAAACTTCTGCATCCAAGATATGTTGATTTTTGTGGATTACTAAAGTGGTATTCAAATGATTACAGAATTCGATGTGACATTGTTGTTGTGAGCCGACTGTATAAATGGCTTGTGTGACGGATAATCCGTGTGTTTTCAGAGTTTCGGAAAGGATTAACATTTCAGATCCTGGCAAGGTTTTCTTTACACGCACTAATATGTTCGAAGTTACGTTCGGCTCGAGAGTTTGCGTGCAAGCTGATATTACGGGCGAGTGAGAGTTCTGTTGGGTTGCATGTATTATTTCTTGGTTCATGAGACAAGTGATTGGTTTTTTCAATATAAGTGACTACTCTGTCTGTCTCTTTATTATCTAAAACTGATTTTAGGGTATTAGAAGACTTATAGAATTTTCCTTTGATATACACGCCGTGTTTTGCAGGTGCTAAGGTAATATTTTGATTGCCCATAGACGGGTATCCGATAATTACTGCGGGATACATATTAATGTTTTGTACAACGATAAAGGTATCGGAAAACGTGCGCTTACCGACCTTGTACTGAACATGAGTTACTCCTACCACATTTAATTCATTATTTCCTATGCCTGAGAGTCTTATTCTGGACTTCTCTATAGGAAAGTTTGAAAAGAGTAAATGATGAGTCCTTAAATCCATGATATTACGTGGACTACCAGAATCAAAGAACAAAGTGAATGACTTATGGTCCAAATTTACTGCATGTAAGGTTGGTCGTAACTCGTCTTGACTAATAATTGCATGAATTTGTTGCAAATCTACGGGAACCTGCACAGTTTTTTTGGATTCGGCCATGTGTTTCATAGGAAAAATGATTGCCTCACAATGATCTGATAAATGATTAAACTGATTATTTGATATAAAAGATGTTGATATTGATGACCCAACATCGTCCTCTCCCCCCTTGGAGTGAACTACGTGGTATTTGCTTTGTTTAGCACACCTTGAAAATTCGCTTGACCTTGCAAGTTCTGGCTAGACGGCCCTGGAACAGAGGTACCTGAAGCACGATTTGTTTGTTTCTGCTGTTGAGCAGCATTGCCGTTTGCTTGTTTCTTTTTATAGTACTGAGGACCTTCCTTTTTGTTTACATAGGCAACTGTTTGCGTGTTATTAGGATTCTGTCGTTGATTCCGCCAGTAGCAACGATTATATGAATGTGTGGTACTGTTATGAATTGAACAAAAACGCGTCCGACAGTCTGACGTTACGTGACCTGGCCTATTGCAATTGTAACAAGTCATCCCTGCTGTTTGATTATGATTAACTTCTATCTCTTGTTGGCTTATCCTCATTTTTTTGCAAAAGCTTGAGTAAGCAGGGATCAAGGACAGTACATTAAGACATGTGTGCTTTTATCTGTTTATACAGACCTAGTTTTGTACTGTCAGGCGTTTTAGCCTTTTAACACAATACCGCACGAAAGCTACAGGCAACATGACTGCCATACAGATTAAATATATCAAGTGTATGAAAACATTCACTGCAATATTGGATCTTGTAACCCACGTGGAGTTACGTAAGTTTTCCTGATGTTCATTTAACCGGTCGGCAATTTCTGCCTCCCGTTCTAGAACTCGAAGAACCCATAACGATATTTACCTCCAGGACCTTGACAGGAAAAATTAGTGTCCTGAACCAAGTTAGTTTTACTTCTGGATTTTTGGTTTTATAGGTGTTCCTCTTGTACGCGTGTTTTTTTCGACTGATACGATTCCTAACTGTTTCACTAGCACTGTACAGATACGAACGTCCACTGCGCAAACGCATATTCAATATAAAATAAAAATGTGTTGCAAATAATAGGAAAAACCCACAAAAAAGATCATATAAGTACAGATAATTTGATAAAAATATTATACGGAGAATTCCTGCAAGAAACGATAGCAACAACGAGAAGCAAAAAAAAATAATCAGCGCGCAGAACTCGTAGTTGAGATTGATTCTGTAATGAAGGAAGATTAAGATGGCGAACAACTCACATCCAGAATACTGGACGATCGACTCCTGATGAACAGCACTTCACTGAGGATAAACCTGAATAGATAAAATTGTACTTAGCTCTGATTTATATGCTGAAGGATTGTTGACATGGGATGACGTCACAGTTCCTGTCGTCTTCGCGTCGGAAGTCGTGATGACGTCACGGTCTCCTCTCTGGCTCACGTTGCATGAAGAAGTCCAAGATTGATGACGTCACAGCCTCCTTCCTCGCATTGCTTCCTCTTGCCCTACTCTTTGCGTCCTTGCTAGTGATCGCGCGTTGTTTTCTTTATGTGTTTTCTTCTTTCTGTTGATGTTCGATGCTGCTCTCGTCCGGTGTTGATTCTCGGAGATATGTGACAACAGTCACTCAAACGTCGATGTTGATGCTTGTATTCTTCTCGATGAAGGACATATCTTCGTCTTCATAAAATGTTGCGTTGATTGAAGATCCCGTTTCCTCTGTTTAGTATTGATTTTGTAGGTGGGAAGTTGGTTATTGCAGTTCTTTCTGGTCGGCTGATATGGGTCTTGTTAATCTTATTCTTCGTTAAAAGCTGCCACCAATATTAGTCTCTTCGCTTTTGCGAAAGACTGTTTGTTTTTCCTTACGACTGTCATTCGTAAGTATTTGTGGTTCCTTCTTTCTCCTATGTGATATCTTAGTAGTGGTTCGGTTCTTAAACTAAAGGAGATGATTCAAACGGATAAGTTGAAAAGGTATAAACAAACTTTATTCTGTAACTCCATAATAAGAGAGACAGTTCGGTCGGGAGACCGATATGTTTGATCGCTGGTAATGAACTGAACTCTTAGAGCATCACGTCGATAGAGAAACATTAGCTATCTCAGCGATTCATATAAAAACATACGTAGTCCGCCGGCTCGGAAGTTACAAGTTTCTGGCGTAGGTTAAACAGGTCAACCGCTTCCCATGGAAGTTGTTGTGCAAAGTTATCAGTAATGCAAACGATGACATTTCTAAACAGATTTAAACCAGGCTACTGCAGACATCGCATAGCGTAATAATAGATCTGCATTGGTCACGTAGGACCCTCCTAATGCCAATGACCTCAGGTCATGGGTTTATATTTACAGATATGTAATTCTAAAATGTATTTATTACATATATATATATATATATATATATATATTATATATATATATATATATATATATATATATATATATATATATATATATATATATATATATATATATATAATATATATATATATATAATATATATATATATATATATATATATATATATATATATATATATATATATATAGATATATATTATATATAGATATATATATATATATATATATATATACATATATATAATATATATATATATATATATATATATATATATATATATATATATATATATATATATATATATATATATATATATATATATATATATATATATATATATATATACATATATATATATATACATATATATATATATATATATATATATATATATATATATATATATATATATATATATATATATATATATATATATATATATATATATGTTGCTGAATTGCCTACTATTCCATAAATTTTTTGCACGCAAAAGAAAAAGATAAAAGAATTTCATGAAAAATATTGCATTTCGCAGGTTTTCAGTTCAAATGGCACCAATAATTTTTGTTGGCAATAGCATCATAACGTATGAATTCACGTACAATACCTACATTCCACTTTGTAACCAATTTTACAGAAATATGAAAATCTTTATAAATTAATCATTCATGAAGTTTTGGTGTGTAGTAAATGTTTTAACTAACTAGTCGGTAGTTTCTGTAAAAGCGGGAATTTATCAACGCATAAATAGTGGTAATGTAATTAATGGTATTCATGCAGAAATCTCATTAACATATAAGTCTTTTGATCCATCGTTGTGACGAAGGTAGCACATAGAAATTGCTCAAACAGGCTTTTCCATCTAATATTTTTGTATTATTTCCCATCCTAGAGTTACTTCCTTTGATTTGCTTAAAACCTTCTCTTTTCAGAACGTTAGTTTATTTAATTAGCTTTGCAATAATGCGGTACACAATAAGTTAGATATTTAAATAGCTTTGAGGCATTCTTTTCTTTCACAAAGTTACTTTACTGATTTTCTTTAAACATGCTTTCCACTAAATTTGTTTTGAAATACTCTTTCTACCGCAACATTACGTACTTTCCTTGGAAACTTGTTTATTACGAAATTACTTTTATTTTCCTCGAAACATTCATTCCATCAGAAGGCGAGTTTCTGCATTTCCCTTGAAACTTTTTTTTTTTCATAACAGCATTTTCATAGTTAGTTTCCTTTCATTTTTTACATCACTGAGTTACCTTAATTTGCCATTAGACAATTTTCCATCACCACATTAACTATTCGCTTTTGAAATTTTCATTTTATCACAACGAGAGCCATGCGAATAACCTATCAGAGCATTGTATCATAGATTTCTCGTGGTTAGTTGTACGCTTTTATAACGACGCTCCTCTACAAAAGTCATAAAGTTTTATCTGGTATTAGAACAATCAATTGAGTTTTCTTCCTTCCCATATATCTATATTTACTAAGATTCCTATATCTGTTTCACAATTGCCTGTTTTGAGTAAGTTACTGAATGCATATTAATTTGAATTCTGATAATGGCAACAAAGAAATAAAAATTATAATATGAATCTAACAAATACCCTTACATTCCTCTCACATTTGCTTGAGTCATATATTCTTACTTAAGACCAAAGTACCGAAAATTAAATTGGCAGTGACGAACGAGATGAAACGTTATTAAAATTCATTATAAAATGAGACATTTCCTTAGAACTACTCCTGAAATATAATTTTGTTTAACACTATTCTCGATAATCGAAAAGCATAGCGAACTAAAAATATTAGATTAGCAGTCATTCATTTATACTTCGTTTCCCTTAATTAAGTCGGATAAACTGACTTTACTACCGTATTTGATGGGAAAACTATAGTGCAGAATTTATCAAAATTCTCAAATTACTTCATGATAAGTTATGTAATGAAGCCTTTCAAATGCGCCATAAAAACTGAAAATTTCTACTTAACGAAAATTTGTACACTATTTGATCCCCTTTCATGGAGTATTGACGCCTAATAATTCATTTTAAGTAAACTGACTTATTTTATTTGAATCCCAAATTTATATCTTCTATACTGTGTAATATGGTTAACTACTGTCTGCCAACGTAAAATCAGAGGAATTTATTTCTGGTAATTGTAATTCATTTTTCGATGTGGTCCAGATTTAACAATAAGCTTGAGATCCCGTTGCTAAGTAACCAATTGGTTACTAGTCACGTAAAAATATCTGTTCCTTTGTGCCAGCCCTAGGAGAGGTCTTAATCAACTCAGTGGTCCTGGTAAAAGTAAGATATACTTATGTTCAAGTATTGTTGTGAATTTTGCCACACGACTGGGTCCCGATTATATCCTGGTGTTTTTTTTTTTTCTTTTTTTTTTTTTGTCTTTGTTGTTCTAACTGAATACATAGGCTGCATTATTCGTTCATCAAATCTTTGCTTGATTGAAAGATATAAAAGACGAGCAATCCTTCCAGGACTATTCTTAATTAGTATACTTTAATGGCATGTTATAAGAGAACACAACATTAACATTAAAAGGTTTAAATATGGATCTTGTCGTTTTAAATCCATATAAATAAGTAGAGTTTTAGGAGTTTCTTTTTAACTATTAACAACACTATCAAACTTTTCGTGAGCTTTTTCATAACATAAATCAATTATATGAGGTAGGTACCAAATATCATTTCCTATCCTTTTTATGTGTTCTAATTCTTGGCCTTACTTTCGTGGATTTGAAACCATAAAATCAATATTTAAATATTTTAATGTTAATGTTGTGTTCTCTTATAACAATTCCATAAAAGGCATGCTAATTAAAAATCCCGGTTACAAATAACAACATAATTTACAAATTCCTTGTAAGGATTACCCATCTTTTTATATCGGCCAATCAAGCAATGATTTAAATGTATGAATAAAGTAGCATATATATTCAGTTAAAGCATCCCAGACTTCTAATGCACTATTTATCCATCTGAGCAAAAAATCTAATTGTATAAATTGGAGCAATAGCTCAGTTTGCTAGGTCTAATGAGTATGTTTCAAGAAATTTACTGGAATCTGCTATTATACAAATCACTAATAAAAACCTAAATCTTTGCCTCGGTTTGTACCATTTGGACACATACATTTGTAAAATGTTTATGAAGGACCTTAAAATAAATTAATTAACTACTAATTACCAAGTTCCACCTGTTTTTATTTATTAACTCTTTTCTCATGCTCACTATAATTGTATCTTATGTTCGATTCTCACTCATTGTCTGAATACTTGTAAATTCATGTTGTTACTTATACAAAGTGTATTGTATAACGAATTAGGTTGGTTTTGAACAGTTTGTTTGGCAACTCTTAAATCCTTAATCTAGCCTTCTGGATTTTCCTAATTCTGTACTGACTCTTTGTATATGCCCCTTTGCTCCTAAAACAAAATGTATTGTTTTCTGATTAACGTACCTGTGACCACGTCTGAGTGGATACTTTAAAATTTTTTATCTAACCCACTCCATTTTTTTTTTTTTTTTTTTTTTTTTACTTTTAGTGACCCTGTCCTTTTGTTAATCCTGTTATGTCCATTTATATATCCTTACCGGTACTGTGTTTCTCCTCGTGCTGAAAGATTTCAGGCAGTTCTCGGTTTCCATTTTCCTCCGTGGCATTACCTTTATTTATACAGAGCATCACGTCTTATAAATGTTGAGATCAAGGTATTCATCATTGAAATCATTGAAAAATGCTTAGCGGAACAAGTACACCTAAATCTATGCTACCACGCCGCATAAAAAGATACGGCCAACACCCTTTTAATGTATTAAGTTCAATGATGTTAAAACGTCACTTGGCAGCCCATAAATAGAAGAAACGAAGAAATTTAAAGAATTGGAAAAAGTCTGACATACTTTTGACTACTCGATTCCCGCTGATTGGAAACACATTGCGACAATGAAACTGGATTGACAAGTAAACAAATTTGTCGACAACAGTGATTGGAACAATAATGCTAGAAGTGATTGAGTAGTAAATTTATCATTATCACTAGCATCATCTTTATATATTTTTGAAAAATACTGTGATCTACCACAAAACTATTTAGACATTATTAAAGGCATGACATATAGTGCTACGTATGCCTATTGTGAAAACAATTTCCCAGCTTGATATAAAAAATGTTTTAAAAGAATTGAAGAATGACACTAGCTTATACATTACCAAGGCCGTTAGATACATTAGTTTGGTAGTTTTGGTCAACATTAATTACATAGCACGCATGCATACCTTCCTTGAAAATGAAGCAACTTCCATAAAACTCATAAACTTCCGTTAGACCAAGTAATAAAAAATTGTAATATCAGTTTGAAACAAATTCGTAAAGATAAAAAAATTGTTGTGTAAATTAACTGTATAGTGTCCCTGATTAACTTATTTATATGGCCTCATTAAAACTCATAAGAGCCATTTATTAGTACTGTAGGATCAATTGCTTATACGCTATCCAATTATATCACTAAGTTACTTTCCCAGTTTCTTGGAACTGTATCTAATTCACACATACAAAATTCTCTTGATCTTGTAGAAAGATTAAATAATGTATCAAACCGTAGCGATAACTTTGCCAGTCTAGAACTTTAGATGTATGTTCCTTGATCACGAAAGTCCCTATTGATTCTGCTCAAGAATTTTTAAGCAATGAACTTGTATTGTATGATTTACCTATGTCCGGTAGTCACATAATTTCATTGATTATGTACTTGTGATTGCAGATTTATTTTTAATGGAGAATATTACCAACAAATATTTGGTATGGCTATGGGTAACCCTTTATCACCGCTCCTTTCAAACTTATATATGTCATTCTTTGAAAGACAACACCTCCCGATAATCACCATTGTCCCCTTGTCAAATTAACGTAATTTATTGATTGTTTATTTTCTTAAATCACCCTTGTACCTTAGTTTTAATTGTTCTCTTATAGTTAGTTCAGCAGTTGTTGTTTTTTTTTTTCGTTAACGTAACGTTCAGTGGTTTTGCTCAGTGATTCCTCCTCTTAATGTGAATTACCTAACTATCATGTTAACGATTGTTTTTATTTTGTTTTCGAGTTGGAATGGAACTGTAGTGCGGTGAGTGGAGGCCGGCCAAAAATAGTTCGGGCTTGACTAAGCTTTTGGACACACGCTCTTTTCTCAGCAGCCTTCTGGAGATTAATCTTAAGCCCTTCTAGAGGAGATTACTGCGACGGACCTTCCCTTGGAAGTGGTTTTTAATTAGATGTGCTGAGCCATCTACGGCGTATGTGCATTTTTGGAGTTTAATCACGACTGTGATTTAGCAGGTGTTAATCACTTGCGACCCCTGTACTCCTGTTTCCCGCCTGAGGATTTTAACCCTTCAAAATGTTTTTTGAATTAGTTTCTAAGTTTAGAACTGCCACGGTTAGGTAGGAAATTTAAGGTTTTCCTAACTTTATTTTCTCTGTTCTTCCTTCTTGTTATCATTATTTGAGCCTTTGGCATATTATATTCTTTACTTTGTTAGGGTCAGCTTTCAGTATTAGGAGTCCTTGTGAGCCCGTTATTTGCTCCTTGTATTTTGTGTATTTACTGTTAATTTTTCTCACAAGGCTTATTTAGTGTTAAGTGTATTTTATAATTAAATATTGTTAATCTTATTCTGGTGTTTGTGTCCAAATTCCTCATACCCTGTGTACATTCTTATGATCCCTGTGATTATTAAAGTATAAAGAACCTGTATTACGGCCAAAGGGGTCGTAACAATTTGTGCCTCCCTACGTGTCTCCTCACGAGCCCTAAGCTCTCCTGGACAAGCAGCTGAAGACGGACGGGACAGTGGTTGGCATAACACCTCCTACGTGTGGGACAGCACATCTATTGAAAAAAACTTCCAAGGGAAGGTCCGTCACAGTAATCTCCTCTAGAAGGGCTTAAGATTAATCTCTAGAAGGCTGCTGAGAAAAGAGCATGCGTCCAAAAGCTTAGTCAGGCCCAAACTATTTTTGGCCGGCCTCCACTCACCGCACTACAGTTCCAGTCCAACTCGAAAACAAAATAAAAACAATCGTTAACACGATAGTTAGGTAATTCACAACAAGAAGAGGAATCACTGAGCAAAACCACTGAACGTTATGTTAAAAAAAAAAAAAAAAAAAAAAAAAAAAATACAGCTGCTGAACTAAATATAAGAGAACACTTAAAATTTAACTAAGGTACAAGGCTGATTTAAGAAAATAAACAATCAACAAATTATGTTAATTTGACACCCCTTAAAATGGTTCAGATATGTAGATGACATCTTAGTAGCCTTACCTGTTGGTGTCGATGTAAACAATTTATTGTCTAAAATGAATAATTGAGTGCCATTCATCAAATTCACTGTTGAAATTGAAAATAACAATCTCATCCCTTTCCTAGATGTATTAATACATGGGGAGTCTCTCCAATGTAAATTCAGTATTTATTGGAAACCCACAATATTATAATTTAACATACTACATTTTTATTCTGGCCACCATCTTCATATTAACATTTCAATTTTTTCTTCCATGTTCTTATGTGTTATGCGGATTGCAAGTCCACAATATTTTGGCGAATAAATAGAATACATCACATCAAATACACTATTTATCAATCTGAGCGTAAATTATCATTGTATAAATTTGTGTGAAAGCTCTGTCTAACGATTATGTTTCAAGAAATTTACTGGAGTCAGCAATTATACAAATCACTAGTAAAAAAAAGCCTAATCTTACTCTGGGATTATACTGTTTAGACCCATATATTTGTAAAATATTTATGGAGGACCTTAAAATAAATTATTAACTACTAATTAATTAGTCCCACATGTTTTTTTTTTCATGCTCGCTATATTAAATTTTATGTCTTATGTTCTCTTCTCATTCATTGCCTGAACACTTGGAAATTCATGTTGTTTCTAATACAAAGTGTACTGTTTTTCGAATCAACTCGCTTTTGACCAGTGTATCTAGCTGCTCTTAAATCCTTGAACTAGTCTTAGGGATATTGCTAATTCTGTACTGTTCGTTTCTATATGCCTCTTTGTTCCTAAAACAAAATTTATAGTTTTTTAACATGTGACCACGTGTGGGCGGCTGCTTTTAAATCTTTATTCTAACCCACAGGCGTTCTTTCTTTCGTTTTAGTGACCTGGACATATTGTTAATCCTGTAATGCTTATTTATTTATGCTTACCCATACTGTTTCTCATTGTTCTGATCAGTGTTGTATTAAGGGCAGCTAGATACACTGGTCAAAAGCAAGTTAATTCGAAAAACAATGCACTTTGTATTAGAAACAACATGAATATACAAGTGTTCAGACAATGAGAGAGAAGAGAACATAGGATATAAATATAGCGAGCATGAGAAGAAAATTAATAAATAAAAACATGTGGGACTAATTAATTAGTAGTTAATTAATTTATTTGAGGGTCCTTTATAAACATTTTACAAATATATGGGTCCAAACTGTACAATCCCAGACTAAGATTACGTTTTTTTTACTAGTGATTTGCATAATTGCTGACTCCAGTATATTTCTTAAAATAATCGTTATACAGAGCTTTCACCCACATTTATACAATGAGATTTTAAGCTCAGATGGATAAATAGTACATTTGATGTGATTTATTATATTTCTTGGTCAAGATATTGTGGACTTGTAATCCGCATAACACAAGAACATGGAAGAAAATTTTTTTTTTTAACATGAAGATGGTGGCCAGAATAAGAATGTAAGCATGTTAGATTATTTGTGGGTTTCCTATGAATACCGAATTTGCATTGGAAAGACTCTCCATGCATCAATACATCTAGGAAAGGGATGAATTTTATGGATGGCACTCAATTATTCAATTTAGACAATAAATCGTTTACATCGAGACCAACAGGTAAGACTACTAAGATGTCATCTACATGTCCGAACCATTTTAAGGGGACAAGAGTAATATTCGGGAGGTGTTGTCTTTCAAAGAATGCCATATATAAGTTTGAAAGGAGGGGTGATAAGGGGTTCCCCATACCCCTACCAAATATTTATTGGTAATATTCTCCAATTAAAATTAATCTGCAATCACAAATACACAATTTAATCTATGAAATTATGTGTCTGCCGGGCATAGGTGATTCATGCAATACAAGTTCATTACTTAAAAATTCTTGAGCAGAATCAATAGGGACTTTCGTGATCAAGGAACATACATCAGAAATTCTAGATTAATAAAGTTATCGCTAGGGTTTAATACTTTATGTAATATTTTCACTAGATCAAGAGAATTTCGGATGTGTGAATTAGATACAGTTACAAGTTACAGGGAAAAAATTTTAGAGATATATTTGGATAGTGTATAAGCAATTGATCCTACAGTACTAATAATTGGCTCTTATGAGTTTTAACTAGGCTATATAAATAAGGAATAGTTTCAAGATTACCTTCCATTATTCCGAAATATGAAGTACCACCCTCCAATTAGTGACATGATATCGGTGTTATCCATAATTTAACTAGCAAAATTTGAAAACTATTTTTAGCAAATCACAGTTACTAGATTGAATATTCATTCCCCTTCACGGTTTTTATTTGTTATTGCAATACACATTCAATAAAATTTTATGTTTATTTTCTTCGGCCTCAGGATGCAATATAAAATCTTTCTTAGATTTTTACATTTTTATACCATATACATAATGATATAATCTTGTAAGAAGAATTAGCCTATATCAGTGTAGAAGGCGTTGCAAATAGGTAAAAGACACCGAACCCCTATTCTGCTTCATATTCCTTCTTTGTAATAATAATGTCAATAAAAATTGAAACGCATTTTTCCCTTGGTAACGGTTTTATTATTAGAGCGAACGCCGATTTAGGAACTAGGCATTAAGTTCAAAACATTATCTATGGCACTCTTATTATTTTTATCTTAACCATATTTATCATTACTGTGTTGCTCCGGTTAACT
>NC_087207.1:80038053-80041129 GCF_015104395.2 Macrobrachium nipponense
CATCACATTTCGAAAACTACTGTACAACTTGCAAAAAAGAGTTCGTTAGAAAAACAAAATAGCTCAAGTCTGTAACGAACACAATGGTATCCTATAGCTCTCGCCTAGAGCAAAATGTTCTACTACCAATTGCATGAGAGATTTCCTGGATCCTATTATGTACGGTAGTTCGGTAACTAATAAGAAATCATACAAGGAATTTTTTTTGACTGAAATCAGTATAATTGAGGCACTCTACATAAGTATTAGACTATGTACTGCTGACATGAATTTTAAAGGTATAATGAATGATATTTCAACCTTTAACCTGTATGTCCATAGTCCTGGACAAACAAAGGCGACAGTGCTTCAGTGGCTCAATAAAGCTATAATATATCAGGGATATATCCATGTTTTCTCTTGGTGCATGTATTTTGAAGGGCATCTGGCTGAGTAAATATAGGTAGACATTTTTAAATTATTTTGATAACCTTCGATACATGGGTAGATGATAAAACATTATGAATTTTGGTATAATTTGCTTGCTGGCACCTTTTGATGTAATTTACATTCTTTATTATTATGTTATTATCATATTGTATTTATGCTAATGTGTTCTTTAGTACCTAATTAGGATTTATGATTTTCATTTTGAATAAAAAGCAAATTATTTTAACAATTACATCTGTTAAAAAAAATTATGAAACCTTTCTATATGTTTTTATTGAATTTCAGTGTAAACATCAAATTTGTTTGCTGTACTGAGCTGATAAACCATACATCTTAAAGATATTTAAGTTTATCAATTATCCACTATTTATGCAAAGAATAGCAAAAAAAAAAAAAAAAAATCATGTTGATAGTAATGAAATTCTTTACTTCGGAAAATATTGTGTCTGTCATTCGCATATTTATTTATTTATAGGCAGATATTTATATACCAAACGGAAAGTGAAAATTACCACTGTTAGCATACGTTGAACCCACGTAGGGAAGTAGTGCCGTCAGTGGTGCACTGTGGCCATTACTAGATGTTCTTTGCAACATCTCATCGGCCCCTAGCTACACCGTGAAAACCTACCTTACTCCTAATTTCTCCTTTAACGCTGAATGACCTTTGGCCTAGCTCTATATCCCATCACAACATACGTTCAACGGAAATGGATCTATAATCATTGCTATATAAACAATACTTTGTTGTCTATGTTTAAAATATAGTAAAAATTCATCATAAACTATTGTTAAAAAGAGTGGAAACAGCTCATGTTTTAGTTACTCACAGTCTCATTATATTCACAGGTAATGCCGTCTGCAATTAGCCAGCGAATTCATGGTATGCTTTCTTCCTGTTGTATTTGTTTGCAAGAATGATATCAATATAACCATCATGGATAGCAAGTATCGTTTGCTTGAGAGGGGAGAATCTACTAAGAGCATGACGACTGAAGTGTCGAAGATTTTGTTACTTTTCTCTCTGTAGTCAGAAATTTTCATATTGCTCCGATGTTTAATCCTATGGGAGATATATGTGTAATACATGTATATTTTTAAATCTTCTACATATATTTACACTTATATTATATAAGTCTTGCTTTTGTTAAACTTAATTCCGGTTGTTTTCCACGTGTTGTTGTATCAAAACTCCTTTTTTAATTACTTATGTTTTTTCCATATCTTATTTCATTTTGCACTTGTAATTAATTGAGTTGTTTCACACACTCACACACACACTACACATACATACATACATACATATATATATATAATATATATACATATATATATATATATATATATATATATATAATATATATATATATATATATATATTATATATATATATATATATGGATACCACGAGCTCCTTCCGATCTTTCTGTGTTCTTTTCCCCATCTTGGAATATGCAGTCACTGACTTTGCAGACCCCCTCACTCGAGCTCATAAAAACGAGGAACACCTGCGGTGAACAAGTGATACCAAGATCAATGATAACTGAGTCCTTGTCAAAATTAGAAGACCAACCGTTTGGTGAAATACAAAGAGCCATTTTGGAAAAACATATCAGTATTAGGACATTGGAAACTAAAAAGAATTTTGAAGATGTATCGAGAAAAAGACGTCATTTTGAAGCCTCAATACCATCGGATTGGAGAGATTCTCTACGGGAATATTGTTATATGAATATGAGGAAGAAAGTGTATCAGAAGCTTAAACGTAAACACGACAACAAAATGAAACTCCTAATCGAAAGAAGCCCCTGGGCTACCAACGCCAATCATGAATGTGTCGTCAGTTTATCAAACACGCATCTGGATAGCATTGTAACCAGTGCTTTAGGCTATGGTTTAAATTTTGCTGTATCAACTGGAAGTATAAATAGTGTAGAAATTACTAAAGGATTGTGTTACTTGGAAAAATATAATGATTTAACTAGTGAAGAGGTGAACATAATTAAGGGAGTGATTTATGGAAGTATGAAAAAGTCAGACACCACAAACGTACCCAAAAGATTTATGGATGCCATCAATGAACTGAAAAAAGATAAAAATATACACATGACAAAAGTAGATAAATCAGGTGTCCTAGTAGTTTTAAACAAGTATGAATATATAGAAAAAAAGGAAAGTCATTTGGGTGATCATAGTACTTATAAAAAAATAAATAAGAACCCAATAGACAGTGTAATAGTGGTTTCAATAAAAAAAAGGGAAAAATCTGTCTAAAGGAAACGAAAGCCTTATAAAGAAGTTGTGTGCGACCTCTCCATCGCTACCGTATATGTATGGTACGATAAAAACCCATAAAACAAACTTTCCTGCCAGACCAATTATCAGCTCAGTGGGTTCCGCATCATATAAATTAGCGAAGTATTTAGTGGATATCCTTAACTCATTGGTAGGTTACATCTCTAATGCCAATATTAAGAATAATGGGGAATTGATAAATAAACTAAATGGTATACAAGTCAATAGTGAATCGAAACTTGTGAGCTTTGATGTAGTATTACTATTCACAAAGGTGCCTATTGATGATCTATTGGAGTTTCTATCGGAATTATTAGAAAACAAACAGCTGGATATTCTATTTTCTAAAAGC
>NC_087207.1:80041629-80064129 GCF_015104395.2 Macrobrachium nipponense
CAGATTTATTTTCCTCGTTCAAATATACACGCGCACAAACACATACACACACCAGGAAAAGGGTATCTTTTCTATCATAAATAGCAAGCGTTAAGAAAAAAAAATCTAAAAACAAACATCGAGTAGAGATACTGAGTCGTCGCTGTGTTTTAGTACAAATTATATATTTCATACTTTCCAAATCTGTATCTTTGCTAGTAAATTCCCCGCGGCAAAATCATTCCATCCAAAAAAATCTCTGGCCCAGGTATTTAGATAATCATAATTCTTTTCGTTTCCGGTTTTCCTATAATTTCAAAGGCTGCGTTTTTTAGGCGCAGTATTTCTTTGGCTCTGGTTTTATACACATTAATACAGATCATTTCTGATTTAGGAATAAAATACACCAGTATAGTTTTTTCAAAGAGTGATGTTGGTGAAGATTTACTCATTTTTGTATATTTATAGCATTCTTTATATTTTCTGTTGGTGTAATTGATCAAACGTTTCTCCTTCCGCTGCTATATAAATCATTTGAATATATTAGATAAACATCCTTGACACAATATGCTTCATACATTGTTATGGAGGTGCTGCTGCTATACCCCGGTGTTCCCCTGTTGCGTGTTTTCTATTGTTCCATCTCATCTCCGGCATTTGGAGGATTCGAAGATGGGGTATCTGGAAAAAGGGACAAAAACAGGGAATATAATATAAGAAATATTAAAACTTGTATTATTATTGTAATTATTATTTTATAACTATTGTTATTATTATCATTATCAAGGAAAAATTACATGGATACTCACTGTTATAAAAATCGACCGTACGAAGTTGTTGTATAAATAAATCTGCGCCATCGAGACTGGCTTCCTCCTACATTGGGATGGGATGCTGGATGCTAAACTCGATCACCTTCTGAGACACGGGACGTCACCGCGCGCTCCTACTAAATTATGCTTCGTATGAGTCTGGCCCAAAACCACCTAACCTTAACCTTACCTGACTCATCCTGATCCAATAATCAGTTGGAAGTGTGGGGATTATTAACATATTTTTAATAAAGGAATTCTAATATTACCGTTTGTGACCAGAAGTTCTTGTATTACGTTCCCTTATACTCTTTGAAGAAACTATAGTGGTGTATTTTATTCCTAAATCAGAAATTGCCTGTATTAATAATGTGTATAAAACCAGCGCCAAAGAAATACAGCCTTTGAAATTATAGGAAAACCGGAAACGGAAAAGAATTTTAATTATTTAAATACCTGTGCCAGAGATTTTTTTGGATGGAATTATTTTGCCACGGAGAATTTATAAGCAAAGACAGATTGGAAAGTATGAAATATATAATTTGTACTAAAACTATGCTACAACCCACAACTATCTTTACTCGGTGTTTGTGTTTTAGATTTTTTTCTCAATGTTTGCTAGTTATAATAGAAAAATACAGATTTAGACAAAGTCTAATTAATCTAATAAAACCAGTAATTATAGCAGCCACTGCACCTCGGCCATTTGGAGAGAAAGATAAATCTGTTTACCCTTTATTATTTATAAACTTATAATAGCATGCATATAAGTCGATAATACATCATCAAGCAATTCTTCTGCTGCAGCTAATTTTCAATAATGAACATGGTAGTTACTCATATTACGTTGGCGTTACACATTTCTTTACAGTGCACCCAAAATAAATTTAAGGTTAAGTATTATAAAATCTAACCTACCTATTTCACTTACAATGTATTTATTTATTTTTTTTTTTTTTTTTGTTTTTTTTCCGAACTTCTGTATTTTGGTGGTGCCCGAACCGGTCCAATTTTAGGAGCTGTACGTTTAAAACTGCTTCTACCCTAAGATGGCTCATTGCTCTCGTAAGATTTTATAGTTATGAATAGATATTAGGCCTCATAACATTCCGTCATGTGGAAAGTCATGATATTGTCATGGGGAGATGAACGTTCTTCGGAAGTATCTTTTCTGCGCTTATAGCCCCTTGCTTAGTTGATGAACAGGGCATTCGTAGATGAAACGTCGAGTTTCAGAAGGAAGCAATATTACCATAATGCAACTCCCCCAGCTTGAGATTGGATAAGGCTTATAAAACGAACGTTTATTTCAATAATGATGAAATGGGTACGCGAGTTAAATCTGAAAAGGAAGGTTATATGATTGAAGCTGTTTTGTAACTTATTATTGTATCTGCGCTCATCTGTGAACTCCTCTTCTACCCTCCCCTACCATCCTAGTCTGACTCAACCTGATCCTCTCTCTCTCTCTCTCTCTCTCTCTCTCTCTCTCTCTCTCTCTCTCTCTCTCTCTCTCTCTCTCTCAAGGGAAACACTTAAAAGTCTTTAAAAGATAATAATAATAATAATAATAATAATAATAATAATAATAATAATAATAATAATAATAATAATAATAATAATAATAATAATAATAATAATATTAAGTTTTATTAAAAGTAATTGCTGCCTCAGTTGAATTAATTTTATATAGGTTCTTCTCTGTTTTCCTAATTATGGTTTTCTCTATAAAATTAATGCAGCTGAGTCAGCAATTACTTTTAATAAAACATGTTTAAAAGAGGGCTTACTTCCAGCATACAATAATAATAATAATAATAATAATAATAATAATAATAATAATAATAATAATAATAATAATAATAATAATAATAATAATAATAATAATAATATACTTAGGAAGCAGACCCTGTCTCTCAAGCATACTTTGTTAAAAGTAATGGCTACTTCAGCAGCGTTACACTTGTAGAGATTCTTCTCTATTTTCCGAATAGCGGCTTTTTCCGTGCTACTTAATCAGGCTAGTAGAGCGCCTATAGCGGTCATGATAAAATACAGGGTCAAAATCAGTGTACATATTTGAATTTTACAGATAAACTATGATATCATAATCATCAAAGTCATTAACGATTCTCTCTCTCTCTCTCTCTCTCTCTCTCTCTCTCTCTCTCTCTCTTGAAGCGAGCTTTCCTCACCGCTAATATGATTGCCGTTGCCTGCAGGAGTATCTCGTTTGGGGGGCGTTGTCTTCCGTACAGTTGTCGTGATCGGTAGTTTCATTGTCGGTGGCAGGTCTTCTCATAATCGTGGGGAGGAGAAATTCTTCCTTCGTCGTATCAAGTGTTGGTTTTATTTGCTGGATGAGAAGTGCCTCCAGCAGGCGTAACCGATGGGCATCAGGAACCTTCCCGACGATCTTAGTGTTCTGGATGATCACATCCCGGGAGATGGCGTCTTGATGTTCGGTACGGGAGTGGATCTTAATAGCCCCCTGTTAGGCGTGGCAGGAGAGTCTATTAGACAGCCACATGCTAGTCATACCAATATAGGCGTCGCTGCAACTGCGTTGTGGGCATGCATGTTGGTATATCACATACGTTTGCTTAAGGGGGTCTCGTACCTGTGGGGAGGGGTTATTTTTCATAATTAGGCCGCGCGCCCTCCGATTCTGGTAATATATAACTAAGTAAATTCCCTTGGTGCCGTCGATCCGGATTAGATTTTTGGAAATAACCTACTTAACAGAGTCCTCTCCTTGACGGGAAGCCATGAAGGCTTTATAATACAGCTTGATATTATCCTGGGGTGCGGGGCTGCAGGCTCTCATTACCGTACCATTTCTCCAGGGCTGTACGGACTTCTCTACTTATTAATTTATTCGAGTACCTGTTATTTATGAGTACTTAGGAGGTGCGGTCGAGTTCCTGATGAGTGTCCTGCCAGGTCGAGCAGTGGGAGAGGGCTCTCCTGACAAAGGCCCTGAAGGTCGTGCTATTGAGTCTGGCTGGACACTTGCTGTCACCATTGAGGCAAAGTCCTAGGTTGTTTGCAGTCGTCGGCAGAATTCCTAGAAGCCATCAAAGACGCCCCTGGCACCGAGATTATTGCCTTGCTGGACGTGGAGTCCCTGTTTACGAACGTGCCTGTAGATGAAACCACAGATATCATCCTTGGGCATGTCTACAGGAGTCAGTCAACAGTGCCCCTCAACATCCTTGTGAGTAAGACCGGACAAGGCCTCCGTACTTCTGTCTACACGAAGAAGACCAACCTTGGACTTTGCCTCAACGGTGATAGCGAGTGCCCAGCCAGATTCAAAAGCGCAATCATCAGGGCCTACGTCAGGAGAGCCCTCTCCCACTGCTCGACCTGGCAGGACACTCATCAGGAACTCGACCGCGCCTCCCAAGTACTCGTAAATAAAGGGCATTTGAATAAATTTATAAGTAGAGAAGTCCGCACAGCCCTGGAGATATGGTACAGTAGTGAGAGCCCGCAGCCCGCCCCCAGGATAATATCAAGCTGTGTTATAAAGCCTTCATGAATTCCCATTACTGTGAAGAAGAGGACTCTGTTAAGATTATTTCCGACAATGTAATCCCGATCGACGGCACAAAGAAAATTGATTTAATTATATATTACCAGAATCGAAGGACACACGACCTAATTATGAAAAATAACCCCTCCCCACAGATACAAGACCCCCTGAAGTAGACGTATGTATTATACCAATACACATGCTCAGTCTGCGGTTGCAGAGACGCCTACGTTGGTAAGACTAGCATGCGTCTGTCTAAGATACTCTCCTGCCATGCCCAAGAGGGGGCTATAATGAACCACTCGCGTACCAAACATCAAGAGGCCATCTCCTGGTATGTGATCATCCAGAACACTAAGATCATCGGGAAGGCCCCTTATGCCTGTCAGTTATGCCTGCTGGAGGCGCTTTCTCATCCAGCAAATAAAACCAACACTTATGAGAACACCTGCCACCAACAATGACACCACTGATCACGACAACTCTACAGAAGACAACGCCCCCAAACGAGACACTCCTGCAGGCAACGGTAATCATATTAGCCTTGACATCCCGCAGCGTAATGCAACATCCAACAACGTTACCCCACAGTTCAGGAGGTCCAGACGGCTGCAGAGCCTGCAGCTTCGCAACCATTGACTTGGCAAAAGTGGCTTGAGACCTGGCTCAAGCTACCAATGAAAAAGTAGACTTACCACCACCAGCCAATAGATCAGCATGAGGCAGAACCCCTGCTGACGACCCTAAATATAAGGAGTACGGACACCACAACAAAAGCAGTCCACCTCATCTTCTCAGCCTAGAGGATATCAGGCTGCTCCAGACAAAAGCTCGCTTCACTACAGAGAGAGAGAGAGAGAGAGAGAGAGAGAGAGAGAATAGAACGTTTAATGACTTCCATGACTATGATATCTTAGTTTATCTGTAAAATTCCAGTATATACACCGACTTTGACCCTGCATTTGATCATGACCTCTATAGGCGCTTTACTAGCCTGTTTAAGTAGCATGGAAAAAGCCGCTATTAGGAATATAGAGAAGAATCTCTGCAAGTGTAACGCTGCTGAAGTAGCCATTACTTTTAATAATAATAATAATAATAATAATAATAATAATAATAATAATAATAATAATAATAATAATAATAATAATAATAATAATAATAATAATAATAATAATTTTAACCACAACAGCGCCAAAAGACAATTCAATTATCTTAATTTATGAAAATATACTGACTTGCAAAAGAGCGATTTAATCAGAACAACTTTAAACAAAAAACCTTTCTCCATAATCAAGAGTATCGACTCCTCACAGAAGTCCAGTCAGAGGTCTCATGGAAGGAGGGTGAAACATCGTTTAGCGGAAAGGGTTAGAGACAAAGCAAGGGCTCATTGGGTAGCTGTTAACTGTTCACGGAAAGCTAACTGGGATAAAAAAATCTTGAATACTGCCGACTGCACCACGTGGAAGACGAAACACCTGGAATTTGAGAGAGTACAACAGCTACTCACAAGCAACAGATTAGAAGACATCATGATACAATCAGACATACATAAGTTATTTTGTCCGATATATGTAAACAAACAATCCTAAACTACCGCTAACGTAAAGAAGCCTGTTATTTATCTACCTTTGAATTTTACTTAAACTCCTCGTTACGATCTAAAAAAGCAATTAAATTCTATTTTGTCCATTGGTTGCCCTCAGCTGAATATCAAAATATATTTCACTTTACAAAATAAATGAGGAAATTTTTTTAAAATTAAAGACCCTTTACCAACAAGCCTTCAGTTCAATCTGATCTGTAAATGGCAGTGCAGTGGTTGTGATGCCACTTACGTTAGAATAACTACCAGATCAGCTTGGATGAGATGGTTTTAACACATTCGTAGGTCATTTCGTACGGGCAATTATCTTCCACGACCTAGTTACAGTGCAATTAGAGAACACAGCGAGGAGACTGGTCACCCTTTACATATTGATGATTTTTCTGTTTTAATCTCTGCTCAGTTTGTTACAGATCTCAACATTTTAGAAGTTCTTTATTTTGTCAAGATAGAGCCTTCTTTGGCTAGAAACGTGGCTGTAACCTCACTTTTGTGTTTTTAGTCTGCATCTTGCTGGTTTGTATATTGACTTAGTGTATTTACTGTTCTTTTGTACCATCCGTTTTTGGGACTTAAATTTGCATTCTGCTTTATTTTGTTTTATTTACTCAATTGTCTCCATTAGCCATTTATATAAGTTTTTTATTAGCCATCTTTTAAAGCACTCTAATAACTTTTTACTTGTCATTTAGCTGCATCATTGTGAATTTGATTACAAGAATTATAATGTAATTCATTTTAATCCAGTAGGTTGACAACGAGTGATAGTACTGCTCGAAACATATCCCAATAAAGTTGTACAAAAGGATGTTCCGGGATTTGGCCTTGGTGTCCTTAATGATGATATGTAGATGGCGCTTCCTTGTTGCTGTTTCAATTGCTATATATATATATATATATTAATATATATATATATATATATTATATATAATATATATATATATATATATATATAGTATATATATATATATATGTATGTGTGTGTGTGTGTGTGTGTGTATGATGTGTGTGCGCGTGTGTGTATAACTGAATCATAAAAAACGGTATAAGCCACGAACGAAAAAATATCAGAAACTCCGTTGTTTATTTTTCCTTCGTGGCTTATACCTTTATATATATATATATATATATATATATATATATATATATATATAATATATATATAATATATATAATATGATGTGTGTATATATATATATATATATATATATATATATATATATATATATATATATATATATATATATATATATTATATATATATATATATATATATATATGTGTGTGTGTTGTGTGTGTGTGTGTGTGTGTATTTTGTATAAACTAAAATAAACAAAATATACACATGAAAGGGACTATCTCAAAATTGCTGACAAAGCTTCAATATTTCTCCGATGCTCCCCAGGTGAAGAATTGTTTTTTCCTCGTTCTCTGAATATTTTACATACAATATTTATGGCCCTTTTACTTTGGAATAGAATTCCTTTGAAGAACGGTGCTGAACTGAAAACTGTAACGGATGTCTAAAAAAAAATAAATGAAAAATAAAATGAAATTTAAAAAAAAAACTATAAAAAGCATAGAATCCAAACATTTTTACTTTAAGAATTTATTATATAAATACAATGAGTCAAAGACTTTTAGCAAAGCATCCGAGGAACAATCAGGATAAAGAACCTAATTTTTAACTGGTATTACTTCAGGGAAATTAAAAGTACTAATATATATATTTTAGCATGTTTTTATTCTCACCACTAACCCCTGTGCAGCATTAACTTATGTTTTATAAGTATGTAACTTGATTCCAATAGATAATATATATATATATATATATATATATATAATATATATATATATATATATATATATATATATATATAATATATATATATATATATATATATATATATATATATATATATATATATATATATATATATATATATATATATATATATATTATATATATATATATATATATATATATATATATATATATATATATATATATATATATATATATATATATATATTATATATATATATATATATATATATATATATATATATATATATATATATATATATATATATATATATATATATATATATATATATATATATATATATATATATATATATATATATATATATATATATATATATATATATATCTATATATATATTATATATATATATATATATATATATATATATATATATAAATATATATATATATATATATATATATATATATATATTATATATATATATATATATATATATATATATATATATATATATATATATATATATATATATATATATATATATATATATATATATATATATATATATAATATATATATATATATATATAAATATATGGGTGTGTGTGTGATGTATATTGGCACACGAAAGTTTGGAACGTGATAAATGCATAAATAAAGGTAGGGGCCACTAAGCAAAGTGAAACACTGAAATAGCTACAGAATTTTTCGACTCAACGTCCTTTACTTAGCAAACTGACTGACATACATGAGAAACTGATAGGACGAGGAAGGGTCGTATAAGTGACAGATAAGTATTATAAGGAGAATTAGTAACCTTCCCAAACGAACATAAACATTGGTACAATTTAAAAGGTTTACAAGAAGATTAGGTCTAATTCCTCAAACACAGGGACAAGATAACTAAAGGATAATACAGGATGAGAACTGAACACATTCAGACCTTTGGTAAACAAAAACTTATTCACAAAGCGTATTAAACATACATACACAAAGAAAATATATACTAGGCAACTGATTTGCATTTAAGTCTGTGATTATATCTTTGAGGTCATTCTTAAACATGTCACAAATATAAGGGTCTAAATGAAACAGGCCACGACTAATATTAAAATTACAATGAAAAGTAAGTTGTATAATGGCAGATTCTTAAAGATTTCATGATAAGACATCTTTTGATCTTGCAATTACTGAACTACCATTCCAATTTATCTGGTGGTTGTTTTCACTTAAAGGAATGAATACGGCATTAGATGTTTGCCCAGTTTTGACAGAATATTTATGCTGCTTGATTCTTACTTATAGGCCATTGGTAGATTGCCCGAGATAAAAGGAGGGGCATTCCATACATTGACTTTAATATATTATATTCTTGCTTTCCCAGGGGCCATTTTTTATTAACATTCCTTTTAGCGTGTTATTATAGGAAAAAACGAGGTTGATCTAAAAAGATTTTAACTGTGATTTTATGGTTTCAAAGCCATTAAAATAAGGCAAGCTGAGGTGTTCTCAGAAGTTTCTTTTTCTGTGGTACACTATAAAACTTTTTGTGGGCTTTATTATAGCAAATATCTAATATATATCTTAAAAGAAGGTGTAGTAGTGAATTCTTAATCTCAGCTTTTTCTGGTTAGAGACAGAGGTGCTTAATGATAAGCGCTTGGCTCCTCAAAAAATGCTGGAATGAAAAACAGCCAGGAATGGTGATCTATGCAACCTGAGGTTGGTGACACCTCAGAGATCACATGATTGAATCATGCAGCCACCCGGCGTTGCTAGGCCCTCCGCAAAGCGTGTCCGTGTGTGTGTTCATAGCGTGTGGTGTATTGGCTTTAGTGGTAGGTGATGCAAAGAAGGGAGGACGCTCTTTGATTGCTTGTGTCATTGTACAGAACACACTTGGAGGAGGTTCGAGAACACCCATCACAAAGTAGAGTAATACGAGACTTTGGAAAAGTTACCCTTTGAAGTGAAAAGAGAAAGAGGAGTGTAGTGTGCACATGTTCGTTTTAAGTAACTTTCACATGTTGGAGTAATGCAATAAATATGTCTCTTTATTTCAGATGGGTTCTTGGCGCCATATAAGAGAATGGGTTCTCTAAAGACTTTAATGACTATTTTAATGATGTAGTTAATCAGGCAGTGTAATTTTATGGGGAGTGTTTACTTAAACCTAGTTCAAGAGAGGAAAATGACAGTTTAAGGTTTTTTTGGGGGGCCAGACTTTATTCTTTTAACTCCACTTTTTTTATTCATTTTGTTCTTTTAATGTTTAGCCAATTTGGGAAATGAAAAGTATATTCTTGTATCTATGGGGATTCATTAGCCCAGTTTGCATTTTTAGCTCATGCCAGAATGATATGCAATGAAAGAGGTTTTTGCCTGTTTGTTTAATTTGTTTAATTTGTTTAAGCGAGTGTCATTTGGTCCTAAAAACTTGTTTTATATATGTGAAGGATAACACAAATCTTTCCCTATTTTTCTTATGTATTCAATTTCTTGATCCAAATATTGGGGACTGAACATAAGTTAAGTTGTTAGTTGGGTTTCTATACATACTGAATTTACATTGCAATGGTTCACTATTCATCTAAACATCTAAAAAAGGGAGGCAATTGTCTTTTTCCAGTTCTAGAGTAAACTTAATCGATGGTAACTGGTTATTTAATTTAGAGAGTGAATCATTTACATCAACACCAGTAGGAAAAATAGCTAAAATATCATCAACATATCTATACCACTTTAAGGGAGTATAAATGATATTAGGTAAATAGCATTTTTCAAAGACTTCCATTTACAAGTTTGAGAGGAGTGGATAAAGTGTTGCCCATTGCCATGCCAAATATTTGTTGATAAAAGTCACTATTGAATATAAACTTACAATCACAAATGCACAACATATTGAGTGAAATAATGTGACTTACAGGTAGAGGTAATTCATGCAGAGTTAGTTCACTATTAAGATACTCCAAAATAGTGTCTATAGGGACTTTAGTAAAGAGAGAACATAATTCAAAACTTACAAATCTATCAGTGGGGCAAAAAGTAATTTTGTTCAATTTGTCAACTAAATCTAGTAATTATATATATGAGAATCTGAGATAGTTCCAAGTAACAGGGACAAGAGCTTAGTAATATAATTTGAAAGTTTATATGAAATTGAGCCAACAGTACTGATAATAGACCGTATAAGATTATTTTCTTTGTGCGTTTTAACTAATTTGTACAGGTAAAGTAGTGAAGGAAATTTGACTGACAATTTGCCTAGTAATTCTGTTTTATCCTTAAGGATTCTTTCACTGTGCTATTAAAGTTTTTAGGACTTAATAAAGGTTATTTTTGTTAGTTTTCTGTAAGTCACCTCATCATCCAATAGGGCACAAAGAAAATAATCCTGTGCATCGAGGGGAATGGTAGTATTCTTCAATTGGACCATATTCTGACCTAAAAGTAGGCGACATTCAGTTGCAAGAGTCTGGATGACTCCGAAGAAGTGTTCCCTCTCTCGAGAGGAGGTATCCGTAGTAACCCAAAGAAAAACCACTGGGAGAACCCTCACTTCCCCATTCGCCCAAAAGACTAATGTTCTTTTGTCCTCCCGGCACTTGATCTTGCACGACGAGGCTAACATTGGTGCTGGTGTCAACAATATTCTACAGTGTTTGAGGTGGAGTGGAGCCATCGATGGGCTTGATAGTTATGACAATGAGGCTCATCAATTCTGAGGTTGTCTCGACTGGACAACAATCTGGACTGCCTTGGGAGCAGTGTACTTTGGGCAATGCTTATAGCTTGCAGAGACATAGCCCAGCTTACCATAATCTCAGCAGGTTGCCTTGCTGAAGTCCCTTTGGGGTCCTGCTCCACTGAAGGAGTTGGCATGATACTTTTTGCCCAAGAGCTATGGAGGAGTTATGGAGTTCGATTTAACAACATCTGTGTTTGTGTGTGTGTGTGTGTGTGAGAGGAGAGAGAGAGAGAGAGAGAGGAGAGAGAGAGAGAGAGAAAGGGTGTAACTGCTGTATGGATAGTTGGCGACTGAATTGGCTGTAGTTGAGTTCTGTGTTTTCGGTTGATCTTGAGTCAGTCTTTAGTCAGAAGCTGTGACAGTCAGTAGTGTTATCAGCGGTCTGTGAAGGCACTGATAGCTATAGTCAGTTAACTTTTGTGTTTTGTTGATTTGTTGTTTAGTTAATGTGAGTTCATATTGTTCCTTTGGAGTTGTTGTGCCTGTGCTGTTGGATTTGTTGTGTTTATGAGTTTCTGTTGAGTTATATGTGAGCTGTTATAGTTGAGGGTTGTTGCTGGTGAGCTGTTGTGATTTCTTGGTGTTGTTGGTGGGTATGTGTGTTTTGCCTTTTTGTGTTAGTGATTGTTTGCACAGTGGTCTATTGTTGTGGTTATACTCCTTGTTTGTTGTTAGGTTATTGTTGTTCCTTGGTTGTTTTCTGTGTTGTTGAGTTGTGGTTGTGTTCCTTGATTGTTATTGTGGTCCTTAGGTGTTGTGTTGTTGTTGTTGGTCCTTGGTTGTTGTGTTGCTGAGTTGTGGTTGTCTTGGTTGTTGTCTTTTGTTGGTTGTGTGTTACAACACACATCTCCAATTGACAGCACAGCTCCTCGCCCTGAGTGTGTCAAGAAGTGGTTGGTAAGTACATGTGTTTTGAGAGTTTTTTGTTTTTAGGTTTATGTAGGTCAATTGTCTTGCATATATTCAGTAGTGTAAAGAGGAAAGTGTGACTGAAGGTGAGTTTGGCAGCTGGATTGATTAAGTATATGTGGAGGAGTTATGGAGTTCCATTTGACAATGTCTGTGTGTCCTAGAGAGAGAGAGAGAGAGAGAGAGAGAGAGAGAGACAGACAGACAGACAGACAGACAGAGAGGGTAATTAGTGGTTGGATTGGTTAACAACTGAATTGGCTGTTGGTGAGTTCTGGGTTGTCCGCTGGTGCAGCTGGAGTTGATTGTTAGAGTTCTGTGTTTTTAATTAGTCTTTAGTCAGTCTTCCGTGAGAACTGGTGATAGTAGTGTCGGCAACAGTCTACTGAAGGCATTGAAAGTCAGATAAGTTGTGTGTTTTTGTTTGTTGTTTAGATGGTGTTAAGTTAGTGTTGTTTGCTTAGTGTTGTTTTCTTAGAGTTGTTGTGACTTTGTGTTGGATTTGTTGTGCGTGATTTGTTGTTGTTATGTGAGTTGTTGTGGTTGAGGGTTGTTGTTGTGGGGGCTGTGGTTTCTTGGTGTGGTTGTGAGTTGTTGAGGGTTGTTGCTGGTGAACTGTTGTGATTCCTTGGTGCTGTTGGTGTGTGTGTGTGCTGCCTTTCTGTGTTGTTGGTGGGTGTGTGTGTTGCCTTTTTGTGTTGTTGTTGATTGTTATGGGGTTGTGGTCCTTAGGTGTTGTGTTGTTGGGTTGTGGTGTTCTGGTTTTCTTGGTTGTCTTTGTTGTTGTTGGTGTCTCAGTGACCTCAACCAGCGGACAGCACAGCATCGCCCGGAGTATGTGGAGTTGGGTGAGTTCATGCATTTGTTTTTTTTGTTGTTCTGTGTGAAGGTGTAGGGCAATTGTCCTGCTTGTATTCTGTAGTGTAAAGATGAAAGTGTGACTGAGGGTGGGCTTGGCAGTTGGAGTGGTTAAGTTAATGTGGGGAGGATTTGCACGTTTGTTTTTTAAACTTGTCATCCCGCCACATTATTTTTTGGTGCCTAAACAGGGACTGTTCGTGTGGCAGCTGCAGGAGGATTGGAGTATTGACTTGTGTGATTGGCGGAGAAAGTGAGGATGGAAGGGTTGAAGAAGATAGAGAGGCTGAATGAGGAGTTACAGTTGGCAAGGGAAGTTAAGGAAAGATTAGAGGTGGATAATGAGAGGTTGAGGGTAGAGTGTGAGGAGCGGAAAAGCGTGTTAGAGGAAATGAGAGGAATGCTAAGGAGTGTGGAAGTGAAAATGAAAGAAGAGGTGAAAGGAGTGGAAGAGAGAATGGCTGAGAAAATGGACGAAAAATTCGGGGTAGTGCTGAATCCAGTGCAAGAGATGATGCAGGAAATGATGAAGGGATTCATGGGAGAGGGAGCTGTAGGAGGTAGGCCAGGAGTGGTAAAGAAAGTGAAAGAGCAAGTGGATGAAAGTACGAGTGACAAAGGTGATTTGGTTGTGATAGGTGACGGAAAAAAGGGGAAGACACAGGATAAGGATAAACCTGAGGACAAGAATAAGAGGGGGGCTGAGGAAAAGAAGAAGACTAAGGGAAAGAAGGTTAGTAAGGGTGACGGACAGTATGAGACTAGGGCTGAATACATTGGGGAAAGGGCTGAGAGTGATTTAGATAGTGGTGTGTGGAAACAGGTTAGAAAGAAGGGTAAAAAGAGCATAATCAGGAGTATGGATGTGAGTATGGAAGTTAACTCGCTGTATTGGAAGAGGGTCGGAAGAGGGAAAGAGGGGTCAGAATGGAAGTAGCAAAAGTGAGAATGAGAGTGAGCAGGAAGTACGAAAGGCTGTGTATATGAGAGAGGTACCCCAATGTGCACAATACGAGGAATATGGTAGTAGGGACATAGGGGACTTTTTTAAGGAATATGAGAAGTATTGTGACGCTAAGTATGGGGATAACAAGAGAGTCTGGGCAAGAGAGTTAGGTAGCTTTTTGATGGGATTTTTGTTGGCAAAGAGGATAAAGAGTAGCATTAGATATAGGAGGAAGCATGATTTTGAAGAGGCAAGAATGAATGTTGGTGGGTCGTTGTCAATGTATGTCTGCTAGTTAGAAACATTAGCCAGGAAAAAGTTTGGGAACGAAGGGATAAATGAGTATAAGAGTTAGTGCGGCAGTTTTGGTGACTGTACCTGAGAGTGTATATGAGTTTATAAATCTGAAATGTAAGGAGAAAATGCAATGGACAAATGAAAGGTTAGCGTGGAATGACATTTTAGAAATAGAAGATTACGAGTTAGATAGGTGTATGAAAGAGAGTAGGAGTGTTAGTGTTAGGACTGAAGTAGCTGAGGTTGTACCAGACTTTAAAAGCTATAGGGAGGCAGTTTTGGAAGGGCCGAGGCGAATGGCAGAGCGAGTGGTTGGTAGGAGTGATAGGGCAAGTAACTATATGTAGCTAGCCCTAAAAGAGATAAGAGTGCGAGTGTTGGAAGAGTAGGGTCAGTTAGTTGACTGATATATTTCCACTCACCCATTCTATCAATGCCATCTTTTATTCGAGGCAATGGGTAACGAGCAGGTTTTGTGACTTCTTTAACCCTACCATAGTTGAAACACAACCTGAAATCACTGTCAGTATTTTTACCAACTTAATAGGAAAAGACCACAGACTGTTGCTTGGTTCAGTTAGGCCATGTTTCAACATATAATCACCCTCTTAAGCTAACACCACTCTTAAAAGGATTTAACCTGTAAGGAGACTGCTTCACAGGTTTGGCATACCCATATCATTATGTCTGTCCCATAATATCTGAAAAGAATTCCTTATAATTAAATACCAATTTTTTCATAGACTTTTGTTCTACGCCGCTGATGTAGAAGATACATCCAAAGGATCTTTTTTGAGTGATGAAAATTATCTTCAAGTAATGTCTGATGTAGAACATAAATCGATAGGAACCTGTTCAAGTGATGAAAACACTGAAATATCAAGCCCTGCCCCCTTCTCTGTTGGAGGAAGAATGCAATACTGTAGGATGGGCCACTGTTAGAAAGAAGAAAAAAACTTTCAGGAAAACACCTAATCAAGATGAAAGAGACTCTTCTCAACAAGTCTCCTGCAACCAATCCATCTCGACCTCTTCCAAAATACAGTCTCTACCAAAGAAGAACTGTCCTCTTATGCGGTGGTAGCAAAGCTCGAAAAACCGAATCCAAACCTGAGCATGTCTCTTAGACCAAATTTAGTTGGTGATATGATCATCACTCCAAAAAACAGAGAGACTAGAGAAACTCGTCGAGCAAACACCGCCTTTCAACTACTGAATCCGATGGGGAAAATTAGGAAAGCTGCTATCTGCAGATACCTAATCACCCTACCTGTAGACCACATTCTGCAGTTGAAAAATGTTCTAGATGCAAAGAGATGCATTGAAAAATCTGGTACACCCACAAGAAAGTTCATCACCACCTTCCAAGGAGAAATTCCCAAACAAGTCTCTCTTGGAATATGGGGATTGTTCCCTGCAGAAGCTGTCATACCTGACCACTTCGATGCTACAAGTGCAACAAATTTGAACGCCACAGCAGCATATCATCCATTACCAACATACATCACATTCCAAGGGACCTTTGACTTAAATTTCATGCCTTCCTTCCTACACTCTCCTAAGTACTGGGACAGCATAAGGTAATCTATAGTGTGGCTTCAGATATCCCAACACACCAAACTAGTGGCAGGGGCACACCATTTCACTCTGGTAGACAACCATAGTACAAAGGGAAAAAATAAACCATTTTTTGCGCCAAATCTAGCTTTATTTGCCTTCTAAATTTAGAAGGATGTTACACATATGATAAAAGAAATATCTTTGTGGTTAGTATAAATATATATATATATATATATATATATATTATATATATATATGTTGCTGAATTGCCTACTATTCCATAAATGTTTTGCACGCAAAAGAAAAATAATAAAAGAATTTCATGAAAAATATTGCATTTCGCTTGTTTTCAGTTCAAATGGCACAATAATTATTGGTGCCATTTTCAAATGGCACCAATAATTCATACGTTATGATGCAATAGCATCATAACGTATGAATTCACGTACAATACCTACATTCCACTTTGTAACCTATTTTACAGAAATATGAAAATCTTTATAAATTAATCATTCATGAAGTTTTGGTGTGTAGTAAATGTTTTAACTAACTAGTCGGTAGTTTCTGTAAAAGCGGGAATTCATCAACGCATAAATAGTGGTAATGTAATTAATGGTATTCATGCAGAAATCTCATTAACATATAAGTCTTTTGATCCATCGTTGTGACGAAGGTAGCACATAGAAATTGCTCAAACAGGCTTTTCCATCTAATATTTTTGTATTATTTTCCATCCTAGTGTTACTTCCTTTGATTTGCTTAAAACCTCTCTTTTCAGAACGTTAGTTTTATTTAAATAGCTTTGAGGCATTCTTTTCTTTCACGAAGTTACTTTACTGATTTTCTTTAAACATTCTTTCCACTAAATTGTTTTGAAATACTCTTTCTACCTCAACATTACGTACTTTCCTTGGAAACTTGTTTATTACGAAATTACTTTGATTTTCCTCGAAACATTCATTCCATCAGAAGGCGAGTTTCTGCATTTCCCTTGAAACATTCTTTTTCATAACAGCATTTTCATAGTTAGTTTCCTTTAATTTTTTACATCACTCAGTTACCTTAATTTGTCATTAGACAATTTTCCATCACCACATTAACTATTCGCTTTTGAAATTTTCATTTTCATCAAAATCTTGATTTTTTCATTTTTCTTTGGTACATTTTCTCCCGCCACACCCTGATATGAATTTTTTTTTATCACAACGAGAGCCATGCGAATAACCTATCAGAGCATTGTATCATAGATTTCTCGTGGTTAATTGTACGCTTTTATGACGACGCTCCTCTACAAAAGTCATAAAGTTTTATCTGGTATAAGAACAATCAATGCCTGTTTTGAGTAAGTTACTGAATGCATATTAATTTGAATTCTGATAATGGCAACAAAGAAATAAAATTATAATATGAATCTAACAAATACCTTACATTCCTCACATTTGCTTGAGTCATATATTCTTACTTAAGACCAAAGTACCGAAAATTAAATTGGCAGTGACGAACGAGATGAAACGTTATTAGAATTCATCATAAAATGAGACATTTCCTTAGAACTATTCTTGAACTATAATTTTGATTAACACTATTCTCGAGAATCGAAAAGCATAGCGAACTAAAAATATTAGATTAGCAGTCATTCATTTATACTTCGTTTCCCTTAATTAAGTCGGATAAACTGACTTTACTACCGTATTTGATGGGAAACTATAGTGTAGAATTTATCAAAATTCTCAAATTACTTCATGATAAGTTATGTAATGAAGCCTTTCAAATGCGCCATAAAAACTGAAAATTTCTACTTAACGAAAATGTTGTACACTATTTGATCCCCTTTCATGGAGTATTGACGCCTAATAATTCATTTTAAGTAAACTGACTTATTTGCTTGAATCCCCAATTTATATCTTCTATACTGTGTAATATGGTTAACTATTGTCTGCCAACGTAAAATCAGAGGAATTTATTTCTGGTGATTGTAATTCATTTTTCGATGTGGTCCAGATTTAACAATAACCTTGAGATCCCGTTGCTAAGTAACCAATTGGTTACTAGTCACGTAAAAATATCTGTTCCTTTGTGCCAGCCCTAGGAGAGGTCTTAATCAACTCAGTGGTCCTGGTAAAAGTAAGATATACTTACGTTCAAGTATTGTTGTGAATTTTGCCACACGACTGGGTCCTGATTCTCTCCTGGTGTTTTTTTTTTCTTTTTTTTTTTGTATTTGTTGTTCTAACTGAATACATATGCTGCATTATTCGTTCATCAAATCTTTGCTTGATTGACTGATATAAAAAGACGAGCAATCCTTCCAGGACTATTCTTAATTAGTATACTTTAATGGCATGTTATAAGAGAACACAACATTAACATTAAAAGGTTTAAATATGGATCTTCTGGTTTTAAATCCATATAAATAAGTAGAGTTTTAGGAGTTTCTTTTTAACTATTAACAACACTATCAAACTTTTCGTGAGCTTTTTCATAACATAAATCAATATATGAGGTAGGTACCAAATATCATTTCCTATCCTTTTAGTGTTCTAATTCTTGCCTTACTTTCGTGGATTTGAAACCATAAAATCAATATTTAAATCTTTTAATGTTAATGTTGTATTCTCTTATAACAATTCCATAATAGGCATGCTAATTAAAAATCCCGGTTACAAATAACAACATAATTTACAAATTCCTTGTAAGGATTACCCATCTTTTTATATCAGCCAATCAAGCAAAGATTTAAATGTATGATTAAAGTAGCATATATATTCAGTTAAAGCATCCCACAGACTTCTAATAAGCACTATTTATCCATCTGAGCAAAAAATATAATAGTATAAATTGGAGCAATAGCTCAGTTTGCTAGGTCTAATGAGTATGTTTCAAGAAATTTACTGGAATCTGCAATTATTCAAATCACTAATAAAAACCTAAATCTTTGTCTCGGTTTGTACCATTTGGACACATACATTTGTAAAATGTTTATGAAGGACCTTAAAATAAATTAATTAACTACTAATTACCAAGTTCCACCTGTTTTTATTTATTAACTCTTTTCTCATGCTCACTATAATTGTATCTTATGTTCGATTCTCACTCATTGTCTGAATACTTGTAAATTCATGTTGTTACTTATACAAAGTGTATTGTATAACGAATTAAGTTGGTTTTGAACAGTTTGTTTGGCAACTCTTAAATCCTTAATCTAGCCTTCTGGATTTTCCTAATTCTGTACTGACTCTTTGTATATGCCCCTTTGCTCCTAAAACAAAATGTATTGTTTTCTGATTAACGTACCTGTGACCACGTCTGAGTGGATACTTTAAAATTTTTTATCTAACCCCCTCCATTTTTTTTTTTTTTTTTACTTTTAGTGACCCTGTCCTTTTGTTAATCCTGTAATGACCATTTATATATCCTTACCGGTACTGTGTTTCTCCTCGTGCTGAAAGATTTCAGGCAGTTCTCGGTTTCCATTTTCCTCCGTGGCATTACCTTTATTTATACAGAGCATCACGTCTTATAAATCATTGAAATCATTGAAAAATGCTTGGCGGAACAAGTACACCTAAATCTATGCTACCACGCCGCATAAAAAGATACGGCCAACATCCTTTTAATGTATTAAGTTCAATGATGTTAAAACGTCACTTGGCAGCCCATAAATTAGAAGAAAAGAAGAAATTTAAAGAATTGGAAAAAGTCTGACATACTTTTGACTACTCGATTCCCGCTGATTGGAAACACATTGCGACAATGAAACTGGATTGAAAAGTAAACAAATTTGTCGACAACAGTGATTGGAACAATAATGCTAGAAGTGATTGAGTAGTAAATTTATCATTATCACTAGCATCATCTTTATATATTTTTGAAAAATACTGTGATCTACCACAAAACTATTTAGACATTATTAAAGGCATGACATATAGTGCTACGTATGCCTATGGTGAAAACAATTTCCAGCTGATATAAAAATGTTTTAAAAGAATTGAAGAATGACACTAGCTTTATATTACCAAGCCGTTAGATACATTAGTTTGGTAGCTTTGGTCAACATTAATTACATAGCACGCATGCATACCTTCCGTTAGACCAAGTATAAAAAATTTTAATATCAGTTTGAAACAAATTCGTAAAGATAAAAAAAATTGTTGTGTAAATTAACTCTATAGTGTCCCTGATTATCTTATTTATATGGCCTCATTAAAACTCATAAGAGCCATTTATTAGTACTGTAGGATCAATTGCTTATACGCTATCCAATTATATCACTAAGTTACTTTCCCAGTTTCTTGGAACTGTATCTAATTCACACATACAAAATTCTCTTGATCTTGTAGAAAGATTAAATAATGTATCAAACCGTAGCGATAACTTTGCCAGTCTAGAACTTTAGATGTATGTTCCTTGATCACGAATGTCCCTATTGATTCTGCTCAAGAATTTTTAAGCAATGAACTTGTATTGTATGATTTACCTATGTCCGGTAGTCACATAATTTCATTGATTAAATTATGTACTTGTGATTGCAGATTTATTTTTAATGGAGAATATTACCAACAAATATTTGGTATGGCTATGGGTAACCCTTTATCACCGCTCCTTTCAAACTTATATATGTCATTCTTTGAAAGACAACACCTCCCGATAATTCACCATTGTCCCTTTTGTCAAATTAAAAACGTAAATTTAGTTGATTGTTTATTTTCTTAAATCAGCCTTGTTAACCATTAGTTTTTAATTGTTTGTTTCCTTATAGTTAGTTCAGCAGTTGTATTTTTTTTTTCGTTAACGTAACGTTCAGGGTGGTTTTGCTCAGATTGTCCTTCTAATGTGAATTACCTAACTATCGTGTTAACGATTGTTTTTATTTTGTTTTCGAGTTGGAATGGAAATGTAAGTGCGGTGAGTGGAGGCCGGCCAAAAATAGTTCGGGCTTGACTAAGCTTTTGGACACGCTCTTTTCTAAGCAGCCTTTTAAATCTTTATTCTAACCCACAGGCGTTCTTTCTTTCGTTTTTGTGACCTGGACATATTGTTAATCCTGTAATGCTTATTTATTTATGCTTACCCATACTGTTCAAAAGCAAGTTAATTCGAAAAACAATGCACTTTGTATTAGAAACAAAATGAATTTACAAGTGTTCAGACAATGAGAGAGAAGAGAACATAGGTTATAAATATAGCGAGCATGAGAAAAAAGAATAAATAAAAACGTGGGGACTAATTAAATAGTAGTTAATTAATTTATTTTAAGGTCCTTTATAAACATTTTACAAATATTCGGGTCCAAACTGTACAATCCCAGACTAAGATTACGTTTTTTTTTTTTTACTAGTGATTTGCATAATTGCTGACTCCAGTAAATTTCTTGAAACAATCGTTAGACAGAGCTTTCACCCAAATTTATACAATGAGATTTTAAGCTCAGATGGATAAATAGTGCATTTGATGTGATTTATTCTATTTCTTGGTCAAGATATTGTGGACTTGCAATCCGCATAACATAAGAACATGGAAGAAAAAAGTGAAATTTTAACATGAAGGTGGTGGCCAGAATAAGAATGTATGCATGTTAGATTACTTGTGGGTTTCTTATGAATACTGAATTTGCATTGGGACGACTCTCCATGCATTAATACATCTAGAAAAGGGATAAATTTTATGGATGGCACTCAATTATTCAATTTAGACAATAAATCGTTTACATCGAGACCAACAGGTAAGACTACTAAGATGTCATCTACATGTCTGAACCATTTTAAGGGGACAAGTGTGATATTCGGGAGGTGTTGTCTTTCAAAGAATGTCATATATAAGTTTGAAAGGAGGGGTGATAAGGCGTTTCCCATACCCATTCCAAATATTTATTGGTAATATTCTCTGATAAAAATAAATCTGGAATCACAAATACACAATTTAATCAAAGAAATTATGTGGCTGCCGGGCATAGGTGATGCATGCAATGCAGGTTCATTACTTAAAAATTCTTGAGCAGAATCAATAGGGACTTTCGTGATCAAGGAACATACATCAAAAATTCTAGATTAATAAAGTTATCGCTAGGGTTTAATACTTTATGTAATATTTTCACTAGATCAAGAGAATTTCGGATGTGTGAATTAGCTACAGTTACAAGTTACGGGGAAATTTTTCTAGATACATTTGGATAGTGTATAAGCAATTGATCCTACAGTACTAATAATTGGCTCTTATGAGTTTTAACTAGGCTATGTAAATAAGGAATAGTTTCAAAATTACCTTCCATTAATCTGAAATATGAAGTAGCACCCTCTAATTAGTGACATGATATCGGTGTTATACATAATTTAATTAGCAAAATTCGAAAACTATTTTTAGCAAATCACAGTTACTAGATTGAATATTCATTCACCTTCACGGTTTTTAGTTGTTATAGCAATACACATTCAATAAATTTTCTGTTTATTTTCTT
>NC_087207.1:80076629-80181629 GCF_015104395.2 Macrobrachium nipponense
ATTTATTTATTTATAGGCAGATATTTATATACCAAACGGAAAGTGAAAATTACCACTGTTAGCATACGTTGAACCCACGTAGGGAAGAAGTGTCGTCAGTGGTGCACTGTGGCCATTACTAGATGTTCTTTGCAACATCTCATCGGCCCCTAGCTGCGACCCATTCCATTGATTTATTATACCTCCATTCATATTATCTTTCATCCGTCTTGCTATCCACTCTCTTCTAATAATTGTTTCATAGTGCAACTGTGGGGTTTTCCTTATGCTACACCGTGAAAACCTACCTTACTCTTAATTTCTCCTCTAACGCTGAATGTCCTTTGGCCTAACTCTATATCTCATCCCAACATACGTTGAACGGAAATGGATCTATAATCATTGCTATATAAACAATACTTTGTTGTCTATGTTTAAAATATAGTAAAAATTCATCATAAACTAATGTTAAAAGAAAGAGTGGAAACAGCTCATGTTTTGTTAGTTACTCACAGTCTCATTATATTCACAGGTAATGCCGTCTGCAATTAGCCAGCGAATTCATGGTATGCTTTCTTCCTGTTGTATTTGTTTGCATGACGACTGAAGTGTCGAAGATTTTGTTACTTATCTCTCTGTAGTCAGAAATTTTCATATTGCTCCGATGTTTAATCCTATGGGAGATATATGTGAATACATGTATATTTTAAATCTTCTACATATATTTACACTTATATTATATAAGTCTTGCTTTTGTTAACTTAATTCCGGTCGTTTTCCACGTGTTGTTGTATCAAAACTCCTTTTTTAATTATTTATGTTTTTTCCATATCTTATTTCATTTTGCACTTGTAATTTATTGTGTTGTTTACACACACTCACACACACATACATACATACATACATACATACATACATACATACATACATACATACATACATACATATATATATATATAGTATATATATATATATATATATACATATAAATATATATATATATATATATATATATATATATATATATATATATTTATATATATATATATATATATATATGATATATATATATATATATATATATGGATACCACGAGCTCCTTCCGATCTTTCTGTGTTCTTTTCCCTATCTTGGATTATGCAGTCACTGACTTTGCAGACCCCCTCACTCAAGCTCATACAAACGAGGAACACCTGCGGTTTCTACGTGAATGTCGTGATGAACAAGTGATACCAAGATCAATGATAACTGAGTCCTTGTCAAAATTAGAAGACCAACCGTTTGGTGAAATACAAAGAGCCATTTTGGAAAAGCATATCAGTTTTAAGACATTGGAAACTAAAAAGAATTTCGAAGATGTATCGAGAAAAAGACGTCATTTTGAAGCCTCAATACCATCGGATTGGAGAGATTCTCTACGGAAATATTGTTATATGAATATGAGGAAGAAAGTGTATCAGAAGCTTAAACGTAAACACGATAACAAAATGAAACTCCTAATCGAAAGAAGCCCCTGGGCTACCAACGCCAATCATGAATGTGTCGTCAGTTTATAAAACACGCATCTGGATAGTATTGTAACCAGTGCTTTAAGCTATGGTTGAAATTTTGCTGTATCAACTGGAAGTATAAATAGTGTAGAAATTACTAAAGGATTGTGCAACTTGGAAAAATATAATGATTTAACTAGTGAAGAGGTGAACATAATTAAGGGAGTGACACCACAAACGTACCCAAAAGATTTATGGATGCCATCAATGAACTGACAAAAGATAAAAATATACAAATGACAAAAGCAGATAAATCAGGTGCCCTAGTAGTTTTAAACAATTATGAATATATAGAAAAAACGGAAAGTCATTTGGGTGATCATAGTACTTATAAAAAATTAAATAAGAACCCAATAGACAGTGTGATAGTGGTTTCAATAAAAAAAGTGAAAAATCTGTTTAAAGGAAACGAAAGCCTTAAAAAGAAGTTGTGTGCGACCTCTCCATCGCTACCGTATATGTATGGTACGATAAAAACCCATAAAACAAACTTTCCTGCCAGACCAATTATCAGCTCAGTGGGTTCCGCATCATATAAATTAGCGAAGAATTTAGTGGATATCCTGAACCCATTGGTAGGTTACATCTCTAATGCCAATATTAAGAATAATGAGGAATTGATAAATAAACTAAATGGTGTACAAGTTAATATTGAATCGAAACTTGTGAGCTTTGATGTAGTATTACTATTCACAAAGGTGCCTATTGATGATCTATTGGAGTTTCTATCAGAATTATTATAAAACAAACAGCTGGATATTCCATTTTCTAAAAGCACCTTAATTGAGCTGATCAAATTATGTGTAAAAGACTGCGAATTTGAATTCAATGGAAAATTTTATTCTCAAAATTTTGGTATGGCAATGGGAAACCCTATGTCCCCAGTGATAAGTAACTTATATATGGAATTTTTTGAAAAGAAAATTTTAAACAATATAATTCCACGCAATGTGCCTTGGTTTAGACATGTTGACGACATAATTTGTGTATGGCCAGGGAACGAAGATGTAAATAACTTTTTTGCCAGGTTAAATCAATTAGTACCATCAATTAAATTTACTATGGAAATGGAAAAAGATGGATGCCTACCCTTTTTGGATGTCCTTATACGGAGAAATAGTAGTGGGTTTAAATATAGTGTTTACAGAAAACCTACTAATATTTCTTCCTATGTATATTTCTTTTCTGGACAAAACAATAAGGTTAAAAGATCAGTGTTTGCATCTAGTATGTTTATAAGAGCACTACGGGTATGTAGCCCAGAATATATAGATGAGGAGATAGATAAGATTCGGAATACAGGCAAAAAACTGAAATATCCAGATAGAGTACTAAACAATCCATTAGAAGCGGCAAAAAAGACCATGTATCAAAACCAAAAAGAACCTTACAACACAAAAAATTTGCTTGTACTACCTTATAATAATGATATGAAAGATATCCCACATCTCCTGAAGAATTTTGGTGTTAATGTAGTTTTTAAAAACAATAGAACAATGAAACAGGTACCTATTAAGAACTCCCCCGACAATGCTAAAGGATGTGTATATAAAATTCCATGTAAGTCTTTGACAACTTTTATATTGGTGAAACGGGGAAAGCACTGGAAAAAAGAATAGAACAACATAAAGAATGTGTGAGATATGCACAGAGAAATAGTGGTATTTTTGTACATGTTAGTGAGAAAAATCATGCTATTAACTGGGAAGGGGCAAAAAAGCTTGTGTGCTCTAATAATGCAATGGAAAGGAACATCTAGTTTTATAAAAGAAAGTTACAATAATAATATGAACATCAGTCTAGGAATGTATAAACTTGATCCTTTAATATCAAAAGAAATTTGTAAACTGTTTAAATTTTGAGGTAGGCAGTAGAGATGTATGGAACTAGGATTATTTATTTGTAAACGCAGTAATGAGATGTCCAACCCCGCCTCCCTGACACCTGTCAGGTGTGGACTTGTTTTCTCCTACGGCAGGTACCCTAATCGGTAGTATCACTTGAGAATTTATTGTAAATTTTAGCCAAATGATTTTTCAAAGCCACTCCTACCTTGACACCTGCCTGTGGGTGGATCTGCAGTCTCAAACGGTTGTGTGTATGTTCGTCAGTACTGTCTCTGTAGTAGATATACTTGCGACTTCTAATACTATGTATCAGTCCTTTGTCAATGGCTTGAAAATAAAGCCGAAACCGGTCAGGACCTACACCCTGTCTATTATTTTTCACCTTTGGATATGTGTGATATATATATAAATATATAAATAAATATATATATATATATATATATATATATATATACTATATATATATATATATATATATATATATATATATATATATATATATATATATATATATATATATATATATAGTATATATATATATGATATATATGTATATATATATATATCTATATATATATATATATATATATATATATGTATATATATATAGAATATAATACATATATATATATATATATATATATATATATATATATATATATATATATATATATATATATATATATAATATAGTACATAACTATAAATGGGTTGTATTCCACTAACACTTTGTAGAGAATATAATACAAGTATGTATCATTTTGTATAATTTTGTATGGGCACTAAATGCTAATGAATATATATTATTTACTATTTCAACACCAGTGATAAACTTGTCTAAAAAGAAATGTACCGAGAAGCATGTCGCTACTCAGCAAGAGATCAATTTGCAGTATATTACATTTAGGAGGGTAGAGTTGAACTGTAGGATAAACTGATATACTGTGAAGAGTATAAACTTAGAAATCCAAAAAAGTGTGCGAAACTTAACTACGAATTTTTCCCTTTGTTTTTATAACGATTCCAGGTAATTTCAAATAGCTTCTCCCAACAGGTTTCCTTTACTATTTTCTAATAATAATTGTGTTCTCATGTCTCACATGGATGGACGTTTTTCTACTTCATCAAGAAAAAAAATTCGGTGTCAAAGCAACTAGTCTCCATTTTGACATGTGGCAAAGGAAAATCTTGCGGTCCCATATGAGCAGACACTAGTGAATATGTACATCTCTTACCGCGCGGAATCCGCGCGATAGCAAGGATAAACTTGATCCGCGCAGATCACGCAGAGGTTAACAAATCCGTGCAGTTGTATGTGAACACCCTAGTGCTCTGTCACTGACTTTGCATCCGCACGGATGCCACCGCCGTTTGTAAACAGTATTAATGTTGCTTTAAAATATGTAGTATCTTAGTAACACCTTGGTAATTACTCTCTACCATAAAGCAGTAGAGTTTTAGTTTTCTGTAAAAGAAACCTATTGAGATGGCTATTTGTCTGTCGGTCAGCACTTTTTCTGTCAGCCCTCAAGTCTTAAAACCTACTGATGCTACAAGGCTGCAAATTATAGCGTTGATTATCCAACCTCCAATCATCAACCATACCAAATTGCAGCACCCTAGCCTTAGTAGTTTTCTTTTATTCAAGGTTGAAGTTAGCTATGATCATGTATTTGGCAATGTTATAGGTGTAACAACACAGGCTACCACCAAACCGTGGTTGAAAATTTCATGGACCGTGACTGAGAGATACATGGGCCGTGACTGAAAGTTCCATTCATCATCATATACTATATAGAAAACTCGATCGCCGAAGTATTTTTCCATTGTTTATTATTGTTTTTTGTGCACAGCTTGGCTCCAGAAAAAAATTTGCCTTCACCTTGAATATATAAGTTTATTACGGAATATCGCTATGAAGAAACTTAGGCTTTGTGACTTAGCTTATTCCTTTATTTTTTTCACGTCTATGTTACGTAATTTTAAATAAAAAATCTTATTCGTAGCCATCAAACTCTCCGTAATATTAATGTTACCCACATACTTCCATAATATTAATTTTAGCCACATACTTCCATAATATAAATTTTAGACACATACTTTTCATTCTTTATTTTGACAGAACAGATAAACTTAAAGGAACGCTTTTACATTCTCATTCAGTTTCCATTAAATTTTTATATAGTGCATTTGTAATACCTGGATGTTTATGCAACTGCATAAACCGACGATGTGTTTCATGAAAAATATTTCAAAAAGAGGTATGTTTATTGCTACCATTCATACAATAACATTCCACAGCAAAATTTTCGTGTTAAGTATACGTATAATTGAGTGAGTATCTACAAACTTAAAAAGGGGTTACTATATCTGTCATGTATTTATTATTTAGTATATGCTCAAGTAGTCTGCAAAAAGTATTGTAACGTTAAATCTATTGTCAGTATTCTTCGGTAATGAAAAACCGCATCGATCAATACGCAGGTGTTAATGGAAGATTATATATATATATATATATATATATATATATATATATATATATATATATATATATATATATATATATATATATATATATATAGATAGATAGATATAGATAGATAGATAATAGATAGATAGATAGATAGATAGATATATCATTCGAGCTACAATGTCTTTTAAAATCTAAATTCACTCTACCTCATAATTGATATATTTTCATATAGTACCGAAGGGGAATTTTTAGTTAATAATAATTCGTCTCCCCCATGGGATCGAACCACCGTCCAACGTGGGACGGGAATGAAATCAAGACACACGTGACGCTATCCAATCAGTGAACAGAGACGCTATGAGTTCATATCGATTCTGACCTAACCAAATCACCCTCGAACTCGGTGCTTGATGTCGGGGTTCAAATTAATGGCTCTATGGAGGAGAGTTGACAGGGAATTCATTTTAAAGTTAAAAAAAACATGAGCTATTAAAATTGGTCTCCAGGTCAGTAAAGGTGCTATTTCTATAAATACCAGTATGAAAACCAGACTCGTCCTTGGATATCCTCACATCAAGGAACGGAAGTGAATTCTGTGTTTCTGTTTCAACCGTAAATATAATGTTATGGTGTTGGTTATTTAAATACTCAAAAAAAGGTACCAGCATGGTAATTACATCTGAACAAGGCGAAAGTGTCATCTATGTAGCGTCTATAAAAGAGTGGGCGGATATTAGAGGGGCATACATCTACAGCTCGCTCTTCCAGGGAGCACATAAATATGTTAGCAAAAGTAAGACCCAGAGAGCTTACCATGGCCATCCCCTCAGTCTGCTTAAAAACCGTATTATTAAAAACAAAGGGCGTATCCAGCACGGCTAATTCTAAAAGCAACTTGAATTGAGTTTTATTAAAATTTTTGAACAAGCAATCGTCAGTGGGAAATAGCCTGTTTAAAATGATGTTGATAGTCTCGACAACGGGAACATTTGTAAACAGAGATTCCACGTCAAAGCTCGCCATGTGCAGATCTGAGTCCTGCGTGATAATGTCATCTTTAAAGGAGGTCGAATTTACTCATTTATATTTGTTGTGAGTCAGTGGTTGGAGTAAAGGGACAAGAAATTTGGCGAGTTTATAGCTAGCAGTGTTAATGGAAGAAAGGATGTGTCTCAAAGGAATTCCTTCTTTGTGTATCTTTGGCAGTCTTTACAGAAGTCCATATGTAAATCCTGTTACAAAAAGTATCCTGAGATGTATTTTCAACTACTGCTTTGGTTTGTTTCAGTGTTCTAAGAAAAATCCGTTGATTTTATCTTCGGGTTTAGTATCAAGCTGATACGAAACGTCGGCGCTAAATAAATGGATAAAAGAATTGGTTTGATATTGATATTAAAGTTTTTTATTACTTGGTCCAACGGATTTTTTGCGATTTTTTTGTAAGTTATTTCATCCTCTAGTAAGTATGCATACGTGATAATATGTAGTCAGTTTTTGTCAGAACCACTAAACTATTGATTTATCAGCCTTGGTATGTGTAAGCTATTATCATTCTTCAATTCTTTAAAACTTTTTCTGTAGCGAGCGGGGAAGTTATCTTCATGGTAGGCATACGTAGCACTATATGTCATGTCTAGTAAAAATTTATGTGTTTGGGTTAAGCAGCATATGTATTCAGTTAGAACAGCCCAGACTTCAAATGCACTGTTTATCCATCTGAGTGAAAAATCTCATTGTATTAATTGGGGTGATACCTCGGTAATTGCTAGATCTAATGATTATGTTTCAAGAAATTTACTGGAATCGGCAATTAGACAAATCACTAATAAAAAAAACTAAATCTAAAGTCTTAGTATGGGAATGTACCATTTGGACCCATATATTTGTAAGATGTTTATGAGGACTCAAAATAAATGAACAACTAATAAAATTAGTCCCACATGTAAATAGTAATTAATTCTCTCTCTCTCTCTCTCTCTCTCTCTCTCTCTCTCTCTCTCTCTCTCTGGTTCGATATTCTCTCTCCCTCTTTCTCTTGCTCGATATATATATATATATTTATATTTTCTTTCGTCTTTTCATTAATAATATTCTTGTTGGGAAATTTGTGTAAAAAATTCATGATATTAAATTGTATATGCTCCCGTGTTGTTTTCAAAATGTACTGTTTTTCTGGAATAATCACTTGTTTACTGCGGGTATTCTTCAAGGTGTGGCTAGCCTATGACTCCTCCTCCTCTCTGTAGAGTGAAAATCGCCCTTATGGCTAATGTGGTAGTGTCAGTTTGTATATTAAGCCTTCTTTTGACTATGGTGTTCTTTGTAAAATCAGTATGCCTCAGTAAAGGGTCCGAATAGGACCGAAAGTACTCGGCCAACTCGTTTTTTCATTTTTTTCCTTTTGTGGCAAATAAACCTTTATATATATATATATATATATATATATATATATATATATATATATATATATATATATATATATATATATATATATATGATATATATATATATATATATATATATATATATATATATATATATATATATATATATATATATATATATATATATATATATATATATATATATACATATATTATATATATATATATATACTATATATATATATATATATATATGTGTGTGTGTGTGTGTGTGTGTGTGTGTGTGTGTGTATGGTACATATATTATAATCATGATTAACTCGATGATGAAAAATATAAAACGTAATGTAATGTATAAATAAAGGTAATGCCCACGGAGGAAGATAAAAACACGAAAACTGCCGAGATCTTTCGGTCTTAACGACCCTTTACTTTTGGCAAGACTGACCAGAACAGAAAAAAACACAGTACAGGTAAACAAATACAAACGAACATTACACGGTTAACAAAAGGTCCCATTCACTTTAAAGAAACTAAAAACGCCGTGAGCTAGATTCATTTTAAAAGCAGCCACCCACACCGGGTCAAAGGTAATTTAGTCAGAAAACAATATATTTTGAAAACAAAGAGGCATATACGACCGGACAGTACGAATTTAGTAAACTCCCCAAGGCTAGATTAATGAATTGGGAGTAGTGCGGTCAGACACACTGGTCAAAGGCAATTTAATTCTAAAAACAATACACTTTGCATTAGTAACATGAAATTTACAAAAATGTACAAACAATACGTGAGAAACGAATATTAGATATAAATATAGCAAGCATGAGAGAGAGAAAAAAATATATAACAATAACTAAAAACAGGCGGGACTAATTAATTAGTAGTTAATTCATTTATTTTAAAGTCCTTCATAAATATTTTACAAATATATGGGTCCAAATGGTACAATCCCAGACTGTGTTAGTTATTTAACAACAGTTGTTTCTATCAATGTGTGTATGCTTGAGAGAGAGAGAGAGAGAGAGAGAGAGAGAGAGAGAGAGAGAGAGAGAGATTATAATTCTGAACATTGCTACATTGTTTCCAACACCTGTAGCTTGCAAAGAAGTAGCAGGTGAAGTTTCCTTAAAAAATATAAGTATTAAATAATACATGCGTAAAAAATTATATAATTAGTTTTCAGTGTTTCTATCAATGTTTGGCTTGAGTGAATTGGGTACACATTATCAAGTTTTATTTACAGCTTGAAGATTTACACAGTAACCTATCCATCGGGGGGTGAGGGGCCCACGTAACCAGGTGCCCCCCTTAAATCCGCCACTGAACACGGTTCAGCCACCACCCTTTTGTGTCTCTTGACACATGCTAGGCCGGCACTATCCTGCCACATGAGTCAAGGCAACTTCCGACGTTGGTTTCTTCCTACCCCGTCGGCTGCATCTAATTTTAACGGCCCCAGTAATGCATATTATGACCATCATTATCGCCAACATGATGGCATTGCTGGAATGTATAACCTTCTGGGAAGAAAAATTTGTCGTCTTCATTGCCTTCTAGTGGAGAAGCCATAACTGCCTCTTGTGTTGCTGGAACTTGAATTTTCCGAGATTCCATTGCAAGGGCTTCCTGCACCCACCTCGTAGAAGTATTGTAGATCCTTTGTTTAGCTCCCGAAATCATTTTCGAGACGACTCCTTGTAGAAGTAGCAAGCCGATGGTGAAGACCATAAATCTGGCGCAGTAGATCTTTATGTTGTTTTCACTGTCACCCCTTGGGAATTCGTAACATGTCTAATGTCTTATCGCTTGGCGATAGACTTTTTGTTTTTTCCTTATTACGGCTGTTATCCGTAAGTATGTTTTGGTTCCTCTCATCTCCCTTGGATATCTTAGTAGAGAGGTTCTTTCTTTCTAGAGGAGATGATTCAAACAGGCTAGTTGAACAGTTAACAACTTTATTCTGTAACTCCATACTAGGAGATGCAGCTCGGTCGGACGACCGATATGTTTGAGATTTGGCGTGGAACTGCCATTCTAAAGCATCGCGTCGATAGCGGAACATAGCTATCTAAGCAATTCATATAAAAACACATACGTAGTCTGCCGGCTCGGAAGTTACAAGTTTTTCCGGCGTAGGTTAACAGGTCAACCTCTTCCCATGGAAGCTGTTTTGTGCAAAGTTATCATAACATACAAATGTTGACAAAGCTTTGAGCTAGATCAGGCTACTGCAGACAACGCATAGCGTAATCTAAGGTGTGCTTTGGTCACGTAGAACCCTCCTAATGCCATGACCCAGGTCACTGGTTTATATATATGTAATTCTTACATTAGGCTCGGTCTGCTACCTATTCAAGCCTTGAATAACAAAAAAAAAATTACTTTAAACATTGTTTCATAGGAGCGTGCTCGTAACATACTAAGTGATTAAATGCATAAAAAGATTCTGTTACATACCCTTGTTGACATATTCATAAACAAAGATAAATGCATGGAAAATATAGATCCATGTTTGGTAATAATAATGATTATGTACCCAAATATAATAAAATGGTAAAAAATCAAAACATGTATACATGATTAATATGATAACATGTAACCTGATTAAGAATAATGGTTACTAAATATGATTATAGCATGATCATGGATAATTGTTAAAGAGTACTTGTCACTCTTTATAATAGATAAATATAATTGTATATAGTATAACAATGTAATTCTGCAGAAATTCAATTATAGGGCTGATATTTTATTAGGTGCCCGAAAAATACCTTTAGGAATATATTAATGTATAATATTGGGCTATAATGATTTATTAGGCGCCCTGGAGATACTTTAACTGTTCAAATGCAAAGGCGTGAGTCTTTCTTGTCCTACATTGTTGCCAGCATACGGACCGCTTTTCACACACAACACAATTCCGACAATTCCCTAGGCACGAACTGAGTGGTCAGGTTCAGGCGGCCCTAAACGCAAACGACTTGAGTTTACGGGTACGTCATCCAGACGGGCCAGTACGTTCCCTTGGAGATCCTTCTGTTTACGCCTCAGCCTACGCCAAGCAAGATGTTGACGGCGATAACCATATGGCCGTCACGCTGAACACGGCTAGCAGAATGTAGTAGCGAAGATGTTCTCACTGCATAAGTCGATGACGCGTGGGTCATCTCAGCCAGTTGCGTCAGACGATGAGCTACTCGCGCGTTGTATGGGAGAGGTAGTGATGGGATGACTGTTGTAGCCCACGTGTAGTTCGCGAAATACGCCTTCTCAACGTATTATTGTGTTGACCCCTCTGACGGTATAATTTGTAGATTTCCCCGTACAACCATCGGCTGCTACGAAGATAGGGGCATGGGCGGTGGATGTGTCCGGACACACGACGTCGAATCCGGCCTTATCATAATGGATCCAGGACCCATTATTCATCCTGTAATTGAATTTATTACCGTAAAAGGGATAAAGTTTCCCCAGACAACCTTCGCTTGTATGAGAGAGAGAGCCGTTTAGCACTATGTCTAACTCACATGAATCCGTTGATATAGGATAGAATTCAAAAGAGTCAGCTGTACAAATTTTATTATTCATGGCTTCTGAACAGAGTGAGTTTATCTAAGTCTTTAATGACTGTAAATGATTTCTTATCAGAAGAAATCAGTACATGCCCTGTTAAATTGGATATTACTGGATTTGAGTTATTCGTCATAAAAGTAGGAAACGGTGCTATTTTGTATGATTGCCAAGCATCGGAAGAATCAAAAGGAATCGTGATCATAATTCTATAATTTTCTACGCTGACTGATATAGGCTATAATAGAATTCTACTTTATGGGCATCCAATAAAGGAATATAACCTAGCTTCTCCCGTCCGTTTTCTAAGTTAACGTCAGATCTTTTATAGGCATGAGGTGAGGAGTAACACACCCTTTGTTGCTAACGTAATTGCTTCTACGTTAATCTTTTGACTTTTCAATAAAAATGTGATATTTTCACACGGATATGATCTATTTTCGAACTATAGTAAGCTAAAGTAGCCAGCAAATGTTGAACTTCCATGACCTGATCGATATTATTTGAATGTTTCATTAACGATATTGCATTATTTGATTGATCGAAGATAACTGGCTGCGAAGATCTGATAAGGCCAGTTCCGTTTTGTGTTGGCAAAAACTCAATTCTTTTATTTTTGATTATTTATCTGAGGCGATTTGAGATTCCTAAGCCTAGATTCGCAAAACTGATCCTAAGATGTTTAGTCAGCTAGAATAAGCGGGTTGCGGCGTTCAAGAGTATTGTGCCGCACAGACCACATCAGCAGGTCACGAGCGAGTTCTTCTGCCTCGGCGGTTTTATTTGTATGTCATAAGACAACATTTCTGCGACGCTTAGCGTTTGAGCTAGTGAAATCTCTGATTAGCATGAAAATTACGTTCATGCATTTCCTTAGGGAAATACCAAACCTCATCAGGTCATTCTTTAAGTTAAGGACGTCATCTTCAGGTAGGAAAATAGCATGCATATCTACCTCGATAACAATATTACTTGACACGATGAATACATCATCGATTCTCTCGATAATCGAGCATGATTAAATTCTATGTCTTAGTCCTAGCACTCTTTCATACAACAAGATGTCTGAATACACAATCATCACTCCCAACAATAAACAGATTCATTTTGAAAACCTGCAATGAGTAAAACAGCTGTAAATAACCTCGCGTAAAAGAATAGGTTTACATACAATATGATTAATAGATATATATATATAAATTATTATACAAGTTTCATAAATACAACCATTTTTTTCCCTCACTCATCTACCTTTCTTTAGATTCTGATATGTGCCAATGGGACTATTCTCACATCAGTGGGTTTGGATACATTTTGAACCCTAACTCTATTGGCCGTTAAATTTTCTAAAATGTTAAACGGGCCTTCAAACTTAGGTGTCAGTTTATAATTTAAACCTTTACGCACGTATACTTGTATGTATACCTGATCGCCCACGGCATATGTTCTAGTTGGCTTAGCTATTTTATCATGATTTTTTTTCATTATTATCTGTGCTTCTTCTAAATTCTTACGAATTATATTATATCGACTTATGCTTGCATCCATAACATCCTTTAGAGGATTTGATAAATTAGTTGTAGGCTTTAAGATGTGGAAAGGCGTTCGGGCCGGGATACCGTTACAGTGCCTCGTGCGGTGTCATTTTAATAGACACGTGATACGAGATGATTAAGTGTGCTTAGTACCGCAGGTATGGCAATGTCACCTTATTGGGATCTGCCCCCCATAAGGTGACCCTTAAAATGTTTAAAACCTTACGATTTGCCCTTCCACTAGCCCATTAGACTCTGGGTGATAGATCATGGTATTGATTTTCTTATACTAAGGAATTCGCCACAAGGAGTTAAGGAAATGATTATGAACTCCCCGCCCGAGTCTGAGATAATGATGTGTGGAATTGATTCCATGTTTACAAATGTAGCACTCGTAAAACTTCTAGCGCACTCAACCGCGGTTTTTGTTTTAAGCGCTATAAGTTCTGATATCGAGTCAAAAGCGTCTATAATTACTAGGAGGTGCTTATTTCCTCTGTGACTCGTAAAATCCTGTAATAAATCTAAATGTACTCTTTCAAAGGGTTGATTTGGCACGGGGTAAGCCCTAGGCTGACAGGTGTCTTCGTGTGCCCTTTGTATTTTTGACAAGTGCGACAATTTGCTATGTGCTTTTTTATATCTCTAAGCATCGTTATGCCAATAAAATAAGGATTTGGCTTTCTGTGACATCAAGGTATAAACCCGGATGTCCGTGCAGTGGATTTTCATGCAACCACTTTAAGAGTGGGTATGAGTGAGATAGGCACCACCACCTGGTTGTTATTCAACTGCGTGTGTTTGCGGGTTTTCCTCGTCACAGATCTACACAGGATATTTTTCCTGTAGGATATAATTCTGCTGCTTATACTTTAGGTATTCTTTTTCCTTCGGATTTCCGTTTAACGCAATGATGATTTTTTCTATTTGCGGATCTTTTCTTTGTTCCGTCTGTAATAGTTCAGCACTCCAGCCCAGATCTTCCTGTTCGGATATAGTTTTAACAACGGGCATGGAGGTTGAGATATCTATTAATTCAGCTAATGGCTCGGTACAAGATGAAGAGGGGTTGCGTGATAATGCGTCAGCAAGATATTTTGCTTTCCCAGGTAAATACCCGATCCTCGCGCCAAAGTCCTGAATGATCATGTGCCACCGAGTTCGCTTGGGGCTGTGAAAAACCTAAAGCCTTTAAAGAAGTCGGTTAGGGGCTTATGATCAGTGAGAACCTTGACGGGATAACCGTAGATTATGAATTTAAAGTGCACGAGTGAATTAACAATAGCGAGCCCTTCCTTGTCTATTACTGCATATTACTTTCGGAAGGTCTCAGTTTACGTGAATAAAAAGCTATAGGGAAAAAAAACTGTCTATCATATTGTTGAAGCAATACCCCACCTACTCCTAGGTCTGAGGCGTCTGTTGCTATGAAAAATTCCTTATTGAAGTCAGGAAAATTTCAAGATAGGAGAACTACACAGTTCATCTTTCAATTTATCGAACGCCTGTTGATGAATTTCAGACCATACGAAATCTACGCCCTTTTTTATAAGATCGGTTAGGGGAGCGCTCATGATTGAGTAGTTGCGGATGAAGCGGCGATAGTAACCGCTGCAACCCCAAAAATTGCTGTATTCCCTTGACGTTAATAGGTATCGGAAAGTTACGGATAGCCGACACCTTATCGTGGACGACTTTAAGACCTTCACTAGAAACCGTGAAACCTAGATAGACTAGTTCTGTTTTAAAAAATTCACACTTACTTATCTTTACCCTTAAATTATGCTGCCTTAACCTTTGTAACACTAACTCCAATTTACGTAAATGCTCTTCTAATGTGTTGGAAAAGATTACTAAGTCATCCATGTAGGCATGTAGGATATCTCCCAACAAGTCTCCAAACACGACGTTTATCATACGAGTAAAAGTTATAGGAGCACAACGTAAACCAAAAGGCATATCGCAAAAATTCATAATGTCCCCTGGCTGTGCTGAAGGCAGTGTATGGGATACTTTCTTGTTCCATCGGAATCTGATGAAATCCTTTTAGTAAGTCTAGGCTTGTGAAATATTTATTCTGGCCTAGTAAAGATAGGATATCATCGGTACATGGTACTGGGAATCTGTCAGGGATTGTTTCTTCGTTTTAAACGACGAAAATCTACGCATATCCGCCAAGTTCGATCTTTTTTCTTAGGTACTACTATTAACGGAAAATTATAAGGGCTGTTTTGATTTCCTAATGACTCCTTCCTTTAACATTTTACCTACTTCCTCTGTTATCTCATTCTGAAATTTCATAGGAAGTCCTGTACGAAGGTACATAGATTACTTTCTGTTTGTCCTTGAGCCTGATTTGATGTTCTATGACATCCGTTTTTCCTAAGGTTCCATCCGTAGTGAAAAAACATCATGATAATTTAGTTAAAAGATTCAAAATTTCTGCTGAATTTCTTCTTCTTGAATATCTTTATTGATTTTGTTCTTTATAGATTGCAAAAGGGTTTCATCCGCGACTGATTGAGCGTGATTTATCTCAGCTACGGTAAGAATGCGATGTTTATAAACTTCGGCATCCAAGATATGTTGATTTTTGTGGATTACTAAAGTGGTATTCAAATGATTACAGACTTCGATATTACATTGCTGTTGTGAGCCGACTGTATAAACGGCTTGTGTGACGGATAATCCGTGTGTTTTTCAGAGTTCGGAAAGGATTAATGTTTCAGATCCTGGCAAGGTTCTTTTTACACGCACTAATATATTTGAAGTTACGTTAGGCTCGAGAGTTTGCGTGCAAGCTGATATTACGGGTGAGCGGAGTTCTGTTGGGTTGCCTGTATTATTTCTTGGTTCATGAGACAGGTGATTGGTTCCGTAATGTAAGTGACAACTCTGTCTGTCTCTTTATTATCTAAAACTGATTTTAGGGTATTAGAAGACTATAGAATTTCCCTTTGATATACACGCCGTGTTTTTGCAGGTGCTAAAGATAATATTTTGAGTGCCAATAGACGGGTATCCGATAATTACTGCGGGATACATATTAATGTTTTGTACAACGACAAAGGTATCAGCAAACGTGCGCTTACCGACCTTGTACTGTACATGAGTTACGCCCACAACATTTAATTCATTATTCCCAATGCCTGAGAGCCTTATTCCGGACTTTTCTATAGGGAAATTTGAAAAGAGTAAATGATGAGTCCTTAAATCCATTGATATTATGTGGACTACCAGAATCAAAGAACAAAGTGAATGACTTATGGTCCAAATTTACTGCATGTAAGGTTGGTCGCAACTCGTTTTGACTAATAATTGCATGAATTTGTTGCAAATCTACGGGAACCTGCACAGATTTTTTTGATTCGGCCGTGTGTTTCATAGGAAAATCAATTGTCTCACAATGATTCTGATAAATGATTAAACTGATTATTTGATACAAAAGATGTTGATATTGATGACCCAACATCGCCTCTCCCCCTTGGAGTGAACTACGTGGTATTTGTTTTGTTTATCACACCCTGAAAATTCGCTTGCCCTTGCGAGTTCTGGCTAGACGGCCCAGGAACAGAGGTACCTGAAGCACGATTTGTTTGTTTCTGCTGTTGTGCAGAATTTCCGTTTGGTTGTTTCTTCTTATAGTACTGAGGACCCTTCTTTTTATTTGCACTAGCAACTGGTTGCGTGTTGTAGCGTTTTGTCTGTTGATTCCTCGAGTAGCAACGGTTATATGAATGAGTTGAACTATTGTGTATTGAACAAAAAACGCGTCCGACAGTCTGAAATCATGTGACTGGTCGTTTACAGTTATAACAAACCATCCCTGCAACTTGATTATTATTATGTACCACATTACTTGTTGGTGGTTTGTTCTCATTTTTTGCAAAAACTTGAATGAGCGAAGGATCTAGGTCGGTACATTTAGACATGTGTTTTTTTGTTTTTTTATTTGTTTATACACATCTAATTCCGTACTGCCGGGCTGCAATTTTTTATCAAAACACCGTACTAACGCTTCAGGCAACATTACAGTGATAGACGTAAGGTAGATCAAACGGATAAAACTCTTTCACTTTGATGTTAGCACCCGCAAACCCACCACCGGAGTTACATAAACTATCCTGATATTCATTTAGCCGGTCGGCAATTAGCGCCGCCCGCTCGACACATTGAGCTGAGTCATGGAGGCTTGGTTAAGGATATTTCTCAAAGCCAATACTACATCTAAAGCCTCTTCACCCCCATACACGGCACGTAATCTTATTTTGAACTCGTCCCATGTAAGCGCTTCTTGGAAAGAAACCCCCCTTAGATACGCACTTGCGTCGCCTTTAGCGAAGTCTACGAAGCTCTTGGCCTCCTGTAATTGTACTGCTTGGGTCTGTGATGCTTTTTGCATTTAAATGAGCGTCTACAGATGAGATCCATGCCTCAACATTTGAGGCAGGAACCCATTGACCCGACCTTGAAAAGGGACGATCGCTGACCTCGCGCTAACGAGAGTCACCACGTTGGGGTTGCCAGCGGAGTGGTTGCCATTCGGCTTTTCACTTTTTCCTTACCACTTCTATTCCTTGCAATCCTATCAAAATATCTAATAGAGTACACTCGACCACTACGTAAACGCATAAGCAATGTACTGTATAAGTGTGTTATAATAATATGAAAATCCCCCAAAAGATACAAAAATACAGATAATATGATAAAAATATTATACGGAGAATTCTGCAAGAAATGGTTTAATGACAACTAGAAAAGAAAAAAAATTAATCTGCGGGCGAGAACTCGTAGTTGAAGATAAGTTCTGTAATGAAGGAAGATTAATATGGCGAACAACTCAGAATACTGGACGATCGACTCTGATGAACACACTTCACTGAGGAAAAGACCTGAATAGATAAAATGGTACTTAGCTCCAGATTATATTGCGAAGGATTGTTGACATGGGATGACGTCACAGTTCCTGTCCACGTCTCGCGTCGGAAGTCGTGATGACGTCACGGCTTCTCTCGGTGCACGATGCGCGGTAGAGTCCAAGATGGATGACGCTCACAGCCTCCGTCCTTGCACTACTGCGTATAGCTGTCCACTCTGCGTCCTTGCTCGTGAACGGGTGATGTTCCCTGTGTTTGTTTTCTTCTTTCCGTTGATGTTCGATGCCGCCCTCGTCCGGTGTAGATACTCGAAGATAAGTGATAACAGTTGCTCAAACGTCAGTGTTAAATGCTTGTATTCCTCTCGATGAAGGACATCGTTGCGTCTTCATAAACTGTTGCGTTGATTGAAGATCCCGTTTCCTCTGTTTCGTTTGATGTTGAAGGTGGAAGTTAGTTCTTGTAGACCTTCGGTGCTGATATATGGGTCTTGTTAATTATGTTCTTCGTTTATTAGCTGCCACCATTTTCTAATGTCTTATCGCTTGGCGATAGACTTTTGTTTTTTCCTTACGGCTGTTATCCGTAAGTAATGTTTGGTTCCTCTCATCTCCCTTGGATATCTTAGTAGAGAGGTTCTTTCTTGTCTAGAGGAGATGATTCAAACAGGCTAGTTGAACAAGTTAACAACTTTATTCTGTAACTCCATACTAGGAGATGCAGCTCGGTCGGAACGACCGATATGTTTGAGATTTGGCGTGGAACTGCCATTCTAAAGCATCGCGTCGATAGCGGAACATTAGCTATCTAAGCAACATTCATACACATACGTAGTCTGCCGGCTCGGAAGTTACAAGTTTCCGGCGTAGGTTAACAGGTCAACCTCTTCCCATGGAAGCTGTTGTGCAAGTTATCATAACATAAAATGTTGACAAAGCTTTGAGCTAGATCAGGCTACTGCAGACAACGCATAGCGTAAATCTAAGGTGTGCTTTGGTCACGTAGAACCCTCCTAATGCCATGACCCCAGGTCAGGTTTATATATAATGTAATTCTACATATGTCAGTGTTTCATCGTATGTCAGTGTTTCATTATGAGCTAGTTCTAACTTACATCCTGACAAGTCTAATGTTCTTTAGAATGAAAATCCTACTTTCACACAAGCATCCCTCATGAACTAACACACACACCCAGCCTCATAGTCAGTGACTAAGAATTGAAATTCCTCATCTAATATTAAAATTGGTCTCAATCTACTGACTCCTTAAAAGCACTAGAAAAAGACTTTTATCAGTAGCTGGCACTTCAACAATTAACACCTTGTCTGACGAGTATATTTTTCAAAACCCGTAATATCTAAGCACCTGACCTCCAGTAAGTATGATGTTTCAACGCCCATCCACATGCTATTCATATAAAAAAAATAACACTCCTTAAAGCAACACGTCACCGCCCCCTCCACCACAAGAAAAAAAAAAACTATGTGAAAAAAAAACCACTAACACCACTTAATCCCGGGGTACAGATTTCACTTAATAAAAATTCAGATTATTTACAAATTTACCAAACGTAGTTTGTATCATAAAAAAATTACCGTCACAACCAAGTCAGTTGCAACGCATGCACGCATTACCTCCTTAATTCCGCATAATGGAACATCATAATCTAAAATGCTATAAAGAAGAAAAACCCTACGAGTATCCAAACTCCAAAGGAAAACATCAACAATAGTCTTATTTAGGGCACCTCTCAATATCGTCAGTATCACTCAACTTATTTATTTCAAAATCAACAAACAGCCACATTCCCTGTCTGACTAAGCTCTTAAATCCTCAAAGACATCATTTACCTCAAAAATCCTCCTAATACCACAAACCCCTAACAGCACCAGTACCAGAAAACCCACCTCTATTATTGTACAACCAAAATAGAACACCTAACCCAAGGCTAAATACACCAAGCCAGTCTAATACCGCCAAAAGATAAAACGCCAAATAAAACCACCTCTACGGGATATAATCTCAGAAAACCACTAACCACAAATCACCATCTATAAATCATCAAAGTAACACCTGTGAATATATCCTCATAAAACTGCAAACCGCCAGAAACCATGAAGCCACAAAGAACCAGCACCACTGATCACTACCCCATTGGTTCTTAAAACCATAAATCATTACCATGAGTAATACCACAACATCGAACACTCATCCCTTTAATAACGCCACTCGGTTGGTGGTATATGCATTTGAATACATATTTGTTTGTGTACCATTTATTTGAATAATGTCTTTTAATAGGGTTGTGCACTTTGAGTTCAAGTTAACGAATTATTTTTATATATGTATTGTTATACTGTTGAATTAACGGCGGAGAAAAAAAAATTAGGTACTTTTTTGCATAGCGAACTATATATAGAACTTTTCTTTGAATAATGTTGTGTAACGTGTTTATTAGAGGTGAATACATTTTTTTTCTTGGAAGATGCAACGAGTCTTTAACGAATTACTCGACACTGTCAGAGATAGCTCATACAACTTAAGACCAACACCAGACAGACGCAACCGAATCCCAGTACTACCAATTTCACAAACCTTAGTGTCTCGGGGATATACTAAACCTAATAACACGACTAACGATAAACATAACAGTACTAATAATATACTAATAATACTAATTTTACTAATAGCACTAACACGTTTAGATATAGAAGAATGAATCAGGCAGCTGTGATAACAAGTTGAAGATTCCAATCCAGAGAGAAGTAGATTAGAATCATATACAGTGAATCATTGGCAAGCTGATGCAGACAGCTGTATATATTCAGGGGGAATAACTATGAAAGAGCTTAGATTAATGAAGCCTTGCTTCTCGTTAGTTCAGTACACTGTGATGCACATAAAACTTTGAACTCGGTTAGTTTCAGCCAATTAACTAAATATGATGAATTTAAAACGATTTGTTTAACGTTCTGGGAGCCCGTGAGAAAAGAGGATACATTATATAATATTACTAAATACCTTAACCCACAATATGAATCCATGGAAAAGCTCTGTGCCTATGTTGAAAACGCCATTAATAAAATAACAGATTAACTGAAGTCAACGAACACCACCTTCGGAGATAAGATGCAGTTCAGTGATGATGAAAGGGACTTAGTTTCAGTTACGTCTTAAACTACTTGTCATTTGGAACGATATATAGTACACTTGGAGAAAATGAAAATAATGTTTTCAGAAAATTTTAAATGGATCCCAAGAGTAGTAGCCTTCAAACATCAAAGGCAATGAGGCAAGAAATACAGAATACAAAGATTGATTTTTCCTAGGAACAAATTGAAAAGAAAGGCAGAAATAACAATCCTTCTTATAGAATGAATAATAATACCAGACAAGTAAGGAATACATCCACTCCTTTTCAAGGTAAATGTGCCCAAAATACTAAAATAAAATGGAATCCGAACCAGAAAGGAAGACAGAATCATTCAAGGAATGGTCAATCTTCTAACACAAATAATTCATATCAAGTGAACTATTCATCTCAAGGAGCGATACCAAAGGCAGCATGCGAAAACTGTGGGTATACAAATAATTCCACTAACGAGTGCAGAAAGCCTAGAATCTGTACAGTATGCAAGAGGCTCGGACATTCAAAAAGAAACGGTTGGTTCAATAATAAGAAAACCAATAAGGAAATAGTAGAAATAAATAACAGTCACCCTAATCCAAATAAGTCTCCAAGCCAGTGACCATTAATCCCTTCAGAGAAGAAAGAAAGCAAATCCCTTCAAAATGATGAGAAAAAGAAAAAATAGCTAGTATGGAAAATGAAGGTTCATCCGCATTTTCCTACATAAATAGCAAAGAAGTAGTATTCTACATGAGAGAAGAAGAAATAAAAAGAAAGGCTTTGCCTATTATAAAGATTCTAATAAATGGAAAGACATGTACTGTACTTATATATTCAGGCAGTACGATGAATATAATAGATAAATCAACTTTAACCAGATATTTGAGCATTTCAGCACCTGTAATTAAGAGTCAAAATAAAGTTATAAAGGAACAGCGGGTAAACAAATTAGAAGTCTAGGGAATGTGAACTTAGAAATAGACATTTTGTCACACAAATTTGTTGAAGGTTTTCTAGTTTTAGAAGACAGATTTTTTCCCGCACAAGTAGTGTTCTCAGAATACAGAATCAGTGAAATGTGCACATATAGAAGATATATACTCAGATACAATTATTTACTCAGATATAAATAATGGTGATCACCAAAAGCCTTAATATAACGAAAATCAAGATGCATATACAGATACTTATACAGAAACATCTACAAATAACTGTAGCAATGTAGTAATGAGTTATGAAAATGGAGGGAAAATACTAAATGAAGTATTGCTATTAGATAAAATAAATAAATCATATATAAATAGTATAATGAGGTAACAGAAGAAACAACGAAAAATGCAGAACTTTGTTATTCTTAAGCCATAGAAGATGAAGAGATATATTGAATTAGCACAGCTGATGATATTAAAGTACAATTTATATTCAATAGAGCAGTAACTTTACATTCAAAATGCTTAAAGAAATATATATTTAAGAGCAAAAGAGAATGTAAGGGCTAAAGATGTTCTCTTCTTGAACAACGATTTGCCAGATTTTGTCGGAATGGATAATTCACTAGTCCACGTAATTGGTGATAATTGTGGAGCTTATGTCCCAAATTATTCAGATAGCAAACTAACAATATACGCAGGCACAGTCTTTTGCATGGGAATACATGTTCACAATCCTTTACTAACAATAGAAGAAATAGCATTTTTCTCTATAGATGGGCAAAATTCTCAAATAAATGAAGAAATAAATAAAACAGTGGGGAAAATGCAACAGTGTGCAAGTTATCAAGGAAGATATTATTGCCATTTACTTTTGTGGATTTTTGAAATTTCTGCATCCATTCTCCTGCTGCATAAAAAAATTGAGGTCTCTCACTACATCCCCGTGTTCTTGCCTCTATGAACGCCTCTGCACCACTTTTAATTCCCTTGCCATTTAAAAAATTATTAACTCCTTCAATAAAAATCTGCACTTGCTGAGAAAGAACGCCATCCACAATACCCTGAAAAGAGTGAACTCCCGCCATTTTGTGCCTTAGAGAGACCTTCAGAATTTAGGATTCGACTGCATTTTAATATCCTTTGCATAACAACAATATTCCCCAAATTCCTTCACAAATCACCGAAAAAGAAAAATATGAATCCCTAACACATAAATATTCTAAAAGTGAATATTCCATGCACTCCATGAAAAATACCCTTTCTATCTCAGCAGCTGATGGTAATATAAGTCATGAGCACAAGTGAGGATTTCTGCTGCTCTTGCCCAAACCCTTCAGTACCTCCAGACCTGCAGACCTCAAAACTGCTAGCCTGCTCAAACCCACACGTCTTGTTCTCTCCACTCATTGCATACACTAACACACCTTCACATAAAAAAAAAATGAAACACTTCGGTGATGTATATTCCCTTTAGTAGATTAATCCCCTATAAAATATGAAAAGAATTTAATACATTCTGCTCTCCTGAAAAAACCTATGCATGGCAATTAAATGCAAGTATCTAAACTGGCCCTTTAATCCTGCAAAAAATTAAATACACAAGTGAGAAAATTGTTAACATAAAAAAAAAAAAAAAAAAAAATACAGAGCACTTATATGTCTTCATTAAAGTAATGGCACGAGATACTCTGAACACGGTGAGGCCGTCTGTTCACTGCATTAGCACATAATCTAATCACACACGCGACTGCAGATTTCTTTAAAACCCACTACAACCCTCCTGCATGCAAAATCGATCACCACGAATACCTACCATCCCGGGAAATTATGGTAACCACACCGTATTTATTACACATGTCGTATGACCGCACTCTTTAAATCGTCACTTCCTTAGAAGGCTTCTGAGTAGACAGATCTGTGGTCTCCGGTCCAAAACGCATCTCAGAAACCAAGTACCACCTGACTAACTCTAACTATAATCATTTCTTTTAACATCTACACTCCACCCCCCGAGTCTCTCCATAAATGTAATATATAGGGCTGATTACCCTTTCCAACTGCCACCACTGTAACAAGACCTAGTGTCGGTCTTGTCCACCCCCCCCCCCCCACCCCCCCCCCACAAAAAAAAAAAAGAAGAAAATTAAACTGTAGCATCGACATCAACGAACATAAGGCATCCCTGGTACTATTCTCAAAGCCATTAAATCTGGGGCTAGACCAAAGTCCAAGACATAAAAATTGAATCTCTATTTCCCCCAAAACTAAAGGGATATAAAAACTGTAATGAACTTAAAACCCAACTAAAAAAAATTAAAGTCATCTCAAATGATTACCAGTTCCCACATTGAGTCCCAATAGATCACATAGTTATCAATATTTTCCCCCAACTAAAAACTGTAAACATGTCAATAAACAAAATTCAGAATTGCTATTCTCACGACATTCAATCCACCTAAGGGAAACGAAATCAAAACCTTAAGAAATCAAAAATGAAAATGGATGAGCATAAAATAATGGGAATATTTTTTTTTCTGAATACATGGGAGAAGAACTGATAACACTAAATAGTTTCATTCTCTTTTTACCTCATATGTAGATCTTGTCAGCCTTGCTAAAGAGCTTGTCGTCTAATCCCGACTTACTTACTCACTATCGGAATATATTGAGTTTTTCTCATGCCCTGATAGGCTTACAAATCCATGTACACTAATCTTATCACAGTTCTTATGTTCATGTTCGCGAACAAAATAGATTGTTCTAGAATTATCTATATTATGTCATTATCAGGTGATAATTTAAGTAACGTAGTCTACCCACTAGGTCAATTTGCGCACCCACACTCCCGTCTCCACAATTCGATATGTTTCACTACGTCAGACCTCTACCCAAACATTCACTTACTTCTTGAAGTTTTTTCTACAACACACGGCTGCCAGATTCCAATAGAGTTCGTTTACTCTCTAGAAAATATGTGCATTCTTAACCTTTTTCTGTAGTGTGGCTAACTGATATATCATCTCAACCAGCCTAACCATCTTTTTTAGTACTTTCCTCTTACTCAAACACCAAAACATCACTTCATTGGAATTCTATCGTATGCTTTTCCTAGGTCTATAAATGCACAATAGAGTTCCTAATTTATCGCCAGCCTCTTTTCCTGTAGCTGTTTTACTATGAAGATGGCATATACCATCCCTCTTCCTGCCATGAATCCATACTACTGTTTCACAATCTTTACAATCTCCCTTATTCTCTCATCCATTATCATCTCTAAGACTTTGAATCCATGATGTGTTAGTTTAATTACCCTGTAGTTACCACAGTCCATGACATCTCCCTTCTGCTTGTATTAAACATTAGACTCTCCTAGCAATCCCTTGGCATTACTTCCTCTTCCCATATGGCCATTTCTTCCCTCCATAACTAGTGATTTGATCATTTCAATTTTGATCTCTGATAGATCTGGCGCTTTACCATTCTTGCTTTACTTAATGCACTCTTCACTTCTTTATCCTGCATTTCTATCACTGGTCCCTCTAACCACTGTGATTCCCCGTCTCCTCTCTCTCATTTTCAGTTTTTAAAAGTTGTTCAAAATACTCTCTCCAACTATTCTTAATGTCTTCATCCCTATGCAATATTTCCATTTCTATCCTTGATGACACTTGCATCCTGTCTCTGCCTTTTCCTCAAGTTTGAAATCTTATAGATATCCTTTCCTCCTTCTCTTGTTCCCAGTCTTCCGTTCAACTGCTCTGCCACTCTTCCATTAGCCATACCTTACCTCCTTCTCACATCTCTTCCTCTTCTCTGTATCATTCTTCTGCACCTTGTGATTGCCTTACTGATAGTCCTTAAATGCATTTAATTTTCTTTTAATTGATTCTTGCACCTCTCCATTCCACAAACACTTTTCTCCTCTCGACACTCCATATCCGCTGGTTCTTCCCATCAGCTCCTATGCTTCCCATATACATATTTCTCTCAAGTCTGCCCAGATATTTTCCATTCTATTACCCTGTCCTAAGTCCACATTATTCCCCCCTCTCCCCCCCCCCCCCCTCCCCCCCACCACCACAACAAACCCCATCTATCTCTCTCTCACAGTCTTAATTCCTCCCACTTTACTCCATTTAGGTCGCAAATCTTAATTCTAGATCTTCTCTTCTTTTTCTTGGGTTTCCTACCTCTCATTTTCAAATCCATCACCACAAACCAATGTTGGTTAACACAGGTTTCTCCCAGGATCACTTTGCTGTTCACCACATTGCTTTTATCGGCTTCTCTAACCAAGATGTAATCTATTTGGCTTTGCATTCCTCCACTTTCATAAGTTATCAAGTACTTATCCGACTTCTGAAACGATGTGTTCATACATGCCAATTGAAAACTCCGAGCCATCTCCAATATATAATCCTCATCTTAATTTTTAATTCCAAACCCATTCCCTCCGTGTACCCCTCTTTCCCTTTCTCCCCCCCTGTTATTAGTGGTACCCCTTCTGAGGAGCCTATACTGATATTAGATATACTACTTTGTCCCCTATTGTTACAAATCTTTAAAAGCCTATCGTTTACTCTCTTTACTTCTACTACTTTTTCCTTACAGCTGTTTCTTATTATAACTTCAATATATATATATATATATATATATATATATATCTATATATATATATATATATATATATATATATATATATATATATATATGTGTGTGTGTGTGTGTGTATATATCTATATATATATATATAATATATATATATATATATATATATATATATATATATATATATATATATATATATATATATATATATATATATATATATATATATATATATATATATATATATATATATATATATATATATATATATATATATATAAAAGCATACAGCAGGGTCCACAAAACACATCAAATAGACCAACGTTTATTCACATGATACGTTTCGCACATGTTCTATGTGCATCTTCAGTCTGTAAAAATAACATAAGAATTGTTAAAATTACAAAAAATATTTAAAAATAAAGTAAAGAAAAAAAAAAAAAATAGTTACGTATAAAAATTAATATAACTTAAAAGGATTACAGTAAAAGACCCAGTTCTCACCAAACACTCAAAGGAGAAGGAGAAGAACGAAGATACCAAGATTACACACCAACCTACGACTTCAGTTATGCAAGATAAAGAGGAGAAGCGGAAACGTTAGAGTTCAAAGAAGGAACAAGCCGTTTAATGTATACACGGACTCAAGGGTGTTAGGTAATCACTATGGACTTGTACCACCAATAATGTCGAAATGCTTTTTATTAACTTCGATTTTTTGACATATAGAATCATGGTTTTTTATATTGGAAAATTCTGGTTTACTCAGTTTCTGGCCCGTTCTAAAACTGTATCCCATATGGCTACAATAATCTCATCTGCAGCAACCTCCGGCACGAAAATCCAAATAAATACCGGGGACATCCCGCGGGCACTTGAATTTATAAATAATGTTAGATCTCATGAAGGTCTGCAGGTTTATCCATTGTAGTTATAGAATACGCTAATCTTGAGTGGATTGATTGGAATCAATTGAATCTTAAGGCATCCAAATTCTTGTTCAATTATTTGTTTAAGGTTCGTTGAAAACTTGCTGTCGACGAAGTAAACGGGATTTGTGGTTTAAATATATTTTTCTTTGGGACATTATACGAGGGTGTCGGATTAGAGAAGTGTTTGTGACAGTATTCTGTTAAGTTACGTTAAAAAACCAAATTTTTAGGATATGCATTCTGTGAGAAAAAAATTGACTAAAAACAAAATCTCATTATGAAACAGAGACCAACTAGAAGAATATCGAAGGGCCTATAAACTAAAGTATAAATGGAGTTTAATTTAAAATTCTTAAAACATGAACTATAGTAGTTGTTAGCGAGTCCCTGTGTATGTTTTTTTCCGATACACAGATGTAGTAAAATCACCATTGACTTTGCTTACATTGATATCTAGAAAAGGTAGACAATTGTTGTTTTCTTTTTCCATGGTGAACTACTATAGTTCATGTTTTAAGAATTTTAAATTAAACTCCATTTATACTTTAGTTTATAGGGCCCTTCGATATTCTTCTAGTGGTCTCTGTTTCATAATGAGATTTTGTTTTTAGTCAATTTTTTCTCACAGAATGCATATCCTAAAAATTTGGTTTTTAACGTAATTAACAGAATACTGTCACAACACTTCTCTAATCCGACACCCTCGTATAATGTCCCAAAGAAAAAATATATTTGCCACAATCCCGTTTACTTCGGACAGCAAGTTTTCAACGAACCTTAAACAAATAAATTGAACAAGAATTTGGATGCCTTAAGATTCAATTGATTCCAATCAATCCACTCAAGATTGGCGTATTCTATAACTACAAGGATAAACTGCAGACCTTCATGAGATCTAACATTATTTATAAATTCAAGTGCCCGGGATGTCCCGGTATTTATGTTGGATCTTGCCGGAGGTTGCTGTAGATGAGATATTGTAGCCATATGGGATACAGTTTAGACGGGCCAGAAACTGAGTAAACCAGAATTTTCCAATATAAAAAACCATGCTTCTATATGTAAAATCGAAGTTAATAAAAAGCATTTCTCCATTATTGGTGGTACAAGTCATAGTGATTACCTAACAACCCTTGAGTCCTTATAACATTAAACGGTCTTGTTCCTTCTTGTGAACTCTAACGTTTCCGCTTCTCCTTTTATCTTGCATAACTGAAGTCGTAGGTTGGTGTGTAATCTTGGTCATTCGTTCTTCTCCTTCTCCTTTGAGTGGTTTGGTGAGAACTGGGTCTTTTTTACTGTAATCCTTTTAAGTTATATTAATTTTTATAAGTATTTTTTTTTTTAACTTTTATTTTAAAATATTTTTTGTAATTTTAACAATTCTTATGTTATTTTTACAGACTGAAGATGCACATAGAACATGGTGCGAAACGTATCAGTGTGAATAAACGTTGCCTATTTGATGTGTTTTGTGGACCCTGCTGTATGCTTTTATATATCTTCACCTGAATCCGTTATATATATATATATATATATATATATATATATATATATATATATATATATATTATACTATATATATATATATATATATATATATATATATATATATATATATATATGTATATATATATATATATATATATATATATATATATATTATATATATATATCATATATATATTATATATATATATATATATATATATATGATATATATATAATATAATAATATATATATTTTTCTATATATATATAAAAAAAAAAAAAATATATATATATATATTAAATAATAATAATAAATAAACTTCTAGGGCACAATTTTTTTCCACGGATACAACTTCATTGAATAGAATGGCTTTTTTCATTGTTAACCAGTTTTTTTGAAATTGCTTCATATTTTCTAATTATTTTCTTTACTTCATTGTTCAGTTTACTAATGGACACATAATGGGGTTCTTCCATTACTCAGTATTTTTACACGCGACAGCTGTTTCGTCAACCTATACGTATTGACGTTATCAAGCGTACTGATACAAATATGAGCCTACATGCGTTTTGTGACGTCATGAGGACGGAGAGGTAGTAAAATTGCCAGATACATCGAGCTACAAATGTCCTTGCGGTGCGGTGTGGGTTAAAGGTTCACTGTCGTTCTGGATTTGTTTGGTTTCGATGGTTTCCGCCGGGAGCCGACGTATCTCTTTATCGACTAAAAATTCCCATACCCTTAAATATATATGAAAATATATTAATTTAGAGGTAGAGCGAATTAGATATTAAAGGACATTTGTAGCTCGATGTATGTATATGAATCACGGTACATGTGATATGAAACACACACACACACACCCACAACACACAAACACACACTACACACACACACACACACATATATATAAGATATATATATATATATATATATATATATATATATATATATATATATATATATATATATATATATATATATATATATATATAATTATATATATAAAATATATTATAACTCTCTTTTATAGAATAATATTTTAAGGATTTTCGTTCGTCACAAGCCAGAAACATTATGCAGCAAGAAGGCTTCAATAATGGATTGACTGAATTTCCAAATTTCTCAAGAGTCCCAGTCTTTCTTCCTCTCTCCGCTTAGTTTTTTCTTTTAGCTTATTGCTATGTAAATCATCGGGAGATGCTGAATAATATTCGCATATGAAAGCCTTTCCCAAGTCTTAGCGCAGTTCTTTTTCCTCGATGCGATATTTCAACGAGTATTCTTTACTGTTCTAGCGGATATGTCGTTTTAGTAAGTAAGTGCAAAATTTATTTTAACACTGATGACCAGTCCCCAAAACTAATGATTGATGAATATATATATATATATATATATATATATATATATATATATATATATATATACTATATATATATATATATATATATATATATATATATATATATATATATATATATATATATCACCCAGTCCCGAATCATTTCGTTGGTGAATTTGACTGTGCTATAGTAATAGCTGGTGTATTCATCAATCATTAGTTTAGGAAATTAGTCATTGATTTATTATTTTCTTATAGTCAGTGTTAAAGAAAAGAAAGTAAGACATTACATATATATATGTATATATATACCTTTTAGTTTATATATACTTTATCGTTTTCTTGCTTTATTTTTTGTTAGTTGTTAGTCTCCCAGGCGGATTTAAGTGAGATGCAGTGCAGGTTTGTTTCTTTAACACAATAGTAACAATTCAGTAACAAATATAAATTTAACAATCAAGACTACGTTCAAAAAATGAAGTTTCTCTTGACCGCTACTGCTCTGGGGATGTGACTTTTTTTTTATGGCGGTCCATGCTGTTCTCTTTTTTTCCTGGAAGATTCTTCAAAGGAGATTATCCCAGCTACAAGAGGCGGAGGGTGAGGTTCTGCCCCACCTGGTGGTGAGCCTAATTGGTTGAAGATTTTCTAACTCCATCCTTTGGGTGTGATGGATTGACTTAATTCATCCCTTTGTGGGTGGAACTAATGACGTCACCAGAAGTGTTGAGTTTCCAGCGAAAGATCAAAAGTCATGTCACAGGTGAGAATTTTAATGGGAGCGCATACATTAAAATTTCGCGTGTGTTATGGTTATTGTATAATACTCTTCCTGTGACTAATTCTCTCTTCTTTCTCGTTTTATAGTTATGCTATTCCTAACTGACATTCTCCTGGCTATCATTACATCACTTGGTCACTACCAACATTATCTTCAATGTTTCTATATACATTAGAAAATGGATACAATAAGAATTGACAATAAGTGTATGTATAAAAACTGTATCTCTAACTGTGGAGGAAAAATATAAGTTCATGAAGATATCATTAAAAATAATCATAGTAAATGTTAAGCATTTCGAATTACAAACATATTATATTATAAGTATAATAAATGAACACTCAAAATAATATTATGTAATATCATACACTAATCATGGTTATTTTTGAGTTCTGTCAATATCCTTTGTATTTTCTTGATAATTAAATGTCTCACTATTATGCTAAACAAAACAATAGTGACTATTATCACCACAAGATTTACTAATGATAAAACTGAAGATATATGTTGTTTATAAAAAAAAGCCATCAACGTAGTTCAAGTTTTCTAGTTTCTTTAGTTCCAATTGAAACAACTTAAACTCATCTATTTCATATGTGTAATTCTTATTTGGCACATGTTTGTTGAATTTATATTCAGCGAAATGGTGTGGTATATAGTATAATTGAATTGATATAACTAACTTACATGGTGTTGCAAAAGACTTAACATTTTTTAACCTTATTTCTGTACTAACATTAACACAAATGAGTGTGGCTACAACAGTATATAAGGAGAAGACAAAGAGCTCCAGCTCAGTTATCATTGCTTCAAAAGTCCTATTAAATGGTTATGAACACATATCCTTCTCTTTGGTTTATACAAGTTATCGATGTTACATACATATTCCTGTTCCTTTAACAGGATACATTCATTAAATTGTTTATCATTAACACTAGGATGCCCAGATCTATCAATGTGCCTTGACGTCCAAATGGAGTCATTTTGACTCCTATGCATATTTTATGTTATTCCTGAAACATTTTGCATTTTATTATTATATCTCATATTCTTTACAGTTTTGTATACAAATAGTGCAATATTATTGCATATAATGTTCTTTTATTATAAATAAGGATGCTCAAATTTAGTGATGTGCTTGGATTCCCAATGGAAATCATTTTGACACCTATATATTTTAAAGATTATTTATTGAAATATCTTAATTTTATTCTAATTTCTTACATTCGTTATTATCATGTATACAAACATTGTAATTTTATTCCATAACAGTTGTCTCATGTTACTGGTCCCAGGTAATAATCATAAGTGCTCGATGAGGCTAGAATAACTTTTATTTTTGCTATATTTTGAGATTGTACTTTCTATTACAATTTTTGCAAACATGAAGAAACTAAAGAGATCTTAGAAATTAAGACAAATATGTAGCCTAGTAATCATGCAATATGCAACTAAATGAATTACAATATGAGTCTATTTCACATTTTCACATTTTTCACACATACACATGACCTCAGCAGTGCAAGTACCAAATAAGGATTTTTTTTTTTTACATTTCGTGCAATTACCAATTGTGCGATTCTTCTTACAATGAGTTTTCACTAGGCAGCACTTCTTTAGGTCTCCTCTTTGGTCATTGTTTTCTCCATTTTATTGATTATTCCCTTCTCATCCAATTTCTTCCTTGACTGTAGATTTACCTCAGCTAATTCCTCTGATAATTGTTCAAAGGAACTCTTTCCTGGTAATTTTTTCCTTTGTCACTTCCTTATAGATGGTGCATGCATTTATTGCTGCCAGGTCCAATGTGTTTTGAAAAGAATGTATAAGCCACCGCCTTTTGCTTGTTCTTACTGAATACTTTCGAGCCATTAGTCCAAAATGTCAACTCCATATTTAGTATCTTTCTAACATTTGATTGTTTATGGGTTTTTCTTTGCATTATTGGCTAAAGCAACATCGTGATGAAGAGTGCTAAGAACAAAAATTTTTTTTAGCTTTTCCTTGATAAACTGTTAGTTGAGTACAACTTGTCTTTCATGGTTTTCACTGTGACAGGCAATTTTTTTTTCATAATCCCTATTATACTGATTCCCTTTTTCTTTAGTTGTTTGGCTAAGTTGACAGATGTAAAACAGTTAAGGCACCTTGCCTTACTTGGGAAGAGCTACTCATCAATAGTTATAAAAGGTCCAGGTTTGTAGCAAGCAATACTATTATCTATAAATCTGTTGAGAATATTGTAAATTTATCAGTTTTGAGTCTCAGGGAACGTGAAGATTTATAGCCAAATCTCAAGAACTGAAGAATTTCACAGAATCTATTCCTTTACATAGCTTGCTTGCATAGTGAATTACACCAATGTTGCAAGTACGAAATTTGCTTAAATCATAAGGAAAAACAAAATGAGGAAATCTGGAGGGAAGAAATCTGTAGGCCTATAATGAAACAAACACTATATTAGAGTCTTGAATACGTTATATAAAAAGGATTAGAAAACAAGATTTACATTTTTGTACTTGAGTCTCTCTGAAAGGAGTCAAAATTACTCCCTTAGGCATCCTTTAAAAAGACTGAAAAATTATTATCTAAACTAATCCAATCTACTCTTCTCCAGTTGCATGATGTAATATACTCAAAATCATTAAAAGTCATAGAAGGATTCAGTGAAATATGAGAAAGAACTGAGTCGGGAGCATTTTGAATGGTGGCAAGGAGTCAAAATGACTCCATGGGCATTCTAGTGTTAAAGAATAAAATTATTAATCCATGTTCATCTGATGCAAAATGTATATTAAGCCCCTTTTTAATTTGATTCTCAATCAACACAGGAAAGGGTTAAAGTGACATTACTTCACTTTCTAGTGCAAAGGTATTTAAAAACGGTATATTTTCTAATTAATTTAGTTGATGTATAAAAACCTTCAATGTTTTTATTTTTTCTACATTTTCATTATGTGAGGCAATCACTTTATTTATCACTGTGCCCCTCGTGGCTACCCACTTTTCTATTCTGTCTATTCTTTCCTTTTCATGCTCTACATTTGCTTCTGTTGCTACACCGAAAAGTTGATTTAAAGCAGTTCTAATGAAGGGTAAGAGGAATCTTTTTGACCTTGTGCTTAGGGACTTTTCGATATTGTGATTTAACTTTTCCAATAATGACAAATCTCTGAGATTATCATTCTTCTGTAGAATTGATTTAATGCCATTTTGGATTTCTCTTAGTTTGCTTTCACTAGTTAACATTGTGAAGATATCTATACTAACTATTCCTAGGTCTTTGAACATTTTTACTTTTCCGTGTCGTTTTAAGAGTGCCCAATTTCTTATCTCCACCTCTGAAGAGATGAGTCCAGTTATAACTAGTGCTATGATGACCCGCATGTTTGCATCTGTAAGAATAGACTTTAATAGATTTTCTGCATATATAGATATATATACGTTTCACTACATACATCACAGTTATGATATTTTCAGTCCAACATTATTTACATAAATGTATAGACACATATTTAACTCTTTCTGTTTTTTAAATTATATCTTGTTGTCATCGGATTTTCTACAACATTTTCATTTCTTATGTCATCTATTTCTTTAGTAGGCCATAGATCTGTTTTCACCACTTTTACATAATTCCAGTGGACTACCCTTTCCTTTAAATCTCTTTCATTAATACTATTTTGCAATTTAAAACTTCTAATTACTCTATATGGTCCAGTGAATTTTGGAGAAACCTTTACATTTGGACCTTCTGATGCATAATTCTGAACATAATTTTAAGTACCAACTGTAACATCTAGTTTAATTGTATTTTCATTACAGTACTTTGCATGAGCATTATGCATCTTTCAGTCTAGCCATTCTTTGCACGATATACTCATAAGTACGTCTGGTTTTCCATGCAACATAGTCAAGAATTATAAGTATGCCTGGGTGGTGTTGCATCGTTTAACAATGTGTTTGGCATTCTTTTATGATAACTATATAGCAAATAATGTGGGGATTCTCCTATAGTCGCAATCTTCTGTCCGTGGGCCCACTAAAGTCTTCAGGATATCCTTTATATTATGATTAGTTCGTTCCACTGCTCCATTAGAACTTGGTTTATAAGCGGTTATTTGACATTTATTTATTTCATAAAATTCACATATTTTATTTAAGAGATCACTAGTAAATTCAGCAGCATTATCAGAAAGAAGAACTTGTGGACATGAATGTCTTATGATAATCCTAGATTAATCAAGAGCTTCGGCTACTATAACTGCATCTCTGTTTCTTAAAGGTACGATTTCTACATACCTAGTTAGATAGTCTAAGAAGGCTAATATTTGTTTGTTTCCTTTAATAGTTGTTGGAAATGGACCCAACAAATCCATAGTTACTCATTGAAATGGATTTAATCCTGATGGGTATTTTTCAAGTGGAGCATTTGGATTAACGTTACCTTTATGATCGTTGCAAACTACACAATTTAGTTCAAAATTCTTGGCATCTTCAATACAGTGTGGCCAAAAATAATTTTGATTCTGGTTGTCTTTTTAATTCCTGGATGTTCTGTTAGCTATATGGGTGTGTTAGATCTAAAACTTCTCTGGTTAGTGGTTTTGGGATATATAGTCGAGAACAACCATTTTTCTCTGTCGGTATTTTTTTACAACAATCCATTTAATAATTGAAAATCAGGTTTTAATGATTCATCTATTAATAGCTGTCTTACTATTTATCTGATTTCTGCATCCTTTCTTGTTGTATTAATTGTAATGCCTTTTTTGTTTCTCTTGAGATATGGAAAATGCATCTGCCAATATTGAATTTCCCGGGAATATATCTGAATTCTGGAGCAAACTCTAGTACACTTATGAACCATCTATTCAATTTCATTTTATTAGCAAAATGTTATTTTTAAACAAATCACAAATGTGTTTGTGATCAGTAAGCACGTAACTTTATGACCTAAAAGTAGGTGTCTAAATTTCTTTAAACCCCCATATAAAGCTAAAAACTTTCTTTCTGTGGAACTATAGTGTCTTTCCGCTAGGTTTAAAACTCTACTAGCATAATATACTGCCCTCATCCTAGATTTAGCCTTTTGTAACAATACAGCTCTTAGCCCTTTACTCGAGGCATCACAAGCTGTATAAAAATCTTTTGGAAAATCTGGGTAGACCAAAACAGGGTTCATGATCATTTTGCTCTTTAATGTTTGAAAGGCTGTTTCTTGTCATTCTTCCATTCATATTTAACATCCTTTTTGGTTAGTCCTGTGAAAGGTTTAGCTATAGCAGCAAAACCTTTGATAATCGGTCTATAATAACCAAGCATACCTAGGAACCTTCTTAATGCTTTCAAATTAGTGGGAGCTGCATAATCAATTATTGCCATTATTTTACCTTCCTGCATGTGCAGCCCATCCTCACTAATTACATGACCCAAGTATTCTAATGACTTGTTCATGAACTAACATTTCTTTAATAACCAAGCATACCTAGGAACCTTGTTAATGCTTTCAAATTAGTGGGAGCTGCATAATCAATTATTGCCATTATTTTACCTTCCTGCATGCGCAGCCCATCCTCACTAATTACATGACCCAAGTATTCTAATGACTTGTTCATGAACTAACTTTCTTTAATAACCAAGCATACCTAGGAACCTGTTAATGCTTCAATTAGTGGGAGCTGCATAATCAATTATTGCCATTATTTTACCTTCCTGCATGCGCAGCCCATCCTCACTAATTACATGACCCAAGTATTCTAATGACTTGTTCATGAACTAACATTTCTTTAATTTAATTTTTAGTCCTACAATTCTTAATCTCTCTAGAACCAATTCTAATGTTCTGAGATGGCTTTCTATGTCTTACTAAAAATGATAACATCGTCCAAGTATATTGCAAGATTTTCTATATCTCCTAGAATTTGTAACATAAATCTAACAAACATTGAAGGGGTTGATGTGAGTCCAAATGGCATTACTTCAAAATGTAAATGTTCTTTATTTGTGCTGAAGGCTGTGAACTGATTGGATTCTTCACCTAGAGGCATTTGCCAATATCCACTCAGCAGATCTAAGGATAAAAAAGTTTTGGCCCCTCCTAATTGAGCTAACATATCTTGAATTACCGGCATCGGCATTCTATCTGGGACTGTGTTGGAGTTTAATTTCCTGTAATCTATTGCAAGTCTCCGACTACCATCTTTCTTTGGAACAAATAACAATGGAGAATTATATGGAAATTTAGAAGGAATTACTACTCATTCCCTTTTTCATTTCCTCTATCAAATAATCAACTATTGGTAATCTGTAATTAGGAATTAAAAATGGCTTGGCTCCAATTCCTAGTTTATTTCCTTCTGCAGCCATTTCATTTCTGTATTTCTCTAATACCTGAATTAACTTGTTTCTTTTTTCTGGAAAATCTGTTTTATTTACTTTTTCATTTATTTGAGAATTTTGGCCATCTACAGAGAAAAATACTTTTTCTTCTTCTGTTAGTAAAGGATTGTTAATAGGTATTCCAATGCAAAAGACAATGTCTGCGTATAGTGTTAGTTTGTTATCTGAATAGTTTTGGACATTATCACAATTATCACCATTCATGTGGACCAGTGAATTATCCATTCCGACAAAATCTGGCAATTCGTCGTTCAATAATAGAGCATCCTTAGCCTTTACGTTCTCCTTTGGTTTTAAATATATTTTTGTTAAGTATTTTGGATGTAAAATTACTGCTCTATTGAGTATAAAGTGGTTTCGTCTGTTACTTTTATTATACTATTTACATCTGATTTATTCATTTTATCTAAAAGCAATACTTCATTGGTATTTTCCCTTCATTGTCATAATTCATTACTACATTGCTATAGTTATTAGCACATGTATCTATATAGGTATCTGTATTGGCATCATATGTGAGTAATTACTTGTATCTGAGTATATATTATCCTTGTGTGCAAATCTCATTGATTCTGCATTCTGTATTGGTAGTAATTCCTCTTTTCTATCTTTTTCTATTTTATCTTGCTTGTTCTGATTACTTATCTGCTTTTCCCGTATGTATCTCTCGCTTGTCAAAACTGCATGACTATCTAGTGTTATTCCACATATCCTTATTGAATTAAATGAGAACAATACTTGTGCAGGAAAAATCTGTCTTCTAGAACTAGAAAACTTTCAACAAATTTGTGTGACAAAATATCTATTTCTAAGTTCACATTTCCTAGACTTCTAATTTGTTTACCCGCTATTCCTTCTATAACTATTTTGACTCTGAATCAGTGTTTCCGCAATGCCTAGATACCTGGTTAATGTTGATTTATCTATTATATTTACGATACTACCTGAATCTATAAGGACAGTATATGTCTTTCCATTTATTGGAATCTTTACAATAGGCAGATCTTTTCTGTTTATTTCTTCTTCTCTCATGGAGATACCACTTCCTTGTTATTTAAATAGGAAAATGCGGGTAAACCTTCACTTCCCTTAGTAGCTCTCTTCTTTTTCTCCTTCATCATCTTGAAGAGATTTACTTTCTTTCTTCTGTGAAGGGGTTAATTGTCACTGGCTTGAAGACTTATTTGGAATAGGTCTACTGTTACTTATTGCTACAATTTCTTTATTGGTTTCCCTATTATTGAACCAACAGCTTCTAGTAAATGCCCAACCTTCTTGCAAACTGTACAGAATCTAGGTTTTCTTCACTCGTTATTGGAATGATTGGTATACCCACTGTTTTCACAAGCTGTCTTGGTCTCGCTCCTTGAGTTGAAAGTTCCCTTGGTTTGAGTTATTTGTGTTTGAAGATTAACCAAGCTTATATATTATGGGTGGACCATCCTTTTTGGTTCGGATTCCATTTTCTTTTAGTATTTTGGCATATTTCCCTTTAATAGGGAGTGGATCTATTCCTTACTTGTCTGAAATTATCATAGTGCTTATTATTCATTCTATATGAAGGATTGTTATTTCTGCCTTTCCTTTCACTTTGTTTTTCTATTACCCTTAAAAATTCCTCTTTGGATCAATTTTAATTTTTCTGAACGACTTCTTTTGATCTTCTCCAAGTGCATATATATTGTTCCAAATGACAAGTAGTTCAAAACACATCTGAGACTAAGTAAGTCCTTTTCATCATCACCAAACTGCGTCTTATCTCCTATGGTGATGTTTGTTTTCTGTAAGTCTTCTATTATTTTGACTATTGCATTTTTAACATTTACATAAAGATTTTCTATGGATTTATATTACAGGTGAAGAAATTTAGCGTTAGATTTACTTATTGTTTCCCAGAGCGATAAGCAAACTGATCTGAATTCAGCGTATGTAGTTAATTTGCTGAAACTAATTGAATTAAAAATTTATGTGCATCACCGTTTTTTGAACTAAAGAGAAGTAAGGCTTTATTAATCTTAGCTGTTTCATCAGTTATTCCCCCGGTAGATTTGCGGCTGTCTGCATCAGCTAACCAATGATTCACTGTATAAGATTCTGGCTTATTTTTGTCAGAATTGGTATCTTCTACTTGTCAAAAGAAACGTGTGGCCTGTGTTATTACAGCTGCCTGATTCATTCTTCTATATCTAAGTACTACTACTATTATTATTATTATTATTATTATTATTATTATTATTATTATTATTATTATTATTATTATTATTATATTGGTTATCGTTAGTTGTGTTATTAGGGCTATTATTTCCCTGAGTCACCAATGTTTGTGAAATTGGTACTGGGATTCGGCTACGTCTGTCTACTATTGGTCTTAAAGTATGAGCTATCTATGCCAGTGTCGAGTAATTCGTTGAAGGCTTTCTGCATTTCACAAAAATAAATTAGTCACATAAGCTACTCCTTGTTACACAACAGCCTAAAAAGAATCATATGTGAAATTGGCCAGAACAGTATCACAGAAATTATGCAAATAAAATGATACACAAACATATAGCAATATTAAAAGATCTCATATTACCAACCGAATGTAAAAAAAAAAAAAAAAAAAAAAAAAAAAAAAAAAAGATAAGAAGAATTCCTATCTATCAACGTCTACTAAAAAAAATAAAACAATCTTTATACCCTTACTGAGAAAAAATTCAAAAAGTTTCATATTTTCTAAGAGAGACAATAAGCAAAATTTTACACACTCTTAGAGAATAAAAAACAATCCAGTTACATCACAACTTATGTACGTTTCTGTCTTCAATCTTTTTTACTTGGATTTCGATAACACTCTTCATTGTCAACACTCGAATTCAACTGTTATGTTTCAAAATCAATGTTGACTGACGCTGAGTTTTTCTCTTATTTCGTTGTTCGGCAAAGACTCGTCCTTGTTGAAAAATTCTTCTGTAAAGTTGATTCTGTAAGGGAATGTTTTACGTGTATTTGAAATGCGCTCATTCATTTTTTGTACAGATTATTTATAGAAATCTGTTTGGCTGTGTGTCAGTAGTTATGCTGCTTGTCCTTTCACGTGTGTTGTCTTCGCCGCACACCCGTTCAATTTTAACTGTCGTTGGTTTCCACAGTTTAACACTTTCGTTCGCTGTATTCGACGCAGGTTGTTCTATCTTGGGGAAATAACGTCCCTTCGTTGTAGGTTTTATAAGCTTTACTTCTTTATAATTATTATTTCACTTCGTACTGCTTCTGTCGTTGACGTTTATAGCGCGAATGTTTTTGCCAATGTTATGAGTCACTTCGCCGCATGTTATTAAATTCTTGAGACGATCGTATTGTCTGAGTTCTGGTATGTATACTTCACACTATACTTTACGTCTTTCTCGGATCCGCACTAACTGGCACCATTTGTGGTGTCGTACTTTTCTTTTCTTTTATTTGTTGTATTTGTTCTCTTTAATTTTTTTTAGTTTATAGATCCTTTATCATTTCTTGCTTTATTTATTGTTAGTTGTTAGAGTCTCTCAGGAGAGTTTACGTGAGATGCATTGCAGGTTTGTTTCTTCATTAACACTAAAGTAACAATACAGTAACAAATATAAATTTATCAATCAAGACTACGCACACACACACACACACACACACACACACACACACATATATATATATATATATATATATATATATATATATATATATATATATATATATATATATCTCTCTCTCTCTCTCTCTCTCTCTCTCTCTCTCTCTCTCTCTCTCTCTCTCTCTATATATATATATATATATATATATATATATATATATATATATATATATATATATATATATATATGTGTGTGTGTGTGTGTGTGTGTGTGTGTGTGTCAGATGAAAAGAGGGGCAATGATTAATAATATGTTTAAAATGCCAATGTAATGTTAAGTGCATTCACATATCACTTCTCGCTTGGTGACAGGCTGAACTGTAGAGCCAGCTTACATGAGAAAGGAATTTGAATACGCAAGCAGTTTAACCGAGAGATCACTCACCCGGTTGTGAGGCATGTACATTCGTTTGTACGGGTGTTACAGGCCTAATAGTCCAAGGCACTTGCGAAAGTCACATTCTTTTAGGTGAACGCCAAGAGGTTGAAGTGTTACACACCGAGTGTCGGGAGACAAAGCCCCATCATAAAGGTCGGACATATTTTGTAAAAACTTAGAAAACCGTTACCGTTGAAAAAGAGAGAGAAGTGTGAAATACTCTCTTTACGTGAATACTTTGAAAAGAGTGATGTGCGTAATCTATCTTTTATTCATTATTAATCTTTATTACAGATGGGTCCTATTCCATGGCTAATTTAGAGACGGGAATATCTAACCTGACTAATACGATGTACTTATTGACATTTTGGGTATGGGAGAGAATTCTTAGTCAGGAGGGTAGAATGTTATCTTACTGGTTTTCTTTATGGGCAGTCTTAGGCTTTCTGCCATTATGACTTGTTAATCATTTTGTCCTACTTCATAATCAACTGCTTTGGGTAATAAATAGTATATTTTGTACTTATGATATCCTAATAGCCTAATGACATGATTGCAAACAGAGGGCACTACTGACAACAGGTAAGAGTTTCCAGTTTGTGTAGTTTAGTGAACAGGAGGGGTAGGAACATATATATATATATATATATATATATATATATATATATATATATATATATATATATATATATATATATATATATATATATATATATATGTGTGTGTGTGTGTGTGTGTGTGTGTGTGTGGAATGTTTTAACGGAAAAATTCTGAAGTTTCTGCTGGTCATACTCGTTCTATTATATATATATATATATATATATATATATATATATATATATATATATATATATATATATATATATATATATATATATATATATATATATATATATTTATGTATATATATATATATATATATATATATATATCTATATATATATATATATATATATATATTTTTTTATTAAAGTATGTTAAAGCATTTGGTATAATGCTTCTTAAATATATCTCTTCATGGTTGTAACTTTTATTCGATACCAATTTATCAACTGTAAAGTCTAGGTTAGTTTTACGGTCTGGCTTAAGGGCAAAGGATAAGTTAGATTGAAGACTAAGTATCGATTAATAGTAAGGAGGGTGTTAGATCACATGGTCACACACTATAACAGACTTAACCATAAGAGAAATGGATGCTTAGTCATAGAAAGTTCAAAAACTTTTATACAGTTGAATATAATAATTTTGTTACTTATACTTATCTACAACTTTTGAAATTATGAAGGCATCAAGTTTAAACAAACCAAGAGTTAAATATAGAATATGTCCATTATTTGATTTGATGAAACAAGATCCAATGATATTCATTTCAGCTGTGTCGCTACAGGCCATTAAGAATCTTGCCTGACTCCATTTAATCGGAAGATCTAAATCTCTCATATGTACGAATATTGCATTCGATATTTGAATATTTCTCACTGAATATTGGTGCTGTTTGATTCGTTGTGAAAACGATTTTCCAGTTTTTTATTACTAAAACATTATTATTACTGAAAACAACATTTATCTTGCAAAGCTTTGAAATTCTAGGAATTTCTAAAAACTTTCATCATACGGTACTTTGAGAATTTTATGTTTACTAATTAAAGTTTGTTATTAGTAAAATAAATATTTTTCTAGCTATTTTCCATGCTTCTTCTACAAACGTTCTTGTGTGTTTAAGTTTCAAGGCAATATCATAAATAGTTTGGATCTCAGCATCAATAAGCTGCCAGCTACGAGCACGCAAAGCCCTAAATAGATCCCAGAAAAAACACGGCGATTTGAATAATAATGAGCAAAAGAGGCAATTATTTCAAAAAATAATTTCTGGCTATTAGTTTCCCTTTTGTATTTTCTTATGTCATGAAGTCACATGCATCGACTGTGATTTTTTTAAGCCTAATGGAAACCATGTGCAACTTCTCTGACTATTTCAAGCTTAGTCCTCTTCGTGTCGTCTTTCTGCATGCTATTATCAAAGCTCATACACTGAAACATCGACCTAACTTTCTACAGAAGTGTAAGAGTGAGCAATTGATGCCCAAGTCGATTTTACCAAGAATTCTATGTTTAGCATAGCGACCTTTCGACGAGTTTCAATGCATAATACTTCATAAACACATCGAAATCACAAAAGTGGAAGGAAGTAGATGATGCATTTTATACCCTTAGAAGCAGACGGTATGGCTTTAATGAGACTCTTAATTTTGATTGGGAGAATCTAATGATGGATTATTACTATGGGGAATTGAGAAAGTGTTGCAACCGTCTTGAAAGGACGCTGAAAGTGACTGGACTAAACATGCCAACGTAGACTTTATGGATAATTTATTGGACAAATCGGTGGATAGTGCTACGACAGCGGCTTTGTGATATGGATTAAGCTTTGGTGTTTCAGACAGTAACCTGGACTATGTAGATATGTCAAAATCGTTTTGTAAAATTTCTTCATTCCTAGGTCTGTTCACAACATACACTTCAAACTTTTTCAATTCTGTGATTAAGGCTAGAGTTTCATTCTCTACAGCTGAATACACTTTCTGGCGGTTTTTTTCAGTTTCGAAGACATGAAACACCTGATGTAAAATGTTATTTGCATCTTTTTCAAGTAGAAAAGCTCTAATTCCACAGTCAGAGGCATCAATTTGTATCATAAATTTCTTATTGAAGTCTGGAGCTTTAATTTAAAATGGCTTTTACCTTCTCAAAGGATTCTTAACATTCTTGAGTCCAAATAAACTTAGCTTTATGACTAATCAAGGGAGCTACTGTGGCTGAAAAATTTGGACAGAAACGACGATAGAGTCCAGCCATGCCCAAAATTCTGTGTAGTAGATGGGGTAGCCTTATGGATACCTTCTACATTAGCATTTACTGGAGTGAGAAGGCCTTTCCCAACTTCAGACCCAAAATACTGAACAGTTGCCTCTCCAAGCTCAGTCTTCTCTAGGTAGACTGTTAGTCCTGCTTCTTATAGTTTCTTGAAAACTTTCATCAGAATCTTCGGATGTTCATCCCATGTTGTAGAGTAAATGCAGGTGCATTCATCAGACCAAATGGCAGAACAGTATACTGGTACAGTCCAAAAGGTGTAATAAAAGCTGACAGTAACTTAGCATTCTCATCTAAGGGAATTTGATAATATCCTTTCAACAATTCTATCTTAGAAACAAACTTGGATTGCGCAATATTATCAAGTAATTGATCTATCAGAGGCAATGGATAATTGTCAGCCGCACTGATGGAATTCAGTTTCCTATAATCAGTACATATCCTAAATGAAACATCGGGTTTCTTCATTAACACATGGAGAGCTGTAGTGACTTGATCTGGGTTCTGCTAATCAATGTTGCAGCAAATACTTAACTTCTTTCTTCAAAATATCTCGATGATACGGCGACAAGTGATGAGCTCTCTGCTTAAACGGTATTCCTTCTTCTTGGATCTTGATGGCATGCTTGGTCAGATTAGTATACATATGAACATCAGAAATAAATTCCTGGAAACTTCTAATTACTTCACTTAATTCACCACCTTGTTCAACACTTATATGTTTCAGTTTATCCTCCAAATTTTCTAAAATTGAAGTATTCATCTTGCTTTCAGCTCCTATTTATTAGCAATCGCCGTCTTCTGTAGATGAAGTTGTCCGGTTATTGACACAGTTTCAATTTTAGTTTCTGAGAAGTAAAGTTTCAAGAGGTTCACCTTTATCTTCCTTTGTTAGTATTTGGTAGCAGAGCGTCCGATCTGAATATTATTTGAAACGGAAGTTTATACCTTGGATTTACCGTTATAACCGAGTTTGCTGTGGATTTCTCCAACGTAAAATCGTTATGAGGAAAGAGTAGACTTTGCCCGTCACTACTGGGGGTATTGGGATGCCCAGGTCATTTGGGCAGATGTTTTTACTTTCGGCATGTTCCTGGCATTACGTTTTCGTAGCATGAAGCTTGATACCATGAAGTCGAGCTGCTTGGAAATTTGCTGCCGAGGAATCGGAAGTGAAGGACTGTTTGAAAGGCGAGCCGTTAGTATCATGGTCTTCATTTGGATGAATTCCTAATCCCTTACTTGCACTTGCCAAAGCTTCAGACTGTGCACTGATCATGGAAGAACATCATGACGTAATGCTTTCATGTAGAAACACACCCTTTGCTTGGATGTGATAGCTGAGGCAACGCATCGAGAAAATCTGAAAGATTTCCGAATGATATTAACAGCAAATAACTAAGTACTTTGAAGATGTTCGTTTTCCTTGTAGTCAACCCTTTATCTCTAATTAGTTTATTTTGCCCAGTTTGGCTTAGAATGATCCTAGTTCTCCCGGTAGTGGTTTTTGCATAAATGTGTATGTTTTCATTTGAAACTTCTGGATATAAAAGGATGATGAACTTTTCAGTGATATTAGTAAGTTAGAATAATTTGGAGAAATGAAGTAAATTACAAGAAAATTTGATTTCTTGCAATGTAAAACTTGCAATGGCCTTCTGTTTGGTCATATAGATACAGATGATGATTGTGTTAAAAACGAGAGCTAAGAAATTCAAGGATGAGGAAGCAAATATTTTGATGGATCACTTCAGAAATATGACCTGTTTCAAGCTCAAGATACTCACAACAAACACTAGAATATCTCAAACTTACTGTGATGCACGCAAAGTGAATATGGGAAACAGACTGGATTACATTATGCATATGAGTCAACTCACATGACAAATATTGTTTTTTCTCGAGCCAATGGCTCAGTGGAAAATGCTGGTTATGGGTCCGATTTGATAAATGTGTTGACAAAACAAACAGAGATTTTCTCAAAGATTTTAGAAAGCTCTTCGAAAACGAACTTTTTTTCCCGATATGACGACTGAATTACAAACTACCACTGATTTTGGTTGGACAACCTTATTAAAGATTTAAGGTTGAAATTGAATATTGGAGAACTAACAACAAAGGTAGTGAGTACAATAAATATAATGATTCAATAGAAAGCTTAAAGAAGAATGAGAGAGTTAAGGAATAAGTGATTACAGTCGTAATAGATCGTACAGTTAGCAGTTCTTTAATGAACGTTCACAATGTTTTAGAGGTTCTGGCAGAGAAATAATAAAAAACTAAGGCTGAAAAGTGTAATGACGTTATAGAGAAAGTTATTGCCTTTTCAACTGAGAAATCAGAGAGTTGTAAGAAATATCCTGATAGGTTTGAAGGAAAGTTTAACGGCTGAAATATCTAGGGAAAAATAAATACTTGTCTTAATTATGTAATGAGTTTATTAATAATAAAGGCAACTTAAAGACAAAAAAATAACTTCGGATGAAAAGACCCGCCATAAGAAGTTATTGAAGATGGGTTGGAAAAGAAACCTGATGATGAAGAAAATGTTGTTCATAAACTGAAGATGCGATTTAGAAAGCTAAAAATAGTAAACAATAGAAATTCGATGGCAGTCAAATATTTTAACAGCTTTTACACATTTTACACTGATAATAGGAGGCGTTACCAGAAGTGGAAGGCGTTTGAAGAATCACCAAATTTTAACAGATATAGGAGGCCGTCTTCGAGAACACCTTTTTGATCATTTTCAAAATCATGTAACAATTCTGAAGGAAGATTCGACGGATCACCTAACTTTACCTTACAATCAGACGTGAAAGTTATTGAGAGATTTAAAAATCCCAAACAAAGCTGTGAGAAGATTATGAAAGAAATGAATAAATTGAAAAAGAATGCAAATAATGTCAATTTTGTGTCCGAATAAAACAAGGAGATAGTGATTGATCGTAGTATGGAAGTGCACTTCACAAAAGAAGTTGAAGTAGAAACTAAGATTCTTGATACTAGGTGTCCAAAGACTCTCGTTGGAACGGAATGGTTAAACAGATATCTGTTCAAATAACATAATGAAGGAGGATTTGCAAAGTAAATCTTGTTCTCAGGATTTTGGATTTGGGGATGAACCGGTTTTTCGCAGCACACAAATTATTAATCTTCCAGTTTCATTGAAAGAAAAAGATACTGAAGATGGTTTTTTGAAAATGTTGGTGGATGCATGTGATTAACGCCAGGAATATGCCTTTTTTTGTTTTTTTGGAAAGAAACACCCTAAAGAAATGGAACGTAGATATCATGCATAAAAATGTCATGATCATTAATTTACATAAGTCAAAAAGACTTCAGTTATACGACACTGATGGAAGACACCAGGTTTTACAATTCTATGAATGTGGTACGTGGACAACGGACGAAATAGTTTTCTTTATAAAAAAGGAAAAAGGTGTAAAAAGCTATAGAAAATTAAAGACATATAAAAATTAAATCAGGAAAATTATAAAGAGAGTCGTAATGAACAGCAAAGTTTATAAAAAAAATAAAAGATCATTAGGAATGCGGAAAGTAGTAATTCCAAAGATAACTGATTTTAATCAGATTATTGTCAGTGATTTGGAGTAGAATGGAAGTAAATACATACTTTAGAAGGTCTCCTCGTTCACAAGATTTATTTCTAGTGCAGTAATTTCAAACAAGTGAATGGAAACATAGTTGATGCTTTAAATAATGACTGGAATTAGTGGTTTGATTTTCCTTCAATTGACATTTGGACTGATAATGGAACCGAATTTCAGAATGAGAGGTTAAATGAATATGCAAGTAAGTTTGGCTTTACTGTACAGTTTGGTCCACCTGGAGTAATGGATTAAATGAGAGAAACCATCATTCTGCGGATGCTACTGTGAACAAGATGTTAGACACAGACAAACAGATAGATGTGAAAATGAGAGTAAATGTGGTAGCATAGACACACAATACAAATGGAAATATTCTTGGATATGAGCCTATGAAATTTAGCCATAGGAAGTTTATTCGATTGTGAAGCAGTGTCAAAGATTATGGAAAAGCAACATGAGATAACTAAAAACTTTAGGGAAGAAGATGAAAAAAAGTTGATTATGGCTTCCAAGGTGAGAAAAGATAGCTTTCATGACATAAAATACGGTAAGCGGATCTTGTATTTTATCAGGAGAACAATAAAAGTATTTTGTTTCAGGAATAGAGAAGTTTTATTTGGGCAAATGGTGATTTGAAAAAGATTGCTGATTGTAAAGTACAGCCTTACTGAACTGAATAACAAAGCCACTGACAGTAATCAGGAGAAATATGTAAAATAATAAAATGCCCTTTTTGTAAAGAAAGATGAGGTAAAGAATGACTTAAGAAGAAATACGAGATCTGTCTAGAAATGTCGAATTTTTAGAAGAGGCAGATGAGGAAAGAAAGTATAAGGAAATTATTATCTATGAGGAAGAGAAGAAGAAAAAGAAATGTAATAGCAGAACCACTGATTTTGTTGACAAGAAGAATGATGCTATTAGTGCATATTGGTTGATGTCAGAAAAAGCTGAATGTTTTGACTTTGATAACACGGTATACGTGCTTTAACTTCCAGTTATGTATCATAAGTTGCCTGAAGTGCTTATAGCTAAAGAATATGTATATAAAAATTTCACAGAGTACAATACTTTTGAAGAAGTCAAGGATGATGGACAGCAGAGAATCAGCAGTAGGTGGGTAATTACAAATAAAGAAAAACATGACGGTCAAAAAAGTGATTATAAAGTCAGGTTGGTTGGTAGAGGCTTCCAGGAAGAATGTAAACCTCAAGATGGTTCTCCCACAGCTATGAAAGAAATTGTTAAAATTTTTTTAGCGGTGGCAGCAAAGGAAAAATTTGATCTTTAGTCCATTGATATTAGGGCTGCCTTCTTACAATCAAGAGCCTTTGATCGAGATGTCTTTATTGAATCTCCGAAAGACTTGCAGAAAGAAGGTGTATTTTTGAAATTGAAGAAGCCTTTACACAGACTTGTTGATGCTATCATTAAGTTTTGGCTTAGAATAAAGATTATTTTTAAGCACGAAGAATTGAAAACTGTGAGTGGCGATAAAGCATTTTACTATCAGCATGATAAAAATAATCTTGCAGGAATGGTCATTACCCATGTTGATGATTAATTTTAGCAGCGCAGGAACAAAAATATTTTTCAATAATATCATAGAAAAGGTCAAAAATGCTTTAATGGTGTCAAAGGTTGAGGAGAATAAATTTAGATTTACAGGTATATATGAACATAAATCAGGAAACGAGATTATGATAACGATGGAGGATTATGCCAATAGTATTGAAGAGATACAAGAAATACGTAAAGCTAGTTTTGATGATCTGTTGACAAAACAAGAAATAAAAGTCTATCGAAAGTATGCAGGTAAAATAGGCTGGCTGGCTGCGAATAATAGCCCTTATATATCGATAACTGCTTTACTAATGCCAATGAAGAATAACGATGCAAAGATAAGAGATCTTGAGCGAGTAAATCATGTTGTTAGGAGAATTTAAAACAAACCAAATAAAGTCATGTTTCCAAAAGTTGCTAATAAAGATGATCTCGTTGTATTTGGTCTGGGAGAAGCCTCGTACTGGACTGATAAGAAAAACATTGGAGGAAATCTTGTTTTTTTGGGATCAAAAGATACGTACGATGCGGTACCTATTTTTTGGAAGTCAAAGTTAATGTAAAAGGTGTGTCATTCTGCAAAGGCAGCTGGAACTAGGAATTTGTCTAAACTGGTTGATGATTCCGTATTCTTCGCTACACGACTTGGGCTGTTACTCTTTGGAAAAAATATTAAAGGCTCACTAACTCTTCCTGTCAGATTGTTTTCTGATTCTAGGCTTTTGTTGGAATCGATAGATAGCACGAAACAGGAGCAAGAACGTTTACTTCGAAATACCATAACATATTTGAAGGAAAAGTTGGAAAATAATTCTGTGGACTCCTACAGCTGGCTCGAAACAAAAGGTATCATGACAGATATTTTGACAAAGGAATATAAAGATAACCTAGAAGTGCATAATATTTTCTTTAGAAATATGTTTTGTCATGCTAAACATAAAAAGAAAACAAGAAAAAAAGTCTTGTGTTAATGGCTAACTTCACATTAGTAATAAAGTCTAAATAAAAGTATTTACAATTTTACTTATGCGATGTAAAATTTATATTAGTACTCGTGTATGAATTCATACTTATGTTCCTTTTAATTATGTGTTTATTTTTAATTTGAACATAAAGAGAAGGGCAGAAACATGTTAAATACGTTTCCGGCTAAAAATTTATTTAAAATGTAAGTGTTCGAACAATTAACAGGCTTATTATGTAGCTGAACACTTACATTCTTTACCTTAAACTCACCTCTGTATATCTCTTGTGTTTATGCTTTTAGTCATAAATAAACCACTATATAGGAAACTTCTCTAAAGAATCTTATCAAAAAGTATTTCCGTAAATAAAGTTCAAGTTTTCCCAGTCTATTCTGTGGTATTTTTCCCAACAGTGTTTGGCAACTGCCGATGTCTGATTGTTGTGTCTAATGTTCTGTAGTCTCTCGCCGTAGTACACTTCCTCACATTGTTGACATGCTGCCATATAGTATATTACACCCCGTCTTACCTCTTCCACCTCTACCGGCTTTCTACTTCTAACTATTTTATTCCTAATCAGGCTACAACCAAATTTTTGTTTGTAGAAATTACCATTGAAAGAAAAAACGTTGTTAGTTATGCAGGGGTTGATTACTTTTATTGTTTTGTCAATGCCAAGAGGATAATGTTCTTCCTATGGTTGTAACTTCCTATTTAGAAAGGACAACACGTTGACTATTGGTATTTGGTAAATAATGATTCGACGTCAAGGCTGAGCAATTTAATGTTATTTGCCGGGTTAATTAAACTGCTTCAACACAGCCATCAAGAACATCTTTAGACGGTGTGAACGACTAGTTAATGGGTTGCACAAGAGGAAGAACCAGGAAAGTTTTCTACAAGAATGCCTACAAGAACAATTTTTTACCAAATGTACGACTTCACGCAATGAACATCGACTTCAGACCCATTTCCGGACTCCATCCGCACATTCCTCCAAGACAGAATACAAGACACACACCAAGACATCTATGTGATAAGAAGAAAAATCAGTGAGTCAGCCACATCCCTTCGCCTTCTGTGCCGGAAGGAAGGTATGTACACATATCTTTTGTGTTTTCAGCTGCTATTGTAAACAGTGAAACCAATGTGCTAAACCTCTCTAACCATCCTCTCACCTCAGAAGAACACACGGTCTTAAATCTTGGCATTTCATTTTGCTCTAAAGCCAGGACCCGAGAGTAACCTTAATTTCTTTGCTGCATTTGACAAATATTTTGTAAAAAACAATAATGATATATAGCATGGCTCTTTCATGTATAAAACATGCACAGGATTTTACACAAAAATTTAACAGTTTAAATATCCTTGCAAATAACAGCAAATTGCTGAGCCTTGGCATCGAATCATAGTATTGCATAGGGTGTGTGGGGGCGGACGTGTTGGAAGTTTCTCTCGCGTTTCTTCACAGAAAAGAAGGGTTTTTCGGCCTTTGGTGATTATACCTTTTATAGTAAGCAATGTGTTAATAGTGTCACCATGTAATACCAGGCGTGTAAGCCGGAGAGTGTTGTGCAATTGCAGATATACTAATATTCTTTCTGCTCCAATCAGTGCATTATAAATTTTTCAAAACACAGTTACTCGAGGCCTATTGATCCTGGGAAATCGGGTAAAAGAATGCATTGTATGTGCTAGTGCTTGACCCTTCCCTTACCACAAAAATGTCATCCGACCAACATCCAACCATTGCACAAGTGACTCTGGTACCTACCGGTGCCTGTGCCCCAAACACAAGGTCCATACTCGCGAACAATTGTCTTTACTTTATGCAATACAAATCGAACCATTCCGACGTCGAGTCCGCTATACAATCTGTCAGTAATACCTTCTCCGATGAGGAAATCAACGTTGCATATACGAAATGCAAAGATCTGATACCAGAGAGCATTCTCAAGGAGCGATCCGCGAAGAACTTGTCTTCTCACAAGAAAATATCATATATCACTAAGTGGCTAAGGACCTGCTCGGTGGAAATCTACGCTGATGACCCTTACAATCTGCCTCCTAAGCTTACCTGGGGTGTACTACACGGCAGAAAATGCCTTCCAAACAGCAAAATCTCTCTCAGGAATCATTGGAAAAAACTTGGAAAAAATTCAGGAGACAAATGATAAATTATCAAGAATCTAGGACGTGATCAGAGGACTACACGAATCCCTAGACAGTCTTAAAACGGTGGAAACAAATAACCTCACACGGATCTGGGATGCGATCAAAGGAGTGCAGGGATCGATTGACAATCGCACAGATAGCCACCAGTCTCCTATGAATGCGGCATCCAGTTTTTCCTCGCCTCCCAGCAACACGGAAGTACCTGTAGACCTTCTGAGGGGACTGTTGGTCCCCCAACCTCTTCTCCCTCCCCAGTGCCTCCGTTGGAAGATATATCTCCGGTGATGATTACCAACCCTCTTAATCCTCCCCACCCTATCTCTCCCCCCCAACCCCCCATCGTAGATGCAGATGATAGTGATCATGAGGGGTCTGGCGGCTGGCAGATACAAACAGGCAGAAAGAAGAGAAGAACCTCTCGCTTGGTTGCTGGACCGGAGCACAACATTCGTGTTTCACCCCGCCCGACACCTGAGAAGAGATGTCACGTTGTAATTCACAATCTGCGCTCATCGGTGATGCTAGACGCCATAGTGGAAAGGGTCAAGTTTCTCACTGGCTCTGAATCCCTCATCTCTCACGAACTCCCATGCAGAAGTAAATATAAAGTGGCCTACAGGATTAATTGCCTATTTCAACACCTCGATGTTCTTAAAGGTGAGAATTTCGGTCCCAATATATTAGTTTCAAGATATAAACTAATCCGGGAACAACCACCCCCAGGGGAACTTACTGACACTCCAACCAGGGTCACTTCCACCACAAGTGCCAACCAACCCCCCAAGACGAGTGACTGCCCACTTCCACTGGCTAACCCACCATCCACCCAAAAGATCAGCGCATTCATCTCCCATCTTCGTGAGTAGCCATGTATACATTAAACATAATCTCTTGGAATATTTTTGGCCTCAAGCGGAACATTCCTCTCCTAAACATGTTCTGCAAAATACTTCAAAAGTATCATTGCATTGCAAGAAACGCTCCTTTGGCCACATGACCTTGCCATCTGTGATTCAATTCATGAAGACTTCAGAACCTTCTTGACGTCATCGATGCAAGTTACAGATCAAATCATAGCCGGACACCCGAAAGGGGGCCATTCTTTCTTGTGGCAAAAATCATTAGACAATATGATAAAGGTGATGACATACTGGAGTGAATCTAGCCACCTGTGGGGGCAAGCCAGCCTCAATGGGTGCCGGTCCCAAGCCCGGATAAATAGGGAGGGTTGGTGTCAGGAAGGGCATCCGACAGTAAAAACCCACGCCAGAACCAATTAAATGAGTCTTGATATTGATGAGAATAGTGCTAGGGCGTACTCCGTAAACGACGCACAGACACATCGCCCTAACTCTGTGACAAGGCATCATGAGCGGGTGCAGCTAAAGAAGCGAGCTCTAAATGTGATCAGAATAGGCCAGCTCAATATTGGGTCTATGACAGGAAGAGGAAGAGAGTTGGCGGAGTTGATGAGGATAAAGAGAGTGGATATTTTGTGTGTGCAGGAAACTCGATGGAAGGGTTATAAAGCTAAAGAACTGGGGGATGGCTACAAGCTAATCTATAGTGGAGCAAATGAGCAGGGTAGGAATGGCGTTGGTGTAGTGTTGTTGGGGGAAATGAAGAATGCAGTGACGGAAGTGAGTAGAAAGAATGACCGCATTATGAGAGTGAAGATATGTTATGGAGGGGAAACAATGAACATCATTAGCGCTTATGCTCCACAAGTGGGCTGCACAGAGGAAGAAAAGAGCCGTTTTTGAAACAAAATGAGGGAGGTAACGCAAGAACTGGAAGAGCAGGAGAGGACTGTAGTGGGGGCAGACTTTAATGAACATGTCGGCCATGAAAAGGATGTAATTGAACGTGTGCATGGAGGACATGGGATTGGGGAGAGAAACCCAGAAGGAGAGAGTATAGTAGACTTTGCCGTGTCCTTTGATATGGCAATAGTGAACACATTCTTCAAAAAGAAGAGGGAGCACTTGATAACATACAGGAGTGGCGGTAGATGCACACAAATAGATTACCTCCTTTACAATAGATCAAGGCTGGTGGAAGTTAGGAATTGTAAAGTTATCCCAGGTGACCACCTGGCCCCCCAACATAGGCTCCTTTGTATGGATTTAAAGATGAAAAGAGAAAAGAAAACGAAAATGAATGGGGTAAAGAAAATCAAGTGGTATAAATTGTTAGGGAGGGATAATGATAAGAAGAGAGAGTTCAGGAGAAGAGTGCTGGGAGAGGTTGATCTGGGAATTGAAGATGTGGGAGAATGATGGAGGCATAATGCATCAGTGATTAGAAGACATGGAAAGGAGATACTAGGGGAAACATCTGGAATAGTATGGGAGGAAAAGGAGAGCTGGTGGTGGGGAGAAGAGGTGTGGGAAGTGGTGAAGGGTAAATGGGAGGCAAAGAAGATATTTGAAGAGTCACAGCTGCAGGAGGACAGAGAAAGATTAAGAGAAAGAAACAAAGAAGTAAAAAGGGTGGTAGCTCAATGTCAGGGAATTCCGAAGACATTTTTCCCTGGTAAAGATAGCACTGCTTATTTGTGATTAGGTATGGTAAAACAAATTCAGAAATTTAGAAATAATGTTTAATTACAAAATTTAATATATTAACACCACTATGGACTATGAAATTAAGGATAGATTATTGAAATAAGGAAATAAATAACTAACAAAAATATTAAGTAACTTATCTGTCTGACACACTTTTAATATCAATTACCAAAATAAATCACCAAATGTCTTGTTACGAATAAATACCTCGGCAATTGCTCAAGAAAAATAAACCTTACAACACAGTACATAACACAAGTCACTGTTCATGGGTCTCTATGACATTTATTATACGCTAGATAATACACCAATTTGAATTTCTGATTCAGAGTCACTTATATAACGTATGCTTCATTGTAACAACGGGAACCTGTGATAATAGTTCAAGTATTTTAAAAAAATGCAGTAATTGCTCCGGGATTGTTTAAGGTCATGCACTGTTTCCCCAAGGGTCGAGGATTACCCTAGCTGAAACAAAAGGAAAGAAACATACTTTGTGAAAATTTAACTACACTTATGATTAACACTACACTTATTTTAATAACTTAACTCGTAAAGAATTTTAATTAAATAGCACTTACGACAATTTCAAATACATTTTTAAAGACTTAAAATTCTTAAAGATGAACACATTTCACAAAAACTGATATAACAATATAACGTATAACACAGGCAGTTAATCCACTTACTGCACGGCTAGGTGATTATAACGTGACTAAAGAAAATACAAAATTTCTTTTTCCAAGTCTATTATGGAACGGAAATACAAGGACAAAATTGTTAACAGAAACTTCGCAAATACTGTAACTTCAAATCCAGTCAATAGATGGTGTTACTAACATTATGAAATTCCCTGACAAAACCCCCCATTAAGCCTTTTATATATAAAAGATAAACAAACATGGAATTTCATAGACATTACAAAATACCTTAACCTCTACTTAACAAATCAGCAAATATATTATTGATACCCTTCACATGAACAACAGAGAAAGAATAAACTTGTAATGCCAAAGACCAACGCATTAGTCTTCCATTACTAGACTTTGAAGTCTCTTAATACACGAGTGGCTTATGATCACTTTCCAAGAGGAATTTTCTACCCATTAAGTAGTACTCAAACTTCTTTATTCCCCATACTATGGCCAAGCATTCTCGCTCGATAGTTGCATATCGAGTCTCAGGGGGAAGAAGTTTCTTGCTTGCGAATGCCACTGGATAAGGTTCACCGTCTATATACTGCAGCAAAACTGCTCCTAGACCGGTAGACGATGCATCAGTTCTTAAACAGAAAATGTTATTTAGATCAGGCACCTGAAGAATCGGAGGAGAAGTTAAACAAGATTTCAGTTCATTAAATTTGCACAATGCATCTTCATCAAAATTAAATTTTTCTGAACTACCCTTCTTCAAAAACTTTGTAAGATGAATTAGTTTATCTGACAAATTTGGAATAAATCTACCATATAAATTTACAGATCCAATAAAGCTTCGTAACTGTTTCTTGGTAGTGGGAGCAGGCATATCCAAAATAGCTGTAATTTTATCCTGTTGAGGAAAAATACCCCTTTTGTTGATTACATATCCTAAATATTGTATCTCTTTATAACCGAGGAAACACTTTCCTGGTTTAGCAGTTAATCCCGCTTCTTGCAGTCGCAATATGACTTTTTCCAAATCTGCCATATGAAATTTTCCAGTCTTTGGATATAATAAAAATATTGTCAAAATAGCAAACTACGAAAGAAAGACCTTTCAATACTTGCCTCATTAATCTAATATACGTCGCACAAGCTGTGCTAAGGCCAAAAGGTAATCTTACATATTGCATTAGTCCAAGATTAGTTGCAAAGGCTGTATACTTGCGACTCTCTGGTGGTTAGAGAATCTGATGATATGCTTTGCAGATATCAAGTTCTGTAATGTACATAAAATCTGCAAACTTATGTAGATCTTGCTCAAAGCTTGGCATGGGCTCACAATCAAAATCTGTAATTGCATTTAAAGTTCTAAAATCAACAACCAATCTGTAGTTACCTTCTTTCTTTTTGACAAGTAATGCAGGAGATGAATAATTAGAAGATGAGGGTTCTATTATTTCAAGATCAAGCAAACTGTGTACTTCGTCATTGAAATCCTTAGTTAAATGAGCTGGGATTGGATAATATTTACGAACAAAGGGTTCAGTAGTCTTAATCTTAATATTATGCTCTTTTAAAGAAGTTTTACCTGGTTTATCTGAAAATACATGTTTGTACTTCTGACATAAGTTATGAAGATCATCTTTCTGTACATCTGAAAGATTAGGGTTTATGTTGCATGTACTCTGATTGGTATCCACAATTTCAATTTTCAGATAATCATCCTCATCAGCATTAATAACAGCAACTTTGTTAACATGAACAGTGTTTATCATTCCAGTCATATCTTCATCTGCTACATGTAACATATTAACATTCTCTCTACGGTAATATTTCTTCATAAGATTGATATGATACAGTCTCTTCTTACCCTCTACGTTTACCCAGTAGTCAACTGGACCATGCTTATCAATTATCTTGAATGGACCTCTCCATGAGAACTGCAATTTACCTTGTTTTTCTGGAATAAGCAAAAGCACTTCATCATCAGCTTTAAATCGGCGCTTACTACTCTTCAAATCAAAATAAGACTTATATTTACTGAAAGATATATTTATGTTCTGAACAGCCAAATCAGAAACATCAGACAACTTTTCACGTAGTTCCAAAACAAAAGAATAAAGATCAGTTTCCTTTGCAGACATCTCCGAATTTGTCCATAGTTCCTTCAATATTGTCAAGGGACCTCTCACTTGACGACCATATAAAATTTCAAATGGTGAGAAACCTGTTGTATCACTTGGAATTTCCCTCATGGCGAACAGTGCAGCTGGAAGGAAACGATGCCACTGATTATGTTTTAACTCGCATATTTTCTTCAATATACTCTTTAAAATCTGGTGTTGCCTTTCTATTCTTCCATTGGCAGCAGGGTGATATGGGGTACTGAAAAGAGGTTTGACTCCTAATAACTTGTGTACTTGCAACATAAGTTCTGATCGAAATTGTGGTCCTCTGTCAGAAAGAATTTCTTTTGGCACTCCTACTCTGGAAAAAATAGATATTAAGGCTTCTGCAATGTCTTCAGAAGTTATGTTCTTCAAAGCTACTGCCTCTGGGAAGCTTGAAGCATAATCTACCATGGTAAGAATATATCTATGACCTGCTTCACTAGGAGGAGAAATCGGGCCCACTAAGTCTATGGCCACTCTATAAAATGGCGTAGAGATCACTGGTAATTTAACCATCTGAGCCTTCTTTACTTTTCCAACAAGAGAAGATTTTTGGCATACATCACAAGATTTGCAATATTTATATATGTCAGACGTCATACCTTGCCACCAGAAAATTCCATTAATCTTATTAAAGGTTTTCCTATGAGAAAAATGTCCACTTACCGGAATATCATGTGCAAGGCGTAAGACTAATTTTATGCATTTAACTGGTACCAACTGTTCTTTTCCTAGTAACTGTGGCTTTTTACATTTCTGTATTTTCCTGTAGAGAAGTCCATTTCTCATCACGAACTCGTACTGCAACCCATTCTTGCAACATTTGACATCACCAGACCGACTCATTTCTCTTGCATATTTCAAAGCTTCGTAATTCTGCTGTTCTCTAAGAAAAGATTCATGATCAATGGATATATCAAATGGTTCTGGTAAAGAAAGAGGGTGTACAACATTTCTCCTTTTTACCTGTGCTCTGGTTACTGCATTCACTATGGAAGAATCGGTATTTTTTCCGAGGAAAACAAATTATGGTCTTGAACACCTGGAATATTGCCTAATAAGACAGTACAGTACTTTATTGGAGCCCGAACAGCATTAACCCAACCTGTAATGAAACTACATTTCAAATAAATCTTGACAATAGGGAATCTGTCCTTCCTGCCCAAATAATCAATAAGAGTAGAATATGAACAATTTGTTCCAGGATCAGGAATTAAATCCTCTGATACCACTACTCCTGTACAACCTGTATCTCTAAGTATTGTAGATACTGTAGTACCATTCACTGTTCCACATACCATAGGTCCACATACTCCTGTGTTATCCAGAACTTGTCCTATCTCAAGAGAAGATTCAGATTTCTTTTGGGTAACTTGTTAGGACAGTTTCTTGAAATATGTCCACTCTGACCACAACCGTAACATGAAATCTTACCTGGACGTGACGAATTAGTTTTCTCTGGTTTCTCACTCATACTGATCTTGTCACTGGAACTAGATACATTAGCATTGTGCCTAAACGACTTCTGCACATCCTTAGGATAACATTTGTGTGCTGAAGCATATGTGTCTGCCAACGATGAATAATCCTCTGGAGTTCTAGGTTTACGCTCCTTAAGGAAAAGACGCATTTTCCTTAGGTAAAGTAGACATGAACTGATACAGACTATAATGTTTCTCAAATCTTTGTAGTCTTTAGTTATCCTAAGACTATTTATCCACAAGTCAAAATTTCGAAATAATATATTCAAATATTGTTCATATGTGCTCTTGGAATCCATTTTTGCAGTTTTAAATGCTGTCCTGTACCACTCACTAGTCTTCTTGAATCCTTTCAAAAGAGCTTCCTTCAATGATGCATAGTCACTCGTAACGTCATCTGAGAGCGACGTGTAGATATCTAATGCCTTACCTCTTAAAAGTGATGCTAACTGAACTGACCAAGAGTTCCGATCCCAGTTGAGAGAAACTGCTACCTTTTCAAACCTTACTAGGTAGGCGGTGATATCATCAGTATCACAAAAAGGAAGAGGTCTAGTAGTATCCACAGCAACTGTCACACGGCTAGGGTTAGATGTTGCTCCTCTGACCTTTTGCAACTCAAGTTCATGTGCCCTCTGCTTATCATTTTCTTCGAATTTAATCTTCAGAGCCCGTTCTTCTCTTTCAGCATGTCTTTTATCACGCTCATCACTATCTTTGATTTTCTTCTCTATAAAGTTCAAAAGAGCTTCATCTGAGAGTCCCATGGACAAACCTTCATCCTTCCAGAATTTATAAGACTCCATTTTACAATATCCAGTCTTTAACCATTACCTACAAGCAACTTAATTTAAGAAACATTTAAAGATACCTGTTACCCAATGACAATAAGCAGAAACTGAATTGTACTAGAAATAATTATTATGAATAAAGGACAATCACACACTTTCATTACACAACAGTAACCATTCACCAAGCATCCAGATTCAACAATAAAGTTTTAATAAAAATAAATATAAAGTACAAAACAATAACTTTAAAATTATCAAACCAGTATATCTCTAGAGTCAGCTGGACTCTTACGTAACAACTGTTACCGGACACTGTTTCAAGAACTCGGTTTACATTTAATTAACTATCGGAAGTCTCCCACTTGCGACCTTCCGGCCGAATTCTTAAAATGCCCCACACACTCAAAATACAATTTCCACACACCAATTAACTGCACTTTCATATGTTGTAATAGAAAATTTACTATCACCAAACCAATCACAAAGTAACGCAGGCCACTATTAACAAGGAAATATTTAAATTAGCCCTGGTGAGCACACCACTTTAATGTCAGGGCAATTCCGAAGACAATTTTTCCCTGGTAAAGATAGCACTGCTTATTTGTGATTAGGTATGGTAAAACAAATTCAGAAATTTAGAAATAATGTTTAATACAAAATTTAATATATTAACACACTAGGACTATGAAATTAAGGATAGTTTATTGAAATAAGGAAATAAATAACTAACAAAAATATTAAGTAACTTATCTGTCTGACACACTTTTAATATCAATTACCAAAATAAATCACCAAATGTCTTGTTACGAATAAATACCTCGGCAATTGCTCAAGAAAAATAAACTTTACAACACAGTACATAACACAAGTCACTGTTCATGGGTCTCTATGACATTTATTATACGCTAGATAATACACCAATTTGAATTTCTGATTCAGAGTCACTTATATAACGTATGCTTCATTGTAACAACGGGAACCTGTGATAATAGTTCAAGTATTTTCAAAAAGTGCAGTAATTGCTCCGGGATTGTTTAAGGTCATGCACTGTTTCCCCAAGGGTCGAGGATTACCCTAGCTGAAACAAAAGGAAAGAAACATACTTTGTGAAAATTTAACTACACTTATGATTAACACTACACTTATTTTAATAACTTAACTCGTAAAGAATTTTAATTAAATAGCACTTACGACAATTTCAAATACATTTTTAAAGACTTAAAAATCTTAAAGATGAACACATTTCACAAAAACTGATATAACAATATAACGTATAACACAGGCAGTTAATCCACTTACTGCACGGCTAGGTGATTATAACGTGACTAAAGAAAATACAAAATTTCTTTTTCCAAGTCTATTATGGAACGGAAATACAAGGACAAAATTGTTAACAGAAACTTCGCAAATACTGTAACTTCAAATCCAGTCAATAGATGGTGTTACTAACATTATGAAATTCCCTGACACTCAAGCTAAGGCAAGGGCATATGAAGAGGTTTATAATGAACTGAAAACCAAGGAAGGGTTGAGTAAGATGCTGAAACTGTCAAAAGTAAGAAATAAAAGAACAAAGGACATCACCCATATTAAGCAAATGAAAGATAGGAATGGTACGGTCATAAAAAAGGAAGAAGGCATCCTGAAAAGATGGAAAGAGTATTTCGAACAACTGCTAAATGAAGGAAAATGAAAGACTTGTAAGAGAGGATGGACAAGTAAATATGGGAATGGTAATGGGGATATCTAGGGATGAAGTGATACGAGCCTTAAAAAGAATGAGGAATGGGAAGGCAACAGGACCTGACTTAATCCCAGTCGAAGTTTGGAAAGCCTTAGGAGATTAAGGGGTAGACATCTTGTATGATCTGATGGTAAAAGTATTCGAACAGGAAAAGATACCAGAAGAATGGCGGGAAAGCATATTGATACCTATATTTAAAGGTAAAGGTGACGTCCAGGAAAGCAGTAATTATAGAGGTATAAAACTAATGTCTCACACGTTGAAGATTTTGGAAAGAATAATAGATAGCAGGCTGAGAGAGGAAGTTAGAATAGGGAAGGAACAGTTAGGATTTATGAAGGGAAGCGGCACAACGGATGGAATATTTTGCATAAGGCAGCTAATGGAGAAATTCAGAGAAAAACAACGAGACCTGCATCTGGTATTCATAGACCTTGAAAAGGCCTATGACAGAGTGCCAAGGCAAGAAATATGGAGATGTTTGAGGGAGAAGATGGTGCCTGAAAAGTATGTCAGAATTATTCAGGAGATGTACAGGAATGTGTATACTAGAGTGAGGAGTAGTGTTGGAGAGACGGATGGATTTGAGATAGGAGTTGGATTACACCAGGGGTCAGCACTTAGCCCATTCATCTTCAACATCGTGATGGATGTAATGACCAGGGATGTTAGAGAAGCAGTGCCATGGTGCATATTATACGCAGATGACATTGTGTTGTGTTCAGAGGGGAAGGAGGAGTTGGAGGGGAGGTTGGAGAGGTGGAGAGCAGCACTTGAGGAGAGAGGAATGAGAATAAGCAGATAAAAAACCGAATATATGTGTTCTAGTATTACTGAGGACGGTGGAAGTAGCATAAGATTGGGTGGGGAAGAAATAAAGAAAGTACAGAAGTTCAAGTACTTAGGGTCTGTATTAGAGGCTAGTGGAAGCATGGACCAAGAGGTGAGACACCGAATTCAGGCAGGGTGGAATAACTGGAGGTCTGCATCAGGGGTCCTCTGTGACAAGAAGGTCCCTCTGAAATTGAAAGGAAAGTTCCATAGGATGGTGGTCAGACCAGCAATGTTATATGGAACAGAAACAGCAAGTATGAGGAAAACATAGGAGAAGAAGATGGATGTAGCAGAAATGAGAATGTTGAGATGGATGTCGGGAGTAACAAGGGAAGATAGGATTAGAAATGAGTATATAAGAGGATCAACAAAGGTAGCTGAAATATCGAAGAAAATACAGGAAGGAAGGCTTCGATGGTATGGACACCTGTTACGAAGGGAGGAACGTCATGTTGGAAGACATACGATGGAAATGGAAGTGCGGGGTAGAAGGAAGAAGGGAAGACCAAGAAAGAGATGGCGTGATTGTGTAGGGGAAGATATGGAATGAATGGTATAAATGAGAACGAGGCACAGGACAGAAATCGATGGAGACGACTCATTCGCAATGGCGACGCCATATAAAAATGGGTTTAAGCTAGGAAGAAGAAGAAGATGACCTACAAGAGTGACAGATTGCTGGGGCTTCAAGTGACAGTAGGGAACTCTAAAATCCCAATCATTAATGTTTATATGACATGGGAAAATAACAATAATTTTGATCATTACTGCATGATCCTAGGGGAGTTGCACAGTATTTTTCATGATTCTCCTGCTGATCATATTTGTATAATCAGGGACCTTAAATCTCACCCAACAAAACAATTTTATAACGAACTTACTCGCTTCTGTCAAAATCATGCTCTCCAAATTAGCGATGTAATGCTCCTCCCTCCCTCCTCCTATTCATATGTACATAATAGAGCGGAGACGCCATTACAACCTCCTGGCTGGACCACTGCATCACATCTCCACAACTTCATAATTCTATTATGAACTGCAATATTTGCTATGATCTTGCAACGGACTACTAACACATCCCATTACAGGTGTCATTCAGTTCCCCATCCCTCCCTACCGTGAACCCCCTATCTGATCACCCACCAACGGTAAACTTGGATTTTAAAAACCAACAGAAAACCAGATACTTTAGGGTGACCACGGAAACCAGGTTGCGGTCAATAGTTCAACCGGCAGACGCCTAACTTTGTACTAACACAAATTGTAGAAATGAACACCACAGGAGGGATCTTGCTTCGGGCAGGACTGCCTATAGATTTCGTTAAGGTAATTCTCGTAATATACCTGGATGGAATGACTTGGTTAAAGATCTGTATAAATACTCACAAAAAATGTTTTTACTGTGGAGGCAAAATGGTAGCCCTAGGGAAGAGCACACTGCATTACTAATGAGACAGGTGAGAGTGCAGTTCAAACTTGCTCTTAAGCACTGCAGGTTAAATGAAAAACAACTAAGAGTCGATGCAATGTCTAGAAACTTAGAATCTGATGATTATCCTCGTCTTTGGAAAGATATCCAGTCCTTAAATCCCAAAACTAAAAGCTATCACAGAGAATAGGGGAAGTAGTCGGAGAAAAAGCTATCGCAAGTATGTGAGGCGATCACTTCAACAATATCCTGAATTGCATAAATGATCAAGATTCCCGAAGGAATGTAGATAACCTCCTTACTGACAACATTTAATTTCATTTTGCAGACCGTATTACGCCAGGTAACATCAGCGATGCCATAAACATCCTACCTAATAATAAATTGCCCGGCTGTGATGGTCTTCCTGCAGAGGCTTTCAAATTCTGCCATCCAATAATTTACATTTTGCTAGCTGCCCTATTCAATGCGTGCATAATTCACCGGTTTCTTCCAGACTCCCTACTCTTAGTTCACTTGCTACTATTAATGAAAAACAAGCTAAAGAATGCAGCTGACCCTGCCAACTACCGGCCGATTGCAATCACAATGATCGCATTGAAGATACTTGAGTCGGTCCTTCTAGTGAGACTTCTCCCCTTTCTACACACCACTGACAACCAGTTCGGGTTTAAAGCAAACCACTCAACTGCCACCTGCATCTCTATATGTAATTGGCATTTTTATTGCTGGTTCTCCATACAGCAATTCTGTTTCAAATGGGGTAATGTATTATCGTACACCTTCGGCTCCCTAAAAGGGCTTCGGCAAGGGGGCATTATCTCTCCATACCTGTTTAATACGTACACAAATGCCTTGAATGTCAAACTGAACTCACTCCCAATCGGATGCACCGTCAATGAAACAACTATAAACAACCTCTGTTACGCCGATGATATGGTTCTGATTTCCCCATCAGTGCAAAGTCTCCAACGACTCATCGACACTTGCCGCCAATATGCAGTGGAATTTAACATAATCTACAACGAAACCAAGACCCAGTGCATGTCGACGATCCCGAGATCACTTAAGCATATTGCAGAACCACAAATTTTTCTCGGAAACCATCGGCTGGAATTTGTGCACGAATTTCCGTTTTTGGATCACATCATCACCGACGACCTAAATGATACGGCAGACATTGAACAGAGGCGTTGTAAACTATGTGCAACTGGCAACATGATTGCAAGGAGGATTGTCTTCTGTCACCGAAACGTGAAACTGCTGCTCTTCCGCTCGTACTGCTACAGTATCTATGGGTGTTCCCTCTGGAAGAACTATACCCGAGAGACCATGAGACGCATCACTGTTGTGCACAATGACATTTTGAGACCCCTCACAAACACTCCCCGCTACCACTCCGCAACACATATGTTCATATAAAACCACCTGGAAAATTTAAAAATCATTGTTAGACGAACAATGTCCAGTCTGGTAACCCGAGTGAGAAACAGCAGCAACTCGCTCATACAAAGCATCCTAAGGAGTGAAGCAAGAAGAATGTCTAAATTGTGGGAAATATGGGAAAATGAGGCCTTTATTCCCTAAAGGACTTAATCTCTGTATTGGCAAGATGTCATCTGCAGATTTTGTCATTATTACATTTATTGCTGATAATTTGATTTTCCATTATTACTGTGATTACTATCAAGTTAAAGTTTTATTTACATTCAATTTTTGTATTTAGCCCTCTGGACCTGACTACTGTAACTACCTAGGGTCTCTAGTTGAAATTTAAGTTATATAATATGTGCACTAACTGTTATTACTCTCAATGCATATTTTTTTCTTTACCAATATTATTTCTGTTATTACCAGTATTATGATTACTATCTTTTATGCTACCTCAGCTATTTTGTGGATAAGTGCCGATTATTCATTTTTTTTTTATCATGTTGTCTCATGTATCTAGATTGTATATGTTACTGTCTGTATTTTGTATATTCCATGTATATGGCCCTGAGCTGAAATAAAGGATATTATTATTATTATTATTATTATTATTATTATTATTATTATTATTATTATTATTATTATTATTATTATTATTATTATTATTATTATTATTATTATTATTTACCAAAGTCTCGGTCGCCGACGTTTTGTCATTTCTAAAGAGGAAGTTACAACTATATGAATAACATTTTTCTATTGGTATTGACCAAACAATAAAACTAATCAATCTCAGCATAACTAACAACGTGTATTCTTTCAATGGCAATTTTAAAAAAAATTGGTTGTAGCATGGGTAGTCCCCTATCACCCCTTCTAGCAAACCTATATTTCGAAAGAGAAATTGTGTAATCTATCAAATCCCTGTAATATGATCTGGCTTAGATACGTGGATGATATTTTTACTTACTGAGATGATAGCTGAGGAGATTTCAATGAATTTTTCAATCAACTAAATTCACTAGTTCCGACCATAAAATTCAAAACAGAATGAAAAAAGGATGGAAAATTGCCATTCCTAGACGTACTAATCTTAAGAGAACAGAATAGATATGTGTCACAGTTTACAGGAAACCCACTTTTGGTATTTCATTTATTAATTTTTTTAAGTTACCATAATGTATCCGTATATTCTAAGGGGCTTAGAATATACGCATGTGGGTACGTAGATAAAGAATTCAATACTATCCGATAACACTAATGCCACTACTCTACCTACAATACATTATCGAAAAGGCTATAAAGAAACGAACACAATATACTATAGAGGTCTCACTCACAATAGACCAATAGATTTCAACAATGAAATAAAACTTCCATACGATGAAAACATCCAAAAAGTTACAGAACACAGAAGCCGGTGTTTACAGGATACCGTGTAGCAATTGTGATGAGATTTATGTTAGGAAACTGGTAGCTCCATGCCGCAAAGATTAGCAGAATCTATCAGGAGGACACTGGAAATCGGATGACATAGATGAACTAATTCAAATTTATCAGTGATCAGGAGCACAGAAGGAAGTGCTCGACATATATAGTTGCAACGTTTAAGTGGTTAAGATGGCTGCCTCCTGCTAAAAGTCAAATTTTAAATACTGGTGAGGCGAGGCAGGATGAAAAAACCTATTTATATATAAGATATATATATATATAATATATAATATATATATATATATATATATATATATATATATATATATATATATATATATATATCTATATATATAATATAGATATCATAATATTATATAGTATATATATATATATATATATATATATATATATTATATATGGTCCTTCAATATCTAATTCGCTCTACCTTAGAATTAATATATTTTCATATATGTCAACTGAAGGGGAATTTTGTAGTCTATAAGAGATTTTTTCGGCTCACAGGCGCGAACCATCGAACCCAACAAATCCAGGATGCACAGAGAAGCTTTAAACCCCACCGCCACTGCAAGAAGGTATAAGTTTATGCTGTCTCTCAACTACAAATACCTGTCTCTCTCAGGTGACCTCTGTAATGTTATGGTGTTTTTGTCCACATGTAGCCGTTATGAGTCATATGACATTACCATGATTTATATACATACATCGAGCTACAAATGTCCTTTAATATATAATTCGTTCTACCTCAAAATGAATATATTTTCATATAAGTTAACCGAAAGGGAATTTTTTAGTTGATTAGAGATTTGTTGGCTCACGGGTGCAAACAATCGAATCCAACAAATTCAGGACACTCAGTCTGGCTGTGGGATTTCTCTTCCAGGGGCACTGTAAATGGAGAAGTTATGCGATTGACTGACGAAATTAGCATGCCTAAGCGGTAACAATTGTACTAATGGTGACAATGGATCCTTGGGGACAACACTGTTGAATTCAATTATAGGCACACTGCAACAAAGTCAATTACATATGAGAAATGTATTGGAAATCGGAAAAATAGAACAGAAAAGAGGTAGGATTAATGTGACTGGTAAAAACTTAATTCTGGGCAAATTGCCTAGTGTGGGAGACAGATGTCCTCTTAGATACACCGACGATGGGGGTGGGGGGTGATAGGTGATTTTGCAGTATAATTTGGCTCTTAATGAGTGGAGCTCGGGAGGAGATCGTGTTTGTTCCACACTGAGAGGCTCCATTCGTTGGTCCTTTTTATCCCTTTGTGAGATTAACTTCCCAGTCTTTTCATAGGTTTTCCATTTTGTATACATTCACCCTAACCTCATTGTTCTCTTTGTTGCATGTATGCTGAAGTGTCGGGTGAATGGGGAGATCAGGGGCCAAGTGGTTGTCCAGTTTTCTCTTTTCAGGTGCGAGCTGGCTGTCATGGATTAGTATATCCTTGTTGTGTTGACTCAGGGTCTTCGTTAAGTAGTGCCTGGGTGATCACACAAAAGAGGCTTCTCTCCAATGGAACAAAACGCCCTGGAAAGAGCTTTCACACAGTCACATGGTCTAGGAAGGGAAATTAAAAGACTGCCAAAGAGAGAGAATAAGCAGTGTTTTGTTAGAGAGGCAAAATCTCTACGCCTGACTGTTAATGTCAATAGCAAATTGAAACAACATTATATCAGCATCTTTTGAACTGATATAATTAAGAGGGGAGTTGGCTTGAAAAGAGATGCCACTCACTGCAACTCCCGTAACAAGTTGACACATCGCACATGGAATTGGTGAGAATGTCTACAAACAAATGAACTTGACATTAACTTAACGTGATCACTGTTATTTCCCTTTTTATGGCTCTAATTTTGCTTTAAATCTATGTGTCTGCTGCCGATATAACTCCAGGTTAATTCACTCCAGTGTTTTAATTATGTTATCACATAATAGGATTGCTGCTTGGATTAAATGAATCAAGAAGTGTTTGTTATTAAGATAAAGCAGCATGGTTAGCAATACATTAAGAAAGTATTTCAATAACATAAGATTAAGGTTACAAGGTTATTACTAGGTTAACTTAGCAATTCAAAATCATGGGGTCAGTTTGCCTTGATGAGGCATTATAAAAGAGGTACTTGTGAGGTAAAGTTAGGTGATACTACTGTACTCCGAATGGCAGGGTACGGTGCCAGATGTAGCCCTAAAATTGTAAGAGCCTAGTAGCTCTGATTTAAGCACACATTTAAAATGAAGTGGCACGAAAACAAGTTGTAATGAAAGGGTATCTCGTGAACTTTTTAGATTATATTATAAATCAATATAGATGGAATTTATATAAGAACTAGGACCTATGAGCTGGTCATGTATATAGATACAAGATTGACTTGGTTACAAAAATGCATACTGTAATATGCTCTGATGGGGAAAGGTAAAGGTAATACTCATAGTCTTAAGTTAGATAATGCCACTGTATGTAGGAATGAAAATAGCACAGTGGCAATTGTGGCACTATTGTCAGGATATAAGGTATAAAATAAGTTTAAAACTGGGCAAGGTTGCCATGGAAATATTAAAAAACAGATTAGACTAAGTTTCCTTATCTATAAGAAATATAGATAAGGAGACTTGGCAACCTACTCTGCTTAGAGGTGCTAGAATTCCTTGTAAGGTAACATAAGGTATTGTGCTAGATTAGCGCTAGTACAAGAAAAGCTCAGTTGCTCCCTCAGGTCTATGGTTTAATGAACCATGAGGAATTGAACCAAGTCTGAGGAAGGTGTTGGAATGCCGCCTATTCCGGCCATTGCCTTCCATTGGTAATACTAGCTGTCACCGCTTCTTTAGTTCTGCAGCCAGCTGAGACATGGCAGAAGTCTCACTCAAGGATTTGTTGCCTGAAGGCTGGGAAAGAGAAGAGGAGGTATTGTGGGTTATGAGGGGCTCTTAGCTTAGCGTGATCAACTCAGGCGCAGGTTGTGAGGCCGCGTTGTTTGATGAGCTTCCTCTTAGGTGAGGGGAATCTGGACTGGCATCTCTTAATGCACTGACACTGGCACTAAAATAGGAACCAGGCACAAGGACTTAATTCGGAACTCAGGGAACTCAAGTGGTGCTGGCAGAGAATTTGAAGCAAGGTTGGGATTCTTGAGGGGAGATCTGTGGGGCACTTGGGCACTGGCACTAGGGTAGGGCCTGGTATATGAATCAGATTGGGAATTGGCTCAATGTTCAGGATGAATGGACCACGGCACTACTCAGGGCACACAAGTGGCACTGGCAGATGATTTGAAACAAATTTGCAGTCTCCATAAGGGAGGTCTATGGTGCACTATGGCACTGCAATAAGGCATGGCCAGATGTTAGAACCCCTGGATCATCTTAAGTTGAATCGGGACTGGAAATCTTGTTCCAGGAGGAGGTTATGGCCTCCAAGAATGTATGCTGCTACTGCAAGGGTCCATATCTTGCTTCTGTAAGGCCTGTTGATCCTCAACTAAGCTGTTGGGCATATCAATTTAACAGGATTGATACTTTCAATAGTGAGAATGGTAGGCCATGGAGGACTTTGTCTTCCAGTATCAGGGTGCTTAACATGCCAGTGTCGTCAGATGCCTTAACCTGGTGTGCAGAGTAGCTATCATGAAGAGATGTCATGTACATAGGACTCTTGGCTGGAGGGCCTAGAGATGAAATATTAGTAACCACCAGGTCAATGACAGGATCCTGGAGGTATAAGAAGGGGGCAAATCTTATGTCCTCAAGAAATAACAAAGGGATATGTTTCTCAGCCATCTGCCAAACAAACACGCACAGCAAGTGTTTTGGAAGCTTCTTTGCAGAGGTGTGTGCCAGAGCAGAGAGGATTTAATATAAGAGTCATTGAGCTGGATTATGTTCTCGATGGTGATGATACATGAGAGCTCTGTTTTTAGAGTATCCCCATTTATTCCAGGTTTGTCCAGCTTCCTTGGGCTAGCCTAGCCATTAGCTTTAGCATTCAAGGGTGATCTTGAAGGCGTTATTGGTGTCCTTTTGGACCTGTTTGAGATTTCCTTGGTCTTCTGGGGTAAGAGAGAGGAAGGTGACTGCCCCCTTTCCACTCAGGTATTTTCCCAGTATCAATGAAACCTGTGCAGGAGTGGGCTTGTAGTCTGAGAAAACCTCTACTACTAGGTCAAGCCAGACCTCGGGCTCGGAATCTGTTTGTTTTTGGATTAGATAACCGATGATGTGGAGAGTAGCCTGAGAAGAGGTCGGAGTGGGGTTTTGCAGCATTCTGTTGGGCTACTTCTTTCTCTCTTTTGTCTTTGTTTCTCCTTCTTCTGTCTTTCTTTCTCCTTTTTGGCTTCTCTCTTCTTCTTAGTATCTGTTCTTTGTTCATTAAACCCATGTGGCCAGTTCTGGGCCCTTCAGTCCTATTAGTTTCCCTACCTCAGTGACGGTTTTTTCCTCTAGAACAGCATCCATGTTGCAAGTGCATAAAGGGTCAAATTATATCTCAAACTGTCTCGTATAGCTTGAGCCTACCAGAAATGGAGAGTAAGTGAAATGGCACTTTGGTTTGGCATGAAAGCCAATGTGTCAGTAGTTGGTGCTACTAGTAAACGGGAGTACTCCTTATGTTAGGTGATAATAAGTAGTGCAGACTCTTCACATGGGAAGGGAGAGCATTAAGAGCAAGAGTTAGTGGTTTGTTCCATAGGATGGATTGTGGTACTCTTGGTAGAGTGGGATCATTTTAAGGTCTTATGTTAGAGAACGGCTTCTGGTTTGTTTGAGAGAATGCTTGGGCAGTCTGGAGTGGCTTGTCCCTGGTGGTCAAAAGTGAGGTTAGGGTTTGTTTGAAAAGAATGGGTTTTGATTTGTCCCGAAGGATGTAGGGTTGTTTGAAAAAAATGAATTTGGGTTGTCCCAGAGGACATAGGGTTTTGTTCGCAAAGAACATTTTATTGTATGATCCCAGAGGACATGGGCATTTCTTTGCAAAGAAACAGTTTTGGTTGGTCTTAGAGGATGTGGGTTGCTCAAAAAGGACGGTTGTGATTATTTAACAGAGGAGAGGTTTGTTTGAAAGAACATGAGTTTTTTGTTCCAAATAACATAAGTTTATTTGAAAAGAATGGGTTATTTACTTGTGCGCAGACAAGACCGCTATTACGGAAGGTTAAAGGTGCTCCGAAAAACGTAGGGTTGTTAAAAAAGAATGGGTTTGTTTGTTCCAAAGAACATAGGTTTGATTTATTCTGAAGAACATACAGTTGTTGCACTTGAGGTGTGGGCTTGTTCTTTAGAATCGAGAGGGGTTTTTTAATATTTTGTTGGAGCAATCAATATGGGTGGTTTTAAGTAACTCAACATCATGTTGTAAAAAGGAATTACGGTAAATGACTAGCATTAGCCTTAATGGAGTTTAGTTTGTTGAGGTAAAGGTGTAAGCGAGAATGTGGGTTGATGATTAAGTATATCAGTGATACACTTAAATAAGTATGCTTAATTTTCTCTTGAAAATAAAAGTAGGTTGTGTCCTTAAGCTATCATGCAATGGATGTATATTTTTGTTGAAAAATTATATATTACTATAAATGGTTGGCCTAACAAAAACATGTGACCTGAATGGTTTGTGAGTTTTACATTGCTTGAAGAGGTCGTAAGGATGTGACAGGGAGTGGGACACCTCCAACCTGTGGTTGTCTGAGTGAAGTCTGACTCGCTCACACAGACTTAGGAAGTTAAAATAAAAATGCTTCTTTCACATGTAAAGTAGCGTACGAGGTCACTGATGAACAAACTCTGTAAACATAAAGAATGGACAGGGAATTTTTGGGAAGTTACTTTGAAATTCCAGCAAGATTGCTATGGAATGAGAGAGAGAGAGAGAGAGAGAGAGAGAGAGAGAGAGAGAGAGAGAGAGAGAGAGAGAGAGAGAGAGAGAGAGAGGCAGCGAAATATTTCATTGTACCGAGATTTGAGTTTCCAGATGGTGTGTGTCCTATCTATTACAATGACTAATAGCTGCACTCTTGCAGACTGCAAGAAATTCTGAGCAATCGGTCACCACTTTTATATCCTAAACCCAGGAAGGGACTTGCCTTAATTAAAGGGATGATCCAGTCTGACTAAAATTCCCGAGTAGTTAGAACATAGAAGAAACGAAAAAATGAGCTGAGGGCTTTACTAGAAAAGGAAATTTAGGTAAATTCTTGAGATAACTGAAATCATATGCATTTACAATAAATATATTCAGAAGAGGACTACCCTGTGGTAGGTGTGTAAGAATACTACCACCGTAGGTCCCGCTTGTCATAAAAGGCGACTAAAAGGACAGCTACTGACTTGCAGTCTTACCTTTTCAGTAAAAGGCTAGGTCCACTGCCAATAACTGTGGAAGCTGCTGCCTTGCAGTCTTACTTTTTAGTAAAAGTCTAGGCCCACTGCCAATAACTATTGAAACTGCTGCTTTGCAGCTGGACTTTTCAGTCAAAGGCATGGCCCACCACCAATAGCTGTGGTTGATGACAGCAAGGGCATGCTGTCGTAAAAATCCCTTTGCCAAATAACAATTCATGCCTGATGTTGTAAGGAAAGCCACATAAGGCAACCAACCCCTTAGTGTAGGGATAATAGTGGGAGAAAAGATATTCAGAAGAAGAAGAATAATTAAGACAGGTAACTGGTTATCAGGATTTCACTTCCAGGAATACTGTAAATCATATTGCAGTCGGTCACTACAACGATACAAGCACAATCAGAGCAGAAAGATCCACAGCGAGGAAACTCTGTCTGCAATGGAGAAGGTATGCGATAGAATGACGAAATTAGCGCGACTAACGGGGTAAAGGAAGCACTGATGGTGCCAATGGATCCTAGGCCACAACACTGTTAAATTCACTTATTAACACACTTCATAACAAAGTCAGGTTGATATGAAATATGCACTGGAAATCGAAAAAATAGAGTGGCCATAGAAACAGGATTCGAGTGACTGGTAAAACTCAATTCTGGACACTTTACCTTGTATCAGAGAGAGTAGTCCCTCGTAGATATGTCGACAATGGAGTGGGGGTTGTTGATAGGAGATTTGGCACAGGAAAAATACTTGCTGAAGTAAACAATTTAAAGGTGAAGGCCATTAAATAGTATCCCAGGCACCAGTGTAAGTAGGATGTGAAATAATTTCTAAGATTGGCAGGTTTCTGTTGTAAGTTCAAGAACTTTTTAACCAAATCTGATCCATTAACATACCTCTTAAGAGGGGATGTGAAATTTGAATGGAAGGCAAGCCAAAAAAGCTTTTGTAATGTATGGAAGGAGAGGTAATCAAACCCTACCATTTTGCCTATCCTGATTTCACTGAAGAATTCTTCCTAGCAACAAATGCAAATTCTACAGGAAAATGATCAGGTCTTATGTGGAAAACAGGTAACAGTTATCAAGCTATAACTCACTACAGCAGAAAACTAAAGCCTAGAGAAGTCAACTAATAAGTAACTGATAAGGAATCATCAGATATTATAGACTCCTTGATGCATCACAGACATATTAGCTTTGGTTACAAGATAACAGTCCTCACTGACCACAGAGCTATCACAGAGCTGTTGAAGACTAAATTTTTTTCTAGTTGTAAAGCAAGGTGGTTCATGACTGCCCAAGATTTTGAAACAGAATTAAATTATATGCATTTTTGAGATATGTTCCTCAAATTAACGGTATAAGCCTAATTAACAAAGAAGCATAGTTTCGTGAAGCTATGAATAGGACATTTCTGATGTAATACATAAGAACTATCTAGGTCCCATTTTGTGAAGGAACAAAGACAAGATGAAAGTTTTAAAGAACTAATAAAAGGTATGGCGATACCACCAGTACCTCAGTTAGAAAAGGAATTAAATAAGAAGACTGGATGCCCAATGTACGAATTAGGAATTATAAACTAAGTAGTATGTTGGCTAATTCTAAGTGTGGATCATTTTCAAGCATTTCACAAAATAGTTGCCATAAAGATTGCGCCATAATTAAGGAACATTTTCACAAGAAAGGTATTCATAACAATATCAGTATATGTATAAAAAGTTGCATTATTTTCAATGGTTACAGGGATAGATGATATAAGGAAGTACCTTTGGGAAAATCTCAGAAAACGGGTTGGAATTCAACAATACTATGTTTTAATAAATTTGCAATACACTCATAGTAGAGAAAATAAATATGAAGACTATCATCATGCAAGAAATGGACTGGTAGAATGGGATAACAGAAAGATATCACACTCTCTGAGACAGACAGTTGAACTTACATTTAGTACAATTGTCATTAAATGTACGCTATCATACAAGCATTCAAGCTCTAATGGTATATGAATCAAGACTACATTATGAACGGTAACATTAACCAATCCAGCCTAATTACTCCGAAAATATCATGAGAATGCGAAAGCAAACTTTAAATCGATAAACAAACAAAATCATCAATATGAAGGACAAAGTTTATATTTTGAACTCAGAGAGGACCAGCATTAAGGTATATTCATCCTAAACAGCAAAGAAGATAATGGCAAATATGAAAGGGAAATATATACAAATTTTGACGCACCCAAACTCGTGATTCAGGACATACAAACAACGAGAAATAGACGTTAAGATTAAAGAAATAATGTTTTATTTATTATCATCAACAAAGTTAGATTAAGGAAATTCCACCTTTAGCTAGGACTGAGGATTAAGTTAAAATCCCGTAACTTGAATAGCTTCATAGCATTTCGTAAGTTGAAATCTAAGCTTTGTCTCTATTAACTCATATGTTTCAGTATTTCTGTATTATTTGTTCTTATATGGATGGCTCTATGAGTCCTTGTAGTTTATTAAGTAAGTTTAGCTTAGTAAGACTGCTGGGTCCTTAGTATCAAGAATTTACATGTTTTACCCTGATACGTGAAAGTGATTTGAAAGTCATGTGAACGATTCTTTCATTAATTAGAGATAATGACGATTGCCGACATTCAAGACTGTAAAGGGATCCTGAGAAAGAGGGCTTTCTTGCGATGAGTGTGCAGTTAGTTAATGGCAATGATTTTAGAAACGCTTGGTTTAATGGTAGTACTTTAAGATATACTTAGCCAATCGAAGCGATTAGAGAAATGCATATACAACATTACTGGCCAGTGAGAATCTCTATCATTCAAACAACATTTGGCGTTGGTTAGAGAAACAATTAGGCAACATCAGTGACCTAAGAGAAGTGATATTCGTAATCTTATAGTAAACCACCCATGATGCATCAGTATGTTTGATCGAGGGCGACTGGAGATGTATATTTATGAAAAATATACTTGTATGAAACCGTGCTGAAAAGAGCGACTCGAGGTGGAAAAGCAGAGAAAAAAATGTGGCGCGAGTGCATCCCAAAGATTGAAAATACCTCTCTCTCTCTCTCTCTCTCTCTCTCTCTCTCTCTCTCTCTCTCTCTCTCAAACACACACACGCACAAACAAACACAGCGGGGAGAAACTTCCGTAGACTTCAGTGCTCTCTTGTAACTACTAGAATTTAGCAAAATCAAAACATCGAAAAAGCTATCTGGGGTGGGAAAGCGTAAAACCTTAAGTGATCAAACAGGACAGAACATTATTTTTCATTCTTCATTTGCCCACCACTCCTAAATGAAAGCAACCTAAGTGATCATACAGAAGTGAATTTCAAACGAGACTCGGGAAAGAGCCAACACACCATTCGGAAATCTGTGAAACATATCTATATGCTTTTCAAAATATCTAAACTTTTACTATGTACTAACGTTCTGTGCTTTATAAACATTTTTTTCATTTCAATTTTATGCCTAGATGTATTGGATACCCCACCGAAATTACCTAGGTCTTCATTTACAACAGTCAGTTACAATTTAGTTTTCTATCATAGTTTCTTATATGTATATATATATATATAATATATAATATATAATATATATATATATATATATCTATATATATGTATATATATATATATATATATATATATATATAATATATATAAATATATATATATATATTATATATATATATATATATATATATATATATATATATATATATATATATAATGTTTCTGTTTGGTGAGCGCGTGGATGAATGTTTCGTGCACGCTTGTAAAATAAATAAATTACCGGTAGATCTGCAGTACTTATAGATTTTCTGATATGTATAAATTAGTTTACAACAGGCAATTGAAACCCGTTTCGTAGTTTCTAAGGTGATGGCGAATTTCAAGCATGCATTCAGAAGACTTTGTTCAAAACTGTTTGTAACTGAGTGTTGTTAATGGAGACTTTAGTTAAAGTTTATATATTTTCAAACGAATATAGATTTGTTGCACAGAATTTCGATAGGGGTTTGCTGAGTGATACGAGGAATAATAAATACATAGCCAACCTACCTTTATAAAATAAGAAAGCTTTTCCATTGAAACCATAATCCACGTAAAAAGCCCCCTAAATGGTAAAAATGGAATAAAAGTAAATTCTGCTTTAGATGAAGGGTTGAAAAACACAAAAGTTACAGGACATGAAATAAATTTGTGAAAGCGAGAAGGGGAAATTAAATACCCAGAGATTAACCAAAGATAAGAACAAAAGCACGCATTAATAAAAGAATTTAATTTAAAAGAATAAGTATAATAATTAACAAGGAGTAACAAAAGTTAAATTTCCTAGCTTTCAATGGATATTTTAGATGTTGAGATTCATGATTAAACGTCAATATAACCATAAGGATCATAGTTGTGTTATGTAGAAATATTGTTATAGTCATTAACCAAGGCAACATTTAAATGCTTCCGTCCGAATTGGTATTATCATTACTACACCTTATCTTATAAATTCACTTAGCATCTTGGTGGAAATTTACTAATTGTACCTTGACCTATTGACCATAATAATTGAGGATCACACACACACACACACACACAAACAGCGAATGCCATAGGAAAATGACAGTACTAAGCATGAAAAAACACAGGAAAGTACTTTGCACTGATCTTCTGCTTGTCATTTTCCTGGAGTATCCACTTATATAGTGAAGTCACGTTCATCTACTGTGATTTTTTAAACACACACATACATATACATATGCACACAACACACACACACACAACACACACACACACACACACATATATATAGTATATTAATATATAATATATATATATATATATTTATTTATCTATATTCTAATATATATATATATATATATATATAAGTATGGGGACGGGAGCAATTACCCAGGGATAAACATATTGGAGTAGGGAGACGCGTTCTGTCTTTCATCCATTTATTAGCGCCGACGTTTCTTATCAGCTTGATACATTTTCCATGCTAAAACGATTACACATCAATTGCGTATAAGTAAAAAGATACACACAATGTTTACCAACACCAAAATTAAAAACCTTTTTAAATAAATTAGGAATAAAAACAGAGTAAAAACAGAAACACAGAATAACAGTGAAAGGGCTAAGAGCGAATACAGAGAAACAAATTAATTAAAAAATGATAATAGTTTATTGAAAAATATATAAAAATAATAATAATAATAATAATAATAATAATAATAATAATAATAATAATAATAATAATAATAGAACGAACAAGACACCTACCCACAGCGGTAGCGTAAGGAGAACAACTGACGAAGTGTTGGAGTTTAAACTAGGTGAAAGGTGCTTAATAAACAATGACTCAAGGGTAGTTAGATGGGTAGTTTGCTTTGTGGTGCCAATTATAGAAAAATGTTTCATTTCGATAGTAACCTTACAATTCTTAGCATGTATTCTTATATTAGAGAACTCGGGATTAGAGATTCTGGACCCAGTTCTATAACTTAACTTAATCCCAAATGGCTGTAACAGTCTCCGTGAAGAACCAACATAAATACCAAGACATCTTGGGCATTCAAATTTATATATGATATTGGACTTCATGAAATCCTGTAATTTGTCCTTGTAAATTAAAAAACCCAACTTTTGATTTTTTTTTTGTGGATTCATGGGAATATGATTAATTTTCAAATTACCAAATTCCTTTTCAATAATATTTCTAACTTTTACACGTAAACTGTCTGAATGAATAAATGGGATGGGTGCATATATAGTTAATTTAGGTACATTAAAATTAAGGGTGGGTGCAGACAGATACCTCGTTAGCAATTTACTAATAATGTTAAAAACCAGCTTTTTGGGTAACGAGTTCTTAACAAAATATTCTAAAAGAAACTCGATTTCAAGATGAAAGGAGAGCCAATCAGATGTGTATCGAAGGGCCCTAAAAACCAAGGTAGATATAGCATTAATCTTAAAATTACGGAAACACGAGCTAAAAAAGTTGTTTCCGAGCCCAGTGAAGGTACTCTTTCTAAAAACACTTGTGTTGAAAAGGTGGTTTTAGAAAACACTTGTGTTGAAAAGGTGGTTATCTCTAGTTATTTTTATATCCAAAAAGGCCAGGGAGTCATCTTTCTCATTTTCCAATGTAAATTTAATGTTAGGATGGGCTTCATTTATGTAATCTAAAAAAAGCTGGCATTGCCACGAAAATTTAAATAAGGCAAAAGTATCGTCAACATATCTTCTATAAAGTGGCTTAAAATTCCCAGGACAATCATTAAGAAAATTCTCCTCCAAATGTCCCATAAAAAAATTTGCAAACAACGGTCCCAAAGGAGAACCCATGGCAACACCCTCTGCCTGCATAGAGCTGCCCATTAAAAACAAAGGTGGCATCTTGCACAGCAAGTTCCAAAAATGTTTTAAAATGTTGTCTATTAAAACCACAGAAGGTCTCATCGTTACTAAAAACTTTATCCAAAATGATTTCAATTGTCTGAGAAACAGGGACGTTAGTGAACAATGATTCAACGTCCAAACTGGCCATATACAAATCACCGTCCTGTAAAATAATTTCTTGCTGAAATACATAACCATTCTTTAACGAATATTCAGAGTAAGCATATTCATTGAGTATTTTGACTAAGAATTTGGAAATATTATATGTCGGGCTATTTTATGCGGACATTATCGGTCTCAATGGTATACCGTCTTTGTGTATTTTTGGAAGTCCATAAAGAATGCCAAAGGAAGACCCGGTAACAAATAGTTCTTGGTAGACATCATCAGAAATAACTTTTTCCTGTTTAAGCTTTCTAAGAAAGCGATTGATCTTATCTTCTTTTTTGATAAATATCAAACAAAGTTGGTTTTCACCAATTAGTTTAAATTTAGAGCCATCAGACAAAATAACTTTTATTTTTTCAAGATAATCAGCCTTATCCAGAATCACTATTCCTTTCCCTTTATCTGGTTTACATATAACTAAGTTATCATTTTTACCCAACCTTCTAAGAATTTCAGAGTCCTCTTTTCTGAAGTAAGGGGCCCACTTCACCTGAGTTTTCTGTAATTATCATGTAACAGTGATGATAGTTTCTGCTGAAGAACTGCCATATTTAGATTACCATAATTGAAATTCTTAAGCCTATGGAAAAGCACCTCAAACGGAAAATAAAAGAATGCAAAATTGGGTCTATATGAAGGCAAACAGAAATCCAATCCAAGTGACAATAAAAATTCCTCTCTCTTTGACAAGACATATTTAGAGTTGTTAAAAATGCATGAATGTCCATTATCCAAAGTAGGAACACAAATCCCCAAAGATTTCAATTTTCTCTGGTGACGGGCTTGAACATCAGTGACATATTTGTTAATACCTTTAAAATACAGCTTCTTAAAAATAATCAAATCAATCATAGATAACAAAGGAAAAAGTTGTTCCCGCAGTTGTTGACACGTCTCTCGAAGTCCATCCGAAGCACGTTGTTTACAGGAAACCTCCCTCGATAGCAGTTCGTCCATTGCATCATGATAAAATCCAGTATGGTAAAGAGACGATTTGTACAACTTGAACCTCACGAATCTAGGATAAACCCCACTAAGTTGGCAAAGAGACAGGAAGTTCAGGTCACATTTTGACTTCTCAAACTTCAACGTACATTTCTCCAATCTTCTGGCGATTTTTAAAACATGTAGAGGATATCTTGGTCTGAGGAGTTAGGCAAAGTGTTGTACCGTTCGTTTTCGAAGTCTCAGAAGAAACAGGACGGAGAAGAGCAGACGAAACATCACGGACAGCAAACATCACATCAGGAAAACCATAAATATAAAGGAAGTGGTGTCCAATCAGACGACAGTCATGTACACGTGTTTTATTATTAAGAAACATTTCATGTTGTCACCAACACATCATCAGTCTGCAATTGAAATTCAACATTAAAATAAACTTAAAAATTACAATAGAAATTAAATACACTTAAAAATTACAATAGAATTAAACAAATTAAAAAATAATCAGTACGTTAAAATAGGGAATGAGAAGAAAACTACCTATTCATAAAGAAGGAAAGAGCTGAGTGACTAATAACGGTAAGGTCTGCATACAACGTAAACCTCACGCAAGAGAGAGAGGAGATGACGAGGTGTTGGAGTTTAAACTAGGTGAAAGGTGCTTAATAAACAATGACTCAAGGGTAGTTAGATGGGTAGTTTGCTTTGTGGTGCCAATTATAGAAAAATGTTTCTTTTCGATAGTAACCTTACAATTCTTAGCATGTATTCTTATATTAGAGAACTCGGGATTAGAGATTCTGGACCCAGTTCTATAACTTAACTTAATCCCAAATGGCTGTAATAACGGACTTGTAACAGTCTCCGTAAAGAACCAACATAAATACCAAGACATCTTGGGCATTCAAATTTATATATGATATTGGACTTCATGAAATCCTGTAATTTGTCCTTGTAATTAAAAAACCCTCCAATTTTTTGTGGATTCATGGGAATAAGATTAAGTTTCAAAAAACCAAATTCCTTTTCAATAATATTTCTAACTTTTGCACATAAACTGTCTGAATGAATAAATGGGATGGGTGCATATGTAATGATTACATAATAAAAATATGGAATTTAGTCCATATATATAAAAGATTAAAACTAAAGAGGTCAACCAGATTGCTTGCAGGAATGTGATCAGACTAGAGACGCTAAAGATGACATATACAATAAAGTATGTAGGCTAAGTTGACATGCCGTCACCTGCAGTCATTCATTTGTTTATAAACTTCAGTCCAAGCTTCCTGCTTGAGACAAACACCGTGACCTATAGCTCAAGTGGCCTAAGTGATTAGTAACTATGTCATCTGATTGTATGTTCGTATGTAACTATGTCATCTGTATGTTTGTTCATATGTTCGAGCTACTGTCTGTTCCTTTATGACTGGTAACCGAGATGATAGTAGAACAGAATAGAGTTAGCTATCGGCATTAGAAGACCTGTACCTCTTTACCTAAGCTTTATCATGTAGAGAGAATAGAACTAGCCATCATCATTGGCAGAAGCGATCAAGCTTTCGTCATTAGAAGACTTGTACAATCCTGCTTGATCTTCACCATGTAAATTCAGAGAATATAAGTATTTTTGTACTTCGTGGTTTCTACTAGATCCTCACCTCATCACCGAATCATCATGAGTTTAACACATCGTCGTCATAACCAAAGAAGATAATACCGACTTCGTAAGTGATCTACAAACCCCAAGACACTCCATTGAATATGGAAGTGCAATACCAACCGACTTAGTGTAAGATTATCGCAAGTCTAACATTACCTCATAGGGCGCCTTATTATACATGGCAACAGCCCTAAAAGTGGTGGCAGCGGCTGTACGCGCCTAAAAGTGGTGGCAGCGTCCCAGAAGAACTCTACAACTTCTCCGAAGAAAAATCAGAATAATGAAGTATCATATAAGAACTCTTCAACGACGACGAAAGCAGCAGATTCTTCAAGCAACTTATTATCATCGTTTAGTGAGCGACTTCAGAAAACAACAAGAACTCTTTAACGACGACGAAAGCAAGAGATTCTTCAAGCAACTTAGTATCATCGTTTAGTGAATAACTTCAAGAAACAAACCCGACGTGTCTTTTTCCTACGGCAACGCAAGCTTCGTCTCTCAATAGAATCATTCAAGAAAACATCGTTATTGAGCGTTTCCGGCACTTCAAGAAACAAACCGAACGCGTCTGCAGCATCGGATCTTCAAGGGCTCGAATCATCTAAACAACGCGCTAAAAACAGAAGGAGGACCAAGGCCGTGTGTCGTTATCGGAACACCGTGACTTCCCACAAAATCAAGCTAAGTACAACCTTTTTATTCATTTGGAGTAACATTGAGTGTTTCCTTTGCAGGTCGAATTTCGTTATTCCTATGGCTGAAGTTACGAGACATTCTTAATCTTACTTTTTTACAGAAATTATCTACATCTTTGAGATATCGCTACTGCGAGTTTTTATCTTTGAGTGTCTGTTTCCAGAAGTTCTACTGAAATATCATAATCATATACTATGTTAATTTTATCATTTTGGGTGATTATTAATCCCTTACGTAACAAATCATTTAAACAGTGAATATGCATTTACACAGTGGACGTCTGTATTTATACAGATGCATGGATTGGGTTGTTAGGCACCGTAGTGATTAGAAAAGACAAAAAACAAGTGGAACACCCGTACAAATCTATATAAATTAGAGGTAACACTATTTCGGGTCATGACAATAAATGCTCCTTTGCAAAGTCCCGATCGCAGTTTTAGCCTTGAGTTTTTTGAGTTATATAAAATATCGAACCTCAATGACTCAACTTAACTTTAAAAATATGGCTGGATTGCAAGGAATAACATGTCTATAAAAAACTTTCATTAGGCTAAATGCGCTGACCAGGATCCCTCACTATTTCAAATTTTAGCAAAGAATGAAGTACAAACAGTTAATATTGAATGCAGTAGAGATAACTTGACTTAATAGTAATCACTCAACTCCTAATAGTTCGTCATTCATACGTTCGTAACCAACAACAGAATGCTAAAAACATACAATACGTTGCCGATGGTAATAAAGAGAAGGATCCTAATTATTACAAAAAGAAATAGGTAAACAGTAGCCCTTTTCAGAAACAAACAAATCGTGCTTAAGCACTTGGGTACTGTGTCATCCAGTCAAGCGGTCAGGGTTAGTCAAAGCTGCGGAAGTGTTCAAAGCATAGCAAATTCCACACAATAAGCGACTCTAGCAGAGTGGGGAAAAGCGATGTTGGATCATACATGCCAATACCTTTTTGAATTAAAAAGGAATTTTCCTATGAATATCACGACCGTATCAAGTAATCAGAGCAGGTTCTAGTGATTTTAATACAATAAGTTATTATAAGTAGTGGTGGATTAAGCCCGACTGTACGCGCCGTAAAAAATTTGAATATCTTGTTTTATTCCTTTAGTACACGTAATATCCTGTATTTACGGACTCACTGTCTATTGTTCGAACTTCCCTAATGAGAAGTTCGTAAAAGCGAGCGCTTACATATACCTCTATAGTTATAAAAAACATTGATCTGTATCTAGTGTAATTGTAAGATATCACCTCCTGCAAAATAAGGCGTGTTTATCAAAGGAAAATCCTATAAACCTTCAAACATATTAAAATCCGTTTGAACAAAAAGAGACAGTTAATCAAAATTTAACTTATATAGAGGAACTATACATTTGTCTCATAAATCGTAACATTGTTCAAATGACCCAACAGAATTCTCCCACAACCGCAGTCGCAGTTTGCACGCAAAATCTCGAGAAGCATGCACCCTCGAATGTCTTAGTGCGTTAAAAAGACTTTGCTGGGAAATGAAATTTTAATCCTTCCCGACACTCTGAAATATAACGATTTCCGCGAACAAAGCCCTAGACACGGTTGACTAGCAGCAACAAGTTAATCTAGTAATCCACAAAACCTATACATATAAATATCGCATTTTTTTTATTGTTGCTAATTTTTAATCACGCCCAATCAGTCGTAGACGAATCTCTCTTACTCTATCTAAAGTAATATCCGTAAAGTCATTCAAGCAGAGGTGATTCAGCAAAAACAAATTTTTTATCTTTTATCTGAATACCAGGAAGTTTCTCCACTAGCGAGTGATCTCTTGGAGAAAAACGGATGTCATTGAAAACAAAATACGGTCTAAGGACAAACATAAAGCTATATACGCACCTTCGTATAGACTCTCAATGAAATTTCAAAATAGAGATAAATGACGAAGTTGAAAAATGTTAGTAATAGGAGTCATTAGGAAATCAAATAGCCCATATAATTTTTCCCTCAAACGTTAGAATAAATTTTTCACCAGCTTGGACTTACTTAAAACCTTTTACCAGATACCATTACCTAAGTGATTGTACCTCATACACCGTTTTCAGCACACTCAGGGGACATTATCAATTTTTACGTATGCCTCCGGCTTACGTTACGCCCCAATTACAATATAGTGTTTGGAGACTTTTAGGGGATACCCTACATGCATATATGGTTGGTCTTATAATCTTTTCTAAATACCTTAGAAGTACATTCACTTCACATAAACTAGAGCTAGTGCTACAGAGACAAAGACAAATAATCTCAAAGTAAAATATCTAAATGTGAGTTTTTTAAAACCGAACATGTTTATCTAGGTTTTATGTGTCTAGTCAAGGTCTTAAAGTAGTCCATAGTAAGGTGTCGGCTATTCATAACTTCCGGTACCTATTAACGTAAAAGGGGGATACAGCACTTTGGCGCTGTAGTGGGTATTACAATCGTATGTAAATATGTAACTCTTCAATCATGACAGCTCCTTTAACAGATCTTACGAAGAAGAGCGTAGATTTATTATGGTCTAAAAAGCATCAACAGGCGTTCGATATCTTAAAAGCGGAATAATGCAGCTCACCTAACTTAAAAATCCCTGATTTAAATAAGGATTTTTTTTTTTATAGCAACAGACGCCTCAGACCAAGGGGTAAGAGGGGTACTACTTCAGTAATATGATAAACAGTTCTTTCCTATAGCTTTTTATTCACGTAAACTAAAGCCCTCTGAAAGTAAATATGCAGTAATAGGCAAGGAAGGGCTAGGTATCGTTAACTCACTAGTACATTTTAAGCTCATAATCTACGGCTATCCTGATAAAGTCCTTACTGTACATGAGTCCTTTACCGAGTTTTTCAAAGGCTTTAATCACAGTCCAAAAGGAACTCGGTGACAAATGATCATTCAGGTCTTTGGAGCCAAGATAAGATATCTACCTGGGAAAGCAATTATCATAGCTGACGCATTATCCCGCAATCCCGCACCATACTGCAAAGAACCATTAATTGGACATATATGAAACATCCATGCCTATTGTTAAAACCGTATCTAAACAAGAAAATTCCTTAACCCAAGAGATCGCGAGCATTGAATATCTGGGTCGGAGCGCAGAACTGTTACAAACTGAACAAAGCAAGGGTCAGCAGCTAAACAAAAACAATAAACACTTCGAATGGAAACCCTAAAGCAAAAGTATATTTAAAGTATGTGTATCAGAATAATGTAATCAAATGTAATATTATATGTAGGTCCGTGACGAGGAAAACCCGAAGAACACAGCAGGTGACTAACGACCAGGTAGTAGTAATAATCTCTTTCATACCAATCGTCATAAACTGGTTGCATTCCGTCATCCAGGGTTCCCTATTATGTCACAGAAAGCCAAATCACTGTTTTACTGGCCTACAATGCTTACAGATATAAAAAGCACATAACTAATTGTAACACGTGTCATGAAAAACAAGGGATACACTAAGATACCTGTCGGTTTAAGAGCCTATCCTGTGCCAAATCAATCCTTGAAAGAATATACGTAGAATTATTAACAGAATTACGAGTCTGACAGAGGGAATAAACACTTCTTAGTGTTAATAGTTCCTTGACACGTTATATAGAATTAATAGCACTAAAAACAAACACCGCAATTGAGTGCGTTAGGAATATTTATGAGTGCTAAATCAGTAAACATGGAATTCAACACATGATAACCTGACTCGGGTGGTGTAAATCAATAATAATCTCCTTAACACGTTGTGTGAATTCCTATCCATTAAGAAAACCAATAATATATTTTATCGCCCAGAGTCAATCGGTTTGGTAGAATAAGAGATAAATAAGAAAGTGTCAATGTCTTACGAGTTACAACTCGTGATATTGGATCCGAACTGGATTATAGCGGTTCTCGCTGTTTTAAATACCTTTATCATTCATATCTCGTATCTGTAGAAATGATACCGCAAGTAGCCTTATACGGTACGCCGCCAGAATACTTTTCCACATATTCAAGCCAACCATTAATTTATCATATATATATAAAAAAATATATAAATAAATAAATATAAAAAATAAAATAAATATGGATAAGAGTGGAGTCAATATAATACACTCCGTAAGAAGTCGGAAGGGTTACAAATTATAATAAAAAAGGAATCACGATAAAATCAATAAGCAAAACGTAACCATAGGTTAATTAAATATCCAAATATATATGCGTAAAGATTTGAACTCAAACTTAACGCTTTAGTAAAGAAAAATAAGCTAAAAGTTCAAATAAGCTAAAAGTTCAAACACATATCAAAACCTACTGACGTATTGTCCGTACCGGTGATTTATATTCGTAGTGAAAAAATAATAATAAAAAATAAATAAATAAAATAAAATAAAAGAGATTTTAAATTCAGGAAGTCTAAAAGTGAAAATGTTATCTATGGAATAATCCTATATGAATCTTATACAGGGATAATAATATATATAAAATTTGTAAGGAAACCTTTTTTCATTAGTTTGAATAAGGAATATTTAATTTAACATAATTACATTTATTACAATCATGCAGATTTCCAACATAAAACTAATATATTGTTCAATTTTGGTACTGTTTTTTTTTTAGACATTTTTCTCATGTGGGTGGAGAATTAAAACAAAAAAAAATATCATTTGAAAATACTAAAGTCGTATTTTATTACAGCAAGTAACGTAACTGTTAGCTGGCTGAGAGCAATCTCCTGCCAAGTGACGACGTCATCATTGCCGTATCAGCATTGATTCCTTTATACCTCAAATATCTGCTTGCACAGGCTTCATCTCGCGCTTGCGAAGCTGGTTGACTGGAGAGAGGAATGCTTAGCTCATGAACTTCATATGTGGTTCATAGGTCACTATGACATGACATGCCATAACCTATTCTTATCCGTGTGTGCAATGCAATTAGTTAAGGATTGCAATCGTTTTAAAATGAATAAAACAAAATAAGCATACAGAATTTCTATAACAACAAAATGAATTAATTTTTTCTGAACCTCATAGACAATTAGAGTCAGTAAATCAGTTATGACTTTGGTAAACGGACATTTAAAAGTATCAAGACATGTATATGAAAAATTTACTTGCAACATTAGCCTATGACAATTCAAGTAAAATCACATTCATGGGAAAATGTCACATTTTCTTGAAAAAAAAACCCAAAGTTTATATAGAAATTAGTTACATAGTGGGTTTTCCGTTGCATCTCCTACCTATTAATAAAGTTTTAAAAGTTTACCTCAGAGGATGTGCGCGAGAAAATTGAATATGAAACTTTTGTTAGGGGCACATAGGATCAGATTTTGTCACAACTTAATTTCAGTTAGCATAGAGAAATACAGAATCATGATTAATATTCTCTTTGACTCTTATGTTGCCTGGCAATCTTACAAATAGCTCTGTTTTCCACTTCTTTGTCTAGTAACTTACTACCAGTAATATCGAATTTTTTTGGGATTCGTATTGATATCTGTTTATTTTTATAATTATGGATATTTTTACAGTCATCATAGACCTGGATAGGTTCACTCATTGTTAATGCCATGGATAAAAAAGTTTGTACAGCTGACTTTTTTGAATTCCACAGATATCAGCGAATTCATGTGGGTTAAGTCTGGTCTTAATGGCTTCCTCCCCCCCTGTATTTGGATGTCATCTGAATTTACTTTGCCCTTGTGACAAGTATAATTTCACTTGCAGGCTGATTAATGGAACCTGGTTACAGTATCCTGCAGTACGAGAGTTTCACATCGTAACTTCAAAAAATCGTTCGTCGCTGCGGACGACGGCAGTCGAGTAACAACCGCCTACAATGTGAAAGGAATAAGCACCATCATGGACTTCTTCGACCGACACCCGTATCCCATCGTTAATCTCGTTTTAATGCGGAACGCTCCGGCGGCTGTCGGAAATCAACTGCAAAAGGGACATACTTCCGACAATTACGACCCGAAGGATATTCAACTCTACTTTGCTGGCGAAGGACTCGTGCTGGGGGTGATTTTATTCATCGCGAACGTAATCGTGTGGCTTAGGATGCAGAGAATAAGTATGAGGCCGAAATAGAACGTTGGACCCCGCCAGGCGATTTTCCCCTTGTTTTAACCATATGAAATTGGCCATTTCATTTGGCTATAGGTGGTTGTCTGGAACTGTGTAATGGACGAAAAGTTGTTCAAACGCTAGTTAAATGTGTAGTAGTATAACCTCGGTCATGTATCCTATATATATATATAAAGTATCATGCATCCTATATATAAATGATCATAAATAACAGAATCGAAATATATTTTTTGTGTGTACGCACTAGGAATCTATATATAAATGATCATAAATAACAGAATCGAAATATATCTTTGTGTGTACACAGTAGGAATCTATTTAAAGTGCACATATATTAATCATAATTATATGAATCCATATACATATGTATAAACAAATCAGGTAGCCTATAATCAATCTGTTACCTTTTATCTTACCAATAACTGCAGATATATGACAGTTAGCATAAAAATCAACGAATCAATCAGCATAAACATTAATAATTTTATCAATTCATATATGAAATTTTTATCAGTTAAAATAGGATTTTTATCATGTTAATCTTTTTTCTATGCAATTATCAGAGTACATGAGTATTTTCTGTAGCATATGTATCTTAATGAGATGAAGTGAAAAACTGTATCAGTATATATCACGTGATCACTATTATTTACGAATATCATATGCATATTATGTCTAATATTTTATTACTTGAATCTGTATTTGTGTACACCATGAATTTTTTTTTACTTATAAGTATTTTCTATATATTATATATATATATATATATATATATATATATATATATATATATTTTTTTTATAAATATATATATATATATATATATATATAAATTCACATAGTGTCTAGTTCCACGCTGGACGAGTGGTTTTCGAGCTGGGCTGCCAATCCGGTGGTCCCAGGTTCGAATCCCGGCTCGGTCAACGTGGAATCAGAGAAATTTATTTCTGGTGATAGAACTTCATTTCTCGATATAGTGTGGTTCGGATCCCACAATAAGCTGTAGGTCCCGTTGCTAGGTAACCAATTGGTTCCTAGCCACGTAAAAATATCTAATCCTTCGGGCCAGCCCTAGGAGAGCTGTTAATCAGCTCAGTGGTCTGGTAAAACTAAGATATACTTAACTTTCACATAGTGTCTGTATCACACTCCTATAAGTCAAATGCAAGTCAAGTTTGAGTAATATTCAGTGGTTGGTTTTGGTAGCTGACCGAGCTTTTATGTAATGATTACATAATAAAAATATGGAATGTTAGTCCATATATATAAAAGATTAAAACTAAAGAGGTCAACCAGATTGCTTGCAGGAATGTGATCAGACTAGAAACGCTAAAGATGACGTATACAATAAAGTATGTAGGCTAAGTTGACATGCCTTCACCTGTAGTCATTCATTTGTTTATAAACTTTAGTCCAAGCTTCCTGCTTGAGACAAACACCGTGACCTATAGCTCAAGCGGCTTTCGTGATTAGTAACTATGTCATCTGATTGTATGTTCGTATGTAACTATGTCATCTGTATGTATGTTCATATGTTCGAGCTACTGTCTGTTCCTTTATGACTGGTAACCGAGATGGTAGTAGAACAGAATAGAGTTAGCTATCGTCATTAGAAGACCTGTACCTCTTTACCTAAGCTTTATCATGTAGAGAGAAAAGAACTAGCCATCATCATTGGCAGAAGCGATCAAGCTATCGTCATTAGAAGACTTGTACAATCCTGCTTGATCTTCACCATATAAATTCAGAGAATATAAGTATTTTTGTACTTCGTGGTTTCTACTAGATCCTCACCTCATCACCGAATCATCATGAGTTTAACACATCGTCGTCATAACCAAAGAAGATAATACCGACTTCGTAATTGATCTACAAACCCCAAGACACTCCATTGAATATGGAAGTGCAATACCAACCGACTTAGCGTAAGATTATTGCAAGTCTAACATTACCTCATAGGGCGCCTTATTATACATGGCAACAGCCCTAAAACATACATAGTTAACTTAGGTACATTAAAATTAAGGGTGGGTGCTGCCAGATACCTCGTTAACAATTTACTAAAAATGTTAAAAACCAGCTTTTTGGGAAACGAGTTCTTAACAAAATATTCTAAAAGAAACTCGATTTCCAGATGAAAGAAGAGCCAATCAGAAGTGTACCGAAGGGCCCTAAAAACAAAAGTAGATATAACATTAATCTTAAAATTACGGAAACACGAGCTAAAAAAGTTGTTTCCGAGCCCAGTGAAGGGAATTTTTATTGTCACTTGGATTGGATTTTTGTTTGCCTTCATATAGACCCAATTTTGCATTCTTTTATTTTCCGTTTGAGGTGCTTTTCCATAGGCTTAAGAATTTCAATTATGGTAATCTAAATATGGCAGTTCTTCAGCAGAAACTATCATCACTGTTACATGATAATTACAGAAAACACAGGGTGAAGTGGGCCCCTTACTTCAGAAAGGAGGACTCTGAAATTCTTAGAAGGTTGGGTAAAAATGATAACTTAGTTATATGTAAACCAGATAAAGGGAAAGGAATAGTGATTCTGGATAAGGCTGATTATCTTGAAAAAATAAAAGTTATTTTGTCTGATGGCTCTAAATTTAAACTAATTGGTGAACCCAACTTTGTTGATATTTATAAAAAAGAAGATAAGATCAATCGCTTTCTTAGCAAGCTTAAACAGGCAAAAGTTATTTCTGATGATGTCTACCAAGAACTATTTGTTACCGGGTCTTCCTTTGGCATTCTTTATGGACTTCCAAAAATACACAAAGACGGTATACCATTGAGACCGATAATGTCCGCATACAATAGCCCGACATATAATATTTCCAAATCTTAGTCAAAATACTCAATGAATATGCTTACTCTGAATATTCGTTAAAGAATGCTTACGTATTTCAGCAAGAAATTATTTTACAGGATGGTGATTTGTATATGGCCAGTTTGGACGTTGAATCATTGTTCACTAACGTCCCTGTTTCTCAGACAATTGAAATCATTTTGGATAAAGTTTTTAGTAATGATGAGACCTTCTGTGGTTTTAATAGGCAACTTTTTAAAACATTTTTTGGAACTTGCTGTGCAAGATGCCACCTTTGTTTTTAATGGGCAGCTCTTTCTGCAGGTAGAGGGTGTTGCCATGGGTTCTCCTTTGGGACAGTTGTTTGAAAAATTTTTTTATGGGATATTTGGAGGAGAATTTTCTTAATGATTGTCCCGGGAATTTTAAGCCACTTTTTTATAGAAGATATTTTGACGATACTTTTGCCTTATTTAAATTTTCGTGGCAATGCCAGCTTTTTTTAGATTACATAAATGAAGCCCATCCTAACATTAAATTTACGTTGGAAAATGAGAAAGATGACTCCCTGGTCTTTTTGGATATAAAAATAACTATAGATAACCACCTTTTCAACACAAGTGTTTTTAGAAAGAGTACCTTCACTGGGCTCGGAAACAACTTTTTTAGCTCGTGTTTCCGTAATTTTAAGATTAATGCTATATCTACTTTGGTTTTTAGGGCCCTTCGATACACATCTGATTGGCTCTCCTTTCATCTTGAAATCGGGTTTCTTTTAGAATAGTTTATTAAGAACTCGTTTCCCAAAAAGCTGGTTTTTAACATTATTAGTAAATTGCTAACGAGGTATCTGTCAGCACCCACCCTTAATTTTAATGTACCTAAGTTAACTATGTATGCACCCATCCCATTTATTCATTCAGACAGTTACGTGGTAAAAGTTAAAAATATTATTGAAAAGGAATTTGGTTTTTTGAAACTTAATCTTATTCCCATGAATCCACAAAAAATTGGAGGGTTTTTTAATTACAAGGACAAATTACAGGATTTCATGAAGTCCAATATCATATATAAATTTGAATGCCCAAGATGTCTTGGTATTTATGTTGGTTCTTCACGGAGATTGTTACAAGTCCGTTATTACAGCCATTTGGGATTAAGTTAAGTTATAAAACTGGGTCCAGAATCTCTAATCCCGAGTTCTCTAATATAAGAATACATGCTAAGAATTGTAAGGTTACTATCGAAAAGAAACATTTTTCTATAATTGGCACCACAAAGCAAACTACCCATCTAACTACCCTTGAGCCATAGTTTATTAAGCACCTTTCACCTAGTTTAAACTCCAACACCTCGTCATCTCCTCTCTCTCTGGCGTGAGGTTTATGTTGTATGCAGACCTTACCGTTTTTAGTCACTCAGCTCTTTCCTTCTTTATGAATATTTAGTTTTCTTCTCATTCCCTATTTTAACGTTCTGATTATTTTTTTATTTGTTTAATTTTATTGTAATTTTTAAGTTTATTTAATTTCTATTGTATATTCTATATATTATAATATATTGTATATGTATATGTATAATATATAGATATATATATATCTATAGATATCTATATATATATATATATATATATATATATACATATGCATATGTATATATATATATATATATATATATATATATATATATATATATATATATATATATATATATATATATGTATGTATGGTTTTGAAATAGAAGCGCTTTTATGAACAAATTTATTCTGGAATTGGTAGTGTTCTGCCTGGTGACAAAACGGGATTCTTTTCAAAGGTAATCAAGAAGTCTGTACTACTGGAGACGGCGCGATGATAGAGTCATCCGTAGATTGTAAATCCAGCGCACCCGGACGTTCCTCTCGAATGATCAGTGTCTTCATACATGACTAGGGCATGAGAGCCACATGTTGCTTTGCATTGACAGAAGTTGAGGAGTCGTGTGAAAGACATCCGATCTGGTTTTGATCAAGTCTAATGGGCGGGACTTTTAACCATACGTTCTTGTGTGAATAACTGTGTATGTTTTCTTATGATGAATGGTTCGGTACTTGGGGCCGCATTACTTAGAAGAATGGACATTTTTGAGTGAAAAGTTATGTAGTACTGCTGTGGGGGTAAGCATATTCATAGTTAATGCCCTTTAATATGTGACTTTTGTTCCAGAAGATTTATTTTTTTTAGGATTTCTTTTTTATTACTTTGCATTTCTGTTTATTCATGTGGGATTCCTTCCTTCTCTTGCAGCGGGACCTGCAGCCTAATGTGGGATCCGAACCACATTATATTTAGAAATGAATTTCTAATCAGCAGAAATAAATTCCTCTAATTCCACGCTGGCAGAGCGGGGAATTGAACTCTGACTACCGAATCGGTAGGTGATCAAGTAAGCTACTCGTCCATCGTGGAACTGAAAAGAGAAAGAGAGAGAGAGAGAGAGAGAGAGAGAGAGAGAGAGAGAGAGAGAGAGAGAGAGAGAGAGTGTGTGTGTGTGTGAGAGAGAGAGAGAGAGAGAGAGAGAGAGAGAGAGAGAGAGAGAGAGAAGTCATGCATGCCAAACACCTTCGACATAATGAATAGAAATTACGGAATACCTGAAAATGTTGCACTATCCTAAAAAAAAATCCTTCCCCCACCACGCCCCCCGCCCTGAAATATTTTGCGATAGTCATAGTTCTAAATCCAAAATATAGCCTGATAAATTACGTAGGTTTTGGAATGCAAAAGTTGTAACTGCATCAAAGAATATATGAAAATATGAATGGAAAAGTAACGTGAAATTTTCCGTAAAATAAGCGGAATCCAGAAAGATAAGTAATGTTATTATGGAATAAAAATCTAAAAATATGTAAAATAAATAAACATACCTGTTACATATGAATGAAAAATATTACCGCTCCTCTCTCTCTCTCTCTCTCTCTCGTAGTAGCCATCTTGCTTGGTGAGACGTACCCGCGTGAAGTCAGATTAATCAACAGATATCACAAGTATAACATACGACTAGAATTTGAGAAATATCTAGAAGTGTTCGTGAACTATCGGTGATAAGATTAGTGTGAAAATAGTAGGATAAAACGTCTTCTAAGTTAGTTTAACAAGTGTAATACTGAAATCAGAACAAGATGGCAGTAAGTTCCAACTGCGGGAAAAGGTGGCGTAATTTAGCTTGCTTGGCAGATTCGCAATATGATGAGGTAGCAGGAAGGGAACTGGCATTTCTCATCTATGAAATCAGCAACAGTCCTAACCAAAAAGATACAAAAGCATTCATAGATATATTAGAAGGATATAATCCTTCAAACTGGAACAAATCTAATGAAAACATCTTGAAAATAATTGAAGAAGTTCCAAATAAAATCCAAGTGGTCAAGAGACTCATAAAGAAAATATACATAAACCAACATATTCCGACAAAGAAAATGAATAAGGTGAATCTTGTGAATATCCTAATTGATGCATTAGGAAAAAGAATGCCAAAAGCATGCAAACTGTGTAAGGTTTGGTATAGCATAGTCAATCCACAAAACCTAATCAGAAAATGTGCTGCATGCAACATTCCGACCCATCCACAGTGTGCTGAGGTAATGCAAGATTTGAGAAAAGATACAAGAATTTTTGTTCAACATGTCTATCATGGATAGACAATGTTATTCAAATCAAGATTGAATGTACAAATAGTTGAGGATGAAGAAGAAGAGGAAGAGGAAGAAGAAGAAGAAAAAGAAGAAGAGGAAAACGGCAAGGAAGAGAAGTAAACAAAAATGAAATGACAGAAAAAAATAAGGAAAACAAAGAAACAAGATAAAAAGTATGGATGCAGAGATACTCATTGATACTACATATGAGGCAATAAGCAGCACCTACCGAAGAAAATAAATTACGATATGACAACAGAAAAGCAAATCCCGAAGAGGCTCTACCCAGATCTACACAATGACGGGAAAGAGGAAAAAATAGACAAGAAAGACAAAATCTGCAACCTTTTGAAAAGAGGGAATTGCAGATTTGGAGAAAGATGTTACTACAAACATCCTAAGGTATGTCAAAACTATGAAATATATGGTGAATGTGCATACTTAGATGGCTATGGGGATGATTGCAGAGATCTGCATCCAAAAATACGTAAAAACCTAAAAGAAGGAAAAGGATGTAAGTTCGACAAAAAATGCAAATATATGCACCTGTAGCCATGAATCATAATCAAATAAATAACCAACCAAGTAATAAAATCCAAAATAAGAAAGAAACAAATAAAGAGAGAAATCAAGAATATCAGGTAAAAGAGAAAAGCAAACCACCAATGAGATATGCAGAGGTGTCAGCAAAAAATTTCAAAGCATCAGCTCCGAAATTCTACTCAAGAGATAATAACTGTATTTATTATGCAAGAGGATATTGCAGAAACGGAGAAAATTGCAGATTCAGACACAAAATGAATAATTATGATGAAGGAAGATCAAATATTATGGAAAAGTTGGATTTTTTAATGTCAGAATTTCTGGAAATGAAAAAAAGAACAACATACCAGAACAGGAAAGAGACATGGGAAAATCCTTATTACTACCAATATTAAATGAAGGAGAAAACACGCAAACCATCATAGTGATGAATGCGCAGGGTTTAGTTACGAGTAACTCAAAAAGAAAAATAGAGTACTTAGAAAGAACTAACCCAAAATGAAAAGAAAATAGATATAATGAATATAAGTGAAACCTGGTATTCCCAAGAGACTGGGAATGATGATCAAATAAAAGGGTTCCAAACTTATAGATCAGATAGAAAAAATAGGAATCAAGGGGGAACCGCAATATATGGGAAAGACAAAAAACAGGAAAATATATGAGAAATATAGTAACTCAGAATGTGAACTAATAGCGGTAGAATTTGAATCTGAAAAATTGATGAACATAGTAATATATAGACCTCCTAATACTAAAGAGTTTGACTTAATAATTGAAAAATTGGATGATATATGTAGAAATCACAAGGACTGGACTATTCTCCTTCTGGGTGACTTCAACTTTCCTTTCGTAGAATGGAAAGAACGAATAGGGAGACTGTGGTTGTACTTATACATATAAAAAAGAGAGTAATAGTAGTGCAGAAGATAAGAGGCAATTTGAAAAGCTATTAGATATGCTACTAGAATACAACATTCAACAAATAAATCACCTGCCAACAAGAAAGGAAAATACTTTAGACCTAGTATTTGTGAACGAGATGAATTATGTTAAAGAAATAATAGTTTATAATGCGAGTATTTCAGATCATAATGTCATAGAATTAACAGTTCATTCCAAAGCAAGTGAAAATAGAGATAAGCAAGAAATGAAAAAGTGGGAAGGATATGGAAAATACAACTTCTACAGTAAAAATATAAAATGGTCAGAAATTAATGAAGAATTAAACAAAGATTGGGATAACATTTTCGTAAGCGATGACATAAGGGTAAATACGGAGATATTATATAAAATATTGGAGAAAATAGTGGATAAATATATACCGAAGAAGAAAAGTAAACATCATTCATGCATACCAAGAGATAGAAGGATCTTGTTCCAGAAAATCAGAAAGTGGAAAAAAGGTCTTGCAAAAGAAAAAAAATGCATGGAAAGTTATAGAACTAAAATGTAAGATAGAAAATGCAGAACAAATGATTATACAATCAAAAGAAAATGAAAAACGGGACTTGGAAGAAAAAACCCTATTAAATATCAAGCAAAACTCCCAAACTATTATACTCATATGCGAAGAAGATGAATAAAAGAAGAATAGAAATAGGCCCTCTGAGAATTGAAGGGAGATTAACGAATGAAAAAAAGGAAATTTGCAACATACTGGCAGAACGATATAAGAGAGAATTCACCCCTAGAAATAGATAATGAAGATAATGATATAGAAGTAAGGGACGAAAATAGTGAATATTTAGCTGACATAGAAATTAATGAAGCTGATATTGCAGTCAATTAATGAAATTAAAAATGGAGCTGCTGCAGGGCCTGATGGAGTCCCTGCTATTTTGTTAAAAAAAGTAGTTTATTCTATCGCAAAGCCACTTGCAATATTATTAAGACAAAGTGTAGATACAGGCAAGATTTATGATGAGCACAAATTAGCATATATCACCCCTACTTTCAAAAGTGGATCAAGACTAGAGGCAAGTAATTATAGGCCTGTGAGTCTAACATCACATATTATGAAAGTGTATGAAAGGGTAATGAAGAAAAATATTATGAAACATTTAATAAAAAATAATTTGTTTAATATAGGACAACACGGTTTCGTACCCGGAAAAAGTACACAAACCCAACTGTTAGTCCACCGTGAGAACATATTCAAAAATATGAAAAGCGGAAATGAAACAGATGTGGTTTATCTAGACTTTGCAAAAGCTTTTGACAAAGTAGACCATAATATATTAGCAAAGAAAATTAGAAAACACAATATCGTAGATAAAGTAGGAAGATGGTTAAAAGAATTTTTACACAACAGAAAACAGATAGTTATTGCAAACGATGAGAAATCGGATGAAACCAAGGTAATATCCGGTGTGCCACAAGGTACGGTGCTAGCTGCAATACTGTTTGTTATTATGATTGAAGACATAGACAGTAATGTTAAGGATTCGGTAGTGAGTAGTTTCGCTGATGACACAAGAATAAGTAGAGAAATTACTTGTGATGAAGATAGGAACGCTCTACAAAGAGACCTTAACAAAGTATATGATTGGGCAGAGGTAAATAGGATGGTATTTAACTCTGATAAATTTGAATCAATAAATTATGGAGACAGAGAAGGAAAGCTATATGCATATAGGGGACCTAATAATGAGACAATCACAAATAAGGAAGCAGTTAAAGACCTTGGTGTGATGATGAATAGGAACATGTTATGCAATGATCAAATAGCCATTCTGTTGGCAAAATGTAAAGCAAAAATGGGAATGTTGTTACGGCACTTCAAAACAAGAAAAGCTGAACACATGATTATGCTTTATAAAACATATGTTCGTAGTCCACTTGAATATTGCAATATGATATGGTACCCACACTATCAAAAGGATATTGCACAAATAGAGAGTGTACAAAGGTCCTTTACAGCTAGAATAGAAGAAGTTAAGGACCTAGACTACTGGGAAAGACTACAATCCTTAAAATTATATAGTCTAGAAAGGAGAAGAGAACGCTACATGATAATTCAGGCATGGAAACAGATAGAAGGAATAACAGAAAATATCATGGAACTAAAAATATCAGAAAGAGCAAGCAGAGGTAGATTAATAGTGCCCAAAACAATACCAGGAAAAATAAGGAAAGCACACAGAACATTAATCCACTACGCACCAGCATCGATAATGCAGCGTCTATTCAATGCGTTGCCAGCTCATCTGAGGAATATATCAGGAGTGAGCGTAGAAGTGTTTAAGAATAAGCTCGACAAATATCTAAACTGCATCCCAGACCATCCAAGATTGGAAGATGCAAAATATACCGGAAGATGTACTAGCAACTCTCTGGTAGACATTAGAGGCGCCTCACACTGAGGGACCTGGGGCAACCCGAACGAAATGTAAGGTCTGTAAGGTAAGGTCTCTCTCTCTCTCTCTCTCTCTCTCTCTCTCTCTCTCTCTCTCTCTCTCTTTCTTTCAAAATATACATAAATGATGTAATTAGAGAATAGAAACCTCAAATTATCCAAATAGATAGACATGCATGTTACATATTAAAAAATGTTAGTGACCCTCGCTGAAAATGATCTTGGCTGCTGCAATCTTTTGTATTTTACCTTTGGGTGACGTTTATATCCGTCATCGGTGAGCGAGAGAGTGTTTACGGCCTTTTCAATATCCACCACATTAGTTGCTGAAGTAAAAGTTATGTCAATATTCGTCCGTTATCCTACGATACGATTTTTTTTTTTTTTTTTTTTTTTTTGATGATAATGAAATGTCTCTCATTTTTCCATTACTATATTCCCAATTACTACAATATTTTGGAAATCTAATTGGAAATCTAATAAAATTAACAAAACCTTTTCTTAATATATTTACGAAAGTCATTTCACTCTTGAGCTGATGTCATGAATGATTAATCATTAGAGGTTTGCAGAAGCGAGCACGTGCAAGACTGGTAGTTATATCTATCTTATTTAATATATATGTATCTGCACGTATAAAATTATGAAATAGTTGATATAGACAAACTGGAAACAAAATATTGTCCTACTGCATTTATGGAGCTTATTCCCCGTGAATAGACCAGACGTGCAAATAGACCAGACGTGACGTTGATTGACAAAATCAAGAAGAAAGTATCACTCATTGATGTCGCAATACCATAGGACACCAGAGTTGAAAATAGAAAAAAGAAGGATATGGGATATGCAAGTGGAAATTGTAACCATAATCATAGGAACACTAGGCACGATCCCGAGATCCCTGAAAAGGAATCTAGAAATACTAGAGGCTGAAGTAGCTCCAGGACTCATGCAGAAGAGTGTGATCCTAGAAACAACGCACATAGTAAGAAAAGTGATGGACTCCTAAGGAGGCAGGATGCAACCCGGAACCCCACACTATAAATATCACCCAGTCGAATTAGAGGACTGTGATAGAGAGAAAAAAAAAATAATAATAGCATTTCCTTGTTTGTAACTTCATGTAAAAAAGTTCTGGCTTTTAGAAATTTTAGTGCAGATTCTTCATTTCTTTTGGTTCCTTTCTTATAACCGTGAGGAAAGTAATTCTTTAAAGCTTAAGAATAATAAAAATATTAATACACCAAGATTTACATACAAGATAAAAGGCCTTATATTATTTTTATTCTAAAACAACCATAAGGATTTTTATTATCGTTAATAATGAAAGAGTTTGAAATTTCTAATGGAATACAATCATTATTATCTTAAGGCATCTTGAAATGGTAGGTTTCATAAAAAATAGGAATTTATATTTTCTACACAGGGGCAAAAAATAAATGAATAAATAAAAACAAAATTCAAAGTGCCGAATGGTACAGATGACTAATGCTGACTTTCAGTGGTTGTCACTGAAAATGTTTAATTACCAAAATAGCGCTAACACTTAAGAAAATATAAATATTCTATGACATGCTAAAGTCATGAAATATATGACGACATAATTAAGCAGATATCTCTGAAGAAGTAAAGACATTATCATTCTCTTAATATTTGCTCTATCGTCTCTATTTTTATGTTATTTGTTTTCTTTTTCATGTAATAAGTTTTCCTACAGCCACTTCTTGATAGTAAACATGAGAGAGAGAGAGAGAGAGAGAGAGAGAGAGAGAGAGAGAGAGAGAGAGAGAGAGAGAGAAGGAAATGGAAGAAGGAGAAGCTAAGGAAGGAAAACAACCTGAGTTTAAGCCAGCTCTATCCTGAGACAGCTTTCTCTTGTGGAAGCAGAGAGGAAACCACAATAACAGCGAACTAACAAACTCGCTATTGAATGGCTTCACCATGACAATGCTGTAACTATAGCCAAGTACACAGTAGGAAACCTCGCTGCGGAAACTTCTCATGTCATATTCCAAGGGATGTTTCACTTACTCAGCCTTGGACGGACAGGGAGCAGGAGGCTTGGCTTGATCACAGGAGAGTCTTTGAGAATTTCTCCCTCACACTGGCTAGTACAGTTGGTAACATGCTGGTCTCGTAATCTCGGGACAGCTTTCTCCTTCCCAGCAAAGGGCGAATTGTGATACTGTCTATTAGTGGTTACTGCCATGAGTGACACCATGGTAGGGGTTGGGGACTTGGGGTCACCCGGCTGACGTCTGCCCGAGAGGCAATAGCCTGGTGGAGGAAAGAAACTGCTAATTTTATCTTTATTAACACCTGTGAAGAGTTCCCTTACCCGTAATACTCACATGAGGGGAAAAGGCTATATCGCTCTCCAAGTTCTACCCACTGCTAAGCAGGAAGATCTCATCGTCGTGAGGTAAGCTATCTCTAAAGCATATGAATTTAACTCCATAGAAGTGGCGACATCAAAGGCACAATCTCCTTAAAGAGGTAGAACACTCCTGGATGAACAGGATTTATTATCATACTCAGAATTTAAACTGATAGGTCAAATCTCTACCTGGGAAGATTCATGCTGAAATCACAGAATACATCATGCATTAAGACTTCTATTACTATGTCCTTGTGTCTTTGCTACTTACTCACGTGAAAGACAGTCGTCGACGAATGTTGTTGGTTAACAGATGAGTGGGAAACTTATCACGAGCAACTGGGTTCCTTCAATAAGAAGAATGGTTTCCCTTCACAACTGCTCACTCATTACCTATGCAAGAAGGTTGGAAATATAACTTACCAGCATCTAAGCAAAAACATGAATAGCCTGAATAGCCATAAGTCATCGTCGAGTAGACCTGGTAAGCCTGCTCCTGCCTGGGGTACCAATGCTGCTTCATGCCCTCACGCTCTTGCTCGAGCAGGATAAAACAAGATTTCAACCAGGCAAACTTTAGAGACTGTAACCAGCAAGGGTACATGTCAGCTTGATACTTGCACTGTCCGACATATGGAATCCGAGACTAGGTGCATCCGATATTGCTTTGGCAGCTACCACATCATCCCTCAGTCTTTCTGCAGAAGGCCCTATCTGTGTGGCACCTCCTGGCTGCCACTCCCACGCACGCCAGATCAAAGCTTTCTAAGACACTGGCCCACAGATTTCCAACATACAAAAGGATAGAATCACTCATGGGGTTCTAGCTGACCCATATAACCTTGTAACCATCGAAAGTATCAATGGTGTGAATTTTATTATTCCCACAACTTGTTCGAGAATAACGAAGCCTCACACATCCAAAATGAATCAGTGGGCAGTCTCCAAAACTCTCCAAAGAAGTTATGACCTCCTGCTGGGACAGGATTCCCTTACCCCAACAAACTCCAGACACCCTAGGATGTCTAGATGCCGACCGTTTCTAGTCTTACTGCCAGTGCCATTTGAGTGCACTGGGCTGTGCCATGCACCATCTCATTCAGATGTTGGGCAACTCGCAAAAACTAACCCTTACATCTGGCCTTGCCTTAGTTCCAGATCCAGTAAGAAAAACTCATCTCCCTCCCAGATCTTCCTACATGTGACACAAGCTCACGGCCAGTTCCACTTTTGTCCCTTGGGCAGTGTCACACACCATCCATCCAGAATGTTGAAACAAACCCTAAATTAAACTGTAAGCATGGCCCTGCCAAGATGAGAGTGCCAGTGCCAAATTAAGATTCAATTCCTGTCCTTGGTCCTGTGTTGGTATCAGAACCAGGGCAACCTATAAATTTCCCTACAGTAAATCACAATCTGGCCCACTTTATGCATCCCTCTTGGCTCCGCTAGAAGTGTTGGGCTAAGAGCTAACCCGAATTTCATTACAATCATTTCCACATTTGCCTTACCTCAGCAGAAGCTCAACCCCCAACACACGTCTCAACCCCTGTCTGTGTTGGACATTATGATCTGTAAACCTTCCACGTTAGCACAGCTCCTTTCCTCGCTATCTCAGCCTTTAAAAGCAGAGGCCCTGATGGGGCTCTCCTTCCTACCTCAGCTGGTCCCAGAGCTTATGAATTTGCACCAGCAGCTGATAGATCCACGTAACTCCTTCCCAGCTCTGGTTGTCAGAGCAGCTGGAGAAGATGGCACCTACTGCTCTCCATGGCACCACCACATCATCAAGCCCGGAGATGCTCTGTTTGAGTGCCATGTGCTAACTACCAGAGGACCAGGAACTGCTCCTGCAAATATTGGGAGTCCTGTATGGAGACTAGTATGATCAGATACCTGATGAGTAAACTTCTGCATTTGTCAGAAATTTACTCATGTTAAGGAGACAGTGATCAGAGAACTCAAGTTTCATGTCCCTTTGTGTCTTATAGAATTACCCATCCTGGACTACCCTTTTGGTGGTCCATTTTTTTTTGCTGAATAACTTTCTACACATTATGCTTTATGAATAAGTGCTTGAGGAACATCTGATTGTCCAGGAGTGACATATAATCTTTATAAGGTAGTCTATGAGTTAACAACAAAAAGCATATCGTAGCTATGAATGGGTTTATGTTGAATCAATCATAATTAGCAAAGATGTTTACAAAATTTTTGAAAAAATCATCTGGATACACTTGTTTACGGTAATTTAATTTCGTAAGATACAAGCTTTATTAATAGTTCGTTTT